>NC_133770.1:182386796-182406428 GCF_003597395.2 Chelonoidis abingdonii | reverse complement strand
CCTGCTAACACTCTTATGCTGCCTTCTGGCCATGCTGTATCACAACCCATGCTGGGAATTACACCTTCAGCTCTAGTATAGACTTATCCTGAGGGAGACATGACTTCAGAGCCGATGGCAGTATGGCTGTGATTCAGATGTGATGCTGTCACTTGGAGGGAAGGAAACTGTAGTGGAGTGCTGATAGAACTTCTGCCTATTGGGTGAGGGAATGCATTACTTTGGACCACAGCATAAGCTTTCACGTGTCCTCTCTTGAGTGAGACATCCTCATTTAGCTGTTTTTCTGATTTTTGTTTAATCATTCAGTCCTACGGTCAGACTATTGCCATCGAAATCAGATAGACATACACACTCTCGCATTTCTTGGTAGTCTAATATTATGGTGGCAAACTGTGAATGCTACCATATTTTGGATCCTTCCTGTTCCTAGAGGCACTGGGTCAAATCCTCAGCTGCTAAAGTGATGCCAATTTACATTGGTTTCACAATGAGCTAAGGACCTGAGAAAATCAGGGGTGAGTCTAATATTTTACACTCATGTAGACATGAAACAAAATCATATGTAGAATTCTTAAGATGATGGTAGGCACACAGCTTGTCTTGATGGGGTGGAAAAGAAACTAGGTGGTTCAGCACGTTGCTGATGGAACACAGAGCCTTTCACTTCTAGGTCAGGACAGAAGCATTAGGAGGAGAGATTGAGTCTTTTTTAAAAACACGTGAAGTAGCTGCTAGAGCTGGCTGGGAAAAGCTGATAAAAATGGAAACAAATTTTAGTGAATCTTTTTTTTTTCCCCCCCAATATAGATTTCTCCTTCTTTGCCACATTTTCTGACCAGCTGCAGTGGGCATAATTTCAAAAATTAGTAAAGAGAACTGATGGTCTAGTGGTTAGGGAAGTAGCTTAGGAGACCTAGATTCAAGTCCCTGCTCTACCAGACATCCTGTGTGAGCTTGGGTGAGTCACTTAGTCTCTCTCTGTGCTTCCATTCCCCGTTTGTAATATTTGGATAATAGTACTTCCCTACTTCACAGTGGAGTTGGGAAGATTAAAGACAATAAATACATTAAATTGTACTTAGAAGGCCTCTGTGCTCTGTGGTCAGGGGTTCAAATAGCAGGTCCCCCTCCTCCTGCTGGCTTGGCTGAGGAAGCTGTGCTCCTCTACAGTTCCCATCTCTCCTTGGCTAGCATCATGTGGGCTCCTCAGCCTGTTTCAAGTTATTGCAGCCACTGTGTATGGGATTGGTGTTTGTAACAAGGCATGCTGGCCTCTTAAAGACAAGCTGCATATACACCACTGTCCTATTCTTGTTTCAGCTGAGAGCTAAGGGGGTTATAGTTCCCAATAAGGTTGCCACTTGGCTAGTTTTTAACCAGTCCAGCCAATTTTGTTGTGCCTTGCTGTTGGAAATGTGCCTTTTTTTCCCCTATGACACCAATGCTTTCTCTGTAAACTGTAGTGTGCCCATGCAGTGGCAGCTGTGCAGCATGTAACTTCCAGCAAGTGTATGGTTGGGAGCGGTGCATGGCCAGCTTGTCGCCTGGGTCCTGCTCTGTGTGCCAGGTCTTCAATCTGCTGAAGCTGTGGTGGCTCCTCTTGGCACTGGGAATTGGGAAGGAGAACGGACCTGAGGCTTACCAACAAGAAGGGGAAAGGAGCGGGCCTGGGATGCGAGAAGTAGAGGCTCCTGAGAGAGGATGATAGGGGGGCTCCCTTGAGGGCTGAGGATCCTGCAGGGAGGCACAGAAGGCTATTGAAAGGTAAAAGGCAAAGAGGCCTTGAACTGCCCCCACCTGCATCACCATGAAGGGGGCTGAGGGAGGTCAGGCTTCTTGGAAGGGCATCTGAGAGGGGAAGAGGAGGGTCAGGCTAGTAGGGTCCCTGGTCAGGAGGTAGTAGCTGTTTTTCCTATGTCTTGGAGTCAGACATGGCAATCCTATTGCCAGAGGTACCATGAGAATTAGAGTGTACTGGAAAGGAGGCAGAGATATACATTTATTCTTTTCTTCTCATGTGAGGATGTCGTCTGTGGTGAGCAGTGGTGGTGGTGGTGTCTCCCATGGGAAATGACTGCAGGAACTGGAATTATGAACTGTAAGTTCCCTAGTGAGGAACATGGAAGGAGTCTGTGTGGTGACTGTGACTGTTGGGGTTCTGTGGACAGTGGGGCAAAAAGGAATGTCTGGAAGGCACTAGGTGGGACTGTAGATCAGGTTAGGGAATCTTAAAGGAGGAGCAAGTGAGGGAGATGCCTTGGGCAAGATGATGTAGATGGGAATTCATCTAGCTGCTCATGTAGGAACATAAGAATGGCCAAACTAGGTCAGATCAATGGTCCATCTAGCCCAGTATCCTGTCTTCCAACAGTGGCTTGTCTGCCTTTCTTGGGGAGCTCAAGGCCAGAGCTTCTGGCAGAGAGTGGGGGGAATTTCTCTGTGTTTTCTGCAGCAAGGGGCCTTGAGAGATGGGAAGAAGATTACTTAGGAGGTTTGATTCTTTTGAATTTCTACAGTACGCGGGCAGGGGCAGAGATTTGGTTAAATTAACATATCTGTGAGGGAAATAGAGGCAGTTTTCACATGCAGACAAGGCAAGTCACTGCAGTGGTGTCTTATAAATAATTAACTATCAACAACCACAGTAAGAGGCACAGTAACAGGCCCAGTGGTGCCGCTTTAATGCTCTTTACATGTCAGTCAGGGTGGTAGGTGGAAAGTGGCATTTACAAGTAATCTGTAAAGTATTTAATTACTGTGCTAAGTCTGCAAAGGCTTAAATTTGTGTCCCTATCTCTCTGAAAATGGATACATCCAAAAAAATAGTTGTGTCCATTTCCTAGGGATGGGGCTAGGCAACACTTAGACCCTGACTAATTTGAACACCTGGTAGGGCTGTGGATAGTCACCTTGTTCATGACATGCTTGAATATGTACCCAGGGTCCCAGGTGGGCTTGTACAGTCCATGCTGTCACGGGCTTCACTGTTACTGTTACTCAAACTAGCTAGATCAAAGCTAACTCAGGTATGTCTACATGTGCTGCAGTGACACCTCAAATTGCAGTGTAGATGTTCCCTTGGTTTGGAGGGGCTAGAGGGAAGTTTAGTTCTGCCTGTGTGTGCTGGAGTTGTTACTTGCAGTGTCCTAATAATTCCTTTGGTTTCCATTAGCAAGTACTACAACTGGTAGCAGTGGCTTCAAGAAGGCGAAAGCACTTTTGCCTGAGAAGAAATGTCATGCAGATGAGACTGGAATCTGAGTGCTTAGCATACTTTGAGCTGATGGTCTCTGCAAATGAGTGCACCACTTAGAAAGCAGCATAATACCTAGCAATGTTCTTAGATGATAATGCCGAATCCTATTACCAGTAGCTTCCCAGTGGGGATCATGGGTATTGCAGACGGTTATGCAAACACTTATATGACCATTACGAGGGGAATTGGCCCTTTTGAAATCCTGGAAGGAGTGGCAAGCCAGGATATGTCAGGAAGGGGAACCTCTACCAGGGCCAGCTCCAGGCACCAGTGAAGAAAGGAGGTGCCTGTGGCGGCACGTCCGGGTGTTCGGCGGCACTTTGGCGGCAGCTCAAGCGCTCCGCTTTAGCCTTTGGCAGCAATTTGGCGGCGGGTCCTTCACTCCGTTTCTTCCTCAGCGGCACTTTGGCGGCAGGTCAATCAGGTTTTTTTTTTCTTCGCTGCTTGGGGCAACAAAAAGCTGGAGCCAGTCCTGATCCCTTCAGAGTTACTTGTGTGCATTAAAGAGATTGTTTGATTGGGCTTTCTGCTGATGGATTGAGTGAAGCAGAATGTGCTGTGCCAAATCTGTAACTGGCAATGCAATGAGGGGATCTATGCCCAGCCATGAGACAGTCCATGTGAAAAGTCAGTTTATAAATAGTGGAACAGGGGACCTTCATAACCTCCTGGTGAAGGAGGAAAACAGACTGGACAAACGTATGGAACATAGCACAGGCAGAGTTTTAAAAGTAAAGTAGAAATTGAGGTTTCCTTAAAGGTACCAGCTGTTAATTCCCAGGCCCAGGCTGACTCCTTTAGAGCAGATATAGCTCTGCAAAGAGGTAAAGGAGATATAGCTCTGCAAAGAGAAAGTGGCTAAAAAATTGGAGAGGGCCATGGGTCAGATGACATTTGCAGATGGTGCAGAGACAAAGGCCACTGGGGATGCAATTGCCTAAGCAGAAGGAAGCCACACCAGGGAAACTAGAAGTTGCTAATGCAGCAGAGTCACCAGCAGCAACTATTAGAATGGCCCATGTGAAGAGTTGCTCAGATATCTGGTACTGTGTGTCTGGAGTAGACATCAGTGACTCGTAAACTACAGTGCCATTTGGTTCAGGATCTGAAATAAGTCTGATCCATGGAGAACACCCAGTGCAGAAAGGGAAAAAAATGTATACTGCAGGAGTTCAGTTGGTGACTATTCATCATCATCCACTGCAGACAACAGGAGAAATCCATCTCCCACTGAAACTGATGTCTCTACATACTATATGGATTTTTGCTGTGGTGACCAGTATTTCTAGTGCTGTTGTACTGGGAGCAGATATCAGCTGAGGGAAACACAAAAGCTCTTTGGGATTAATAGAATCAACTTGTACCCCTGCTGGATATGGGTGGGTAGAAGTGCAGATCCTGCACAGAGCAGGAGGGGGCACAACTGTTGGAGGGGGGAGGGCTTAGAGCTGCCTCTACCATGCTGAAAAAGTGACAAATGAAATGCTCCCTGTGGTGGCTCAGAATAAAGCTGTGGTGAAGTCAGATCATCACACAATAATATCCCTAAAGGTAAAAGCTGCTGCATTGAATCTGTAGGAGCTTTTGATTCTATAAATATCCATTCAGGATTGCTGTTTAGCAGGACTCTGTTTCAAGCTGGACCAGAGGGGGAGTTCTGGGTAAGAGCATCTAATGTTACTGACCACAAGGTGCAATTAGTGAAAAGTAAGATTGTGTGGACACTGTCCAACCTAACTGGTGCCTTGAAGCCTCTCACTGGGGCAGAGGTCAACAGCAATGAAGCAGCCCAGTCAGTAGACGAGCTAGGGGCTGACTTGACAGAAGCATCCACAGAAGGCATCAAAAGGAAGCAACTAGAACAGCTGCTCTTACAGAATGCTGGTATGTTCTCTGTTAATAATGTGTCTGTCTGTCTGGGTTTACATAACACTGCCCTCTAGTGGATATGAAATCAGACCTAGTCAAGCAATTTGTGAGTTCCACACAGTGAGTCGTATAGCAAGTAGTATGTACCACTCTGAAATTGGCCGCTTTCACCTTTTTATTTTTAGTCTTACAAACAGCAGTGATAACATTCTAATCTATCCCTATACAAACAAATTACAGATTATGTTTTCTTTTAAGAGCTGTCTGGCAGGTAAAAAGAATAAACTAAACTAGTTCAACTTGTAGAACATTCATTGTATATACTTGATTTTTTTCAAAATGTCACTTAATGTTACTTAGCACTTAAAATGTTTAAGAAACTGAACAAACACTAACTACACCTCTACCCCGATATAACATAACCCGATATAACACGAATTTGGATATAACGCAGTAAAGCAGTGCTTGGGTCAGGGGGAGCTGCGCACTCCAGCGGATCAAAGCAAGTTCAATATAACGCGGTTTCACCTATAATGCAGTAAGATTTTTTGGCTCCCAAGGATAGCGTTATATTGGGGTAGAGGTGTAATTAACTTCACATCAACCATTTGAGGCAGGTAAGCACTATTGGCCAGACTTTTAAAATTTGGGTGCCTAAAGTTAGGTGTCCAAGTTTAAAAATTCAGGGCTTGATGTTGCACTATTTTTTACCTTGTGCAGTCATTTGAACTATGACAACTGAATGTGAAATGTTATTATGCAGATGTGAATGACCCCACAAGGAATAAAGCAGTGGAGAATCTGACCTTTTGGCCATTAAATTGTATTTTATATATATGAGGAAATGGAGAACATGAACTTCTCTGAGAGAGAGCTCTCCAGTTGTGACCATACATTCAACTGTGAAAAGTTTCAGTTTTGACAAATGAACATTTTCTGACAAAAAGGCAAAAAATTCCGGACCAGCTCTAATTACCTCTTACCAAAGAAACTCCATTGAACTCATAGGGAATACTGCGTATTTTCACTGGTGTAAGTGAGTCCAGAATCTGGCCCTACACATCTTATTAATGAGCTTTTCTTAGTGTAGCAGAGAATGAGGAAACAAAGTAGTAATGTACCCCATAGCTCTTGAAGAGGAACTTATGTGATCCCTGTTTCAGCAACTAGAACACAGTCCTCTCTATAGGAAAGAGCCCAGCTGTGATATTTTGACATGCATATATTTGAAGTTATTGAGCATTTCCTTTTGCATAGCTTTCCTCTCTCCCTACTCATTACTAGTTGTGAACATGTGCGGGTGATCATCATGCGTTCTATCCAGTTGCCATAATATACATGTTCTTCTGAGGCACACAAGATTACCTGTACCATACAGCTGCATATGCTGACTGATATAGCTGAGGAAAGTCATCCCACTAGGCCAGAGCAGGTAAAAGAAATTCCCCCGGTCTTGTTCCTAAGAGTCCAAATGCAATGTGAGCAGTTGGGCAAAGAGGAATCTTTGTTCCTTGGAATGGGCAGAATTGTGCAGCTAAAAGGACTGACTAGAGTTCATGGCCAGATCTGGGCCAAGCTGTTTCGTTCACATAGTAATACATTTCACTACAAGAGGACCTTATCTCCCATTCTTCAGTACTTACACCCAAAATTCGTTTGTTACAGGTCACTCACATTAAAATATAATGGTGTCTTTGTGCTGAATAGTTTTAGCTTTTAAAAAACATAAGTCCAATGGATACTTTTAAGACCTAATTCTCCACTGCCTTGCATTTTGTGTAGTCACTTCCACCTGTGCAAAGTGAGAGTTAAACTGCAATTCTGATTATATAGCAACACATTTTGAATTCACTTTTCACAACTGTAATGACTACTCAAGATGAACCTAGTGCCATTGACTACACCATTAAAAAATCTGTTTGCTTTGTTTTGTCTTGTTAAGAGGGAATCTTTTGCATTTTAGTGAACAACAGAGTATTCAGGAAATAATGTCTTCCCCTATGCACAGCATTACACAACTGGTGCATTCGGACAGGGTGTAGAACTGATAAATAAAATTGTTTTTAATTGTTCACTTTATTAATGTAACTTCTGTTCACCATTCACTACACTTGCCTACATTGTAACTTCTGTTCACTGTTTGCCATATTGTAATTCAAACCCCATTTTAAAACACTCACTCCACTTTGTAAAAGCTTCCTCCAGCCTTCATTTTTGCAAACCCTGCTGTAATCTTATTAGTTAGTTTAGATGTGTGAATGAGGCATGTATGGATGATAAATCAACCTCCAGCCCCAGCCTGTCCTGATGAGATAAGGTTCAACTACCAACGGCTGAAGACCTAGACAACAGCCCTAAACAAAGTAAAAAGCATCCACCCTAAAAGAAAAGGACAAAGAAAAACAGAAGGACTAAAACCTGTAAAAAAGAAGGGTGAGATGAGAGACTTTGGGTAACATTCTGCTGCCAACATGGAGCCAGCCACCTGCTGATTGATTTAAACAGCAGAATGAAGCAACTCCCATGAACTAACATAGGGAAAAATCCTATAAAGCTGGACTCTGAAGACTGAGGACTTTGAGTCATTGGTTCTGCTGCCACTCCAGGAGCATCAGGTGCACCTGACCCGGACTCGCGCTCCACTCTTGTGTACAGGGACCTGGCCAGTATTCTGTCACAAGCAACTTTAGGCTGGTAACTATAATATCCGTACAGAACTTGTATGAATGATTGTGTGAATGAATGAATATATACATATAAGTAATCATAGGAATAAGTAGCCAAACAACGTTGTTTGCTGTTATCTTTTATTTTGGTATTTACAATAAATGTGACAAACGTCTTGTCCCCTTTAATAAGATCCTGCTAGTTTTTATTGGTATAACAAGGGGGGTGAGGGGTGTTACTTGTAATTATATGCAAAAAGTGACACCTAAGATAGCAGGAAAAAACATTTTACTCTTTTTTTTCTCATGTAGCTTCCTTTGTATGCACTTGGCAGTGCTTTGTGTACAGTCAATAGTCAGCTTCACTGTGTAGGGGTGTATTGAGACCAGCATTTGTGCAGGCTTTTGGGGTTCTCCTCCTCTCATATATAAACATCAGAGCTTGATGTCCGGGTTCTGTAACCAGAAGATGGCCTCTCTATCAAAGGAGGGGAGGTGTTGTAAACCACCCTCCAGATGTCAGGTTGGGCACACTTTCACCACAAGTTACTATTGGTGATGCTTCCCCAGAGTCACAGCATGGGGAGGAAACCGGGCCAAGCCATTGCATAGTTGCAGCCTCTTTGGATGAGCCAGGAAGTATCCTGTTAAATCTGATCCTGGTTTGATGATCAAGTAGACAACTTTTGAGCACCCTAACTCAACTTAATAATGTTATCTTCATGTCGTTTTGTGTGTGTGTAATCAAAGATATCCTGGAGCAATTCATATAATGCCAAATTCATTCCTGTGCAGAGGCCCAGCACAAGGTTTGGGTACCATTGCAATCCCACCTAAGCTTCAAAATAGGGCTTAAAGAGAGGCTGAAGGGGTGCATAGGTCTTATACTGGCTCTCTGCACAGAAGCAATATCACTCACAGTTTTCCTTGCCATCAGTGTGGTTGAATTTTTGTATAGTAAAGTTTTGTATAGAGACAAAAAGTAGTTTCACTGGGCAAATTACTTTATGCTTGCTGAAAATCAAACCTGTGCATCAGAGTGAGGTGTGGGAGGGGGAAGTCAAAAGAGAAACCCCACCTACCGCAACAGGCTTCATTAGCTGAATCTGACCCTCGTGAGCAACAAGGGTCAAAATCATAGAGGTGAAGGGTGAGGAAAGGGAGAAAGAGTAAGTACCAGATAGGGGTAGTAAGGAATCACCAACAAGCTGATGGATGGACATCTACTATTCATTTTACTAGCGCCCCAGAAACTGATATAACATTTATGCCATTACTGAGGGAGATAGTACCTGAAGCAGAGTGGAAACAGCCAGACTCATCGCGCAAGATCCTGGCTCAGGAAAGTAAAAAAGACAGCTTGAGAAAGAGTGCTGGGTTTACAAGTAGGGGGCAGTTGCTGCAAGTAAAGCTTATGCCTGTGGTAACTTTGGCATATTTGTAAGTCAAAATTAAATATTAGCCAATGACACGCTTATATTCCCCCCCACTCCCATCCCATGATGACTTTACATTGCAGGTATTTGTGTCATATCGTTCTGATTAACAGCAAAGCTGCCATCCAGCCAAAGAGAAAAGATTTGGAGGATGAGATAGAGTTTTCCAAATACCAGGTCCTGATGGGTGGAAGGAGGAATGAACTAAAGCAATAAGGCCCATCTACATTACAAGCCTAACCATGACAGTACACTGTTCTCTGGCTTAGTCAGAGGCGTTATTTTTAGCATATGTTATGTTTATTTTGGTAGTTGGCTAGGGGCAAACCAAGAACCGGCGCCCATTGTGCTAGGCTCTTTCCAAACACACATTAACAAAGAGTCCGTGTTCTACTATTGTTTTGGATTTGTAGTGTGGCCAGGACGTTATCACAGAGCCTTGTTAGAGAATCATGTAAGATCATTACCTAGACTGTAACATGATTCCTTTAGTACAGTTCTGTAACCATCTTGTCCCATCTACACTACAAACAAAAAAAGTGATAGAAAACAGTTTCCCCTGACAGTAACAGGCATCAGTGATTGACAGGAATGAAAAAAACCAACAAAAAAGCAATGTTATTTAATTTGCTTGTTGCCAAAAAACGTCCCTGCCCCCGCAAAAGAGTGAGCAGCATTTTGCAAAGCTGTGTTTAGGTAAATCTGATATTGGAATCAAACTTAGGCCCCTAATTTGCTATCAGATACACACAGCAGGACACTTAATGCCTGCATAGAGGCCCTATTGAAGCCATTGAGGTCTGTCTACACTGATCCAATTGCAGGATGGTGTTATGTAAAGCATCCGCTCAAATCCAATTGTAAGATCTGTAACATGTATCGTTAAGTTCTGCAACCTTTTTGCAGACTTTGTAACCTCAGTTATTGTTAGCATAGCCTTTTAAGCTTTGTAACACCCCATCCCTCAGACAGAGTGTGAACGAGGGAATGTGAACAAGGGAGTATATGTGGGACTGGGTGGAAAGGACCTGCCAGGAGCCAGGCATGTCTGATATAATCTGCCCTGAGAAGGCAGTCATGAAGTGCTGAAAAAAAAAAGAAGAACTTGGTATGCATGAAAGGAATTGGTCTGGGAATGCTTCTCAGTGACGGACACAGAAAGGAAACTCAGTGTACGTGACAGGAGCCGCCCAGTTCCAAAATAAGAGGAAGAAGGCATGCACACAAGCCCGTTTCTTGACTCTTTCAGCAGCCTGGATTCGTGACCGCAGACAGACTCACCAGATCTACCATGCTTCAACTTCTCGGCCTCCATGCTGTCTTCGGTAACTCTCTGCCTGTGTAAGTGTGTGGGTGCATGAGGGTATGAATGCAGTGAATGTGTGCGTGTATGAATAAGCTCCATCTCTTTTCTATCTGACCTAACAGAGGCATTGTAATAAAACTAATACAAGTGTGACCCTGGGTTGGTTTTTAGGGGAACCGAGGTAACAGTTGGGGGCAATGATTATGATTAATAAGTGACTAGAATATGTACATTATGAAATATGTTTTATGCTGCCTTCATCTCTAACATGTGAACCATCCCAATTAATACTGCTTCCTTCATTATATACATAATACACACCTTTATATAAATCCTCTATTTACAACAGCCTGGAAATAAAGTTCTTGCCCCCCATTTATAATTAAATAATAGAAAATAAAACAATGCACTTTGTTTGCAGTATAGTAGACCTATTAGGCAGAAGGATTACATAGGTTAATAGAGAGGACATATTTGGAGGAAAGTCAGACATACCTGGTATTGAATTGAATGTCACCCAGAAATGTTCATCTGGACTATACGTGTCCTTGGACCATTCAAGTAAATCAATGGCACGCTGGTCTCTGAGAACTAACTCGGTAAATTCCCTTGTGACAGCAATATAAGCAGAGCCAAAGTAGATGGTCAGATTGTGTGGAGGTGGTGCTTTTCGTACAAAGGTCCACAGCATGAAAGAAGCAAAACTGTATATTTGTTCCCTGTGGACATATTTGGTCCTTCTGATAATATTGGCAGGAGGCAGACCTCCAGGAGTGATGTTTTTCCCTTTAAATCTTTTCAGATACTGAACTATTTCCTTGTTGGTTTTCAAAGGAAAATCTTGTCCACATGTGTTGAGAAGGTACTTCCACCGAACTCCTGATTCCAGCAGGTCTTTCATGCAGTTCAAATCTGCCTGAAGTCTGGATATTCCAGCATATACCACTAGCTCCATTTTAGAGGCAAGAAAAGCATTGGGGAAACAGTTCAATAATTTCTCCACATCTTGCTTAAACTTAGCAGTTGCTTTCCGATCTACATGGATACAGTAAACATTTTGGGGCATATAAATAGCCCTGAAAAGTCTTTCAAAAGTATCAAATTCCTTATGAAGGGTTATAATATAAGCCAAAGGAAAGGCAGCTTCTTCTGCCGAGAGAGGGCTAGTTATATAGTGATTTTGAATTAAGTATTTGGTGCAAATCGTTCTCCCAAATGATGTTTTCAATGTGTTTTCTTGTACAAAAAATGCCTCCTCTTCAATAAGTGCATCACAGGCTTCTGCTAAGATAGAAGTCACTGAGAGGTTCAACTTCCGAAGGTGTTTTTGCTCAGGTGAATTAACAGTATAAAGAACTAATGAAATTGAAACACTAAGAACAAGCACAGCAAAAAAGCAAAATATCCTTGAATTCATTGTTGCTTTTAAAAAGTTTTTCCTGCTTAAAATATTGTAGAAAGAACAGAGTACAAAATACAAATCACTCACCCTGTTGGTTGCCTCTGTTACAGAGCTAGAGTTCCTGTTGAAGAAAAGGATGTGGTTTCATTCTGATACCTGTTGCGTAGCTATTCTCTTTCCTATCCTGATCAACATCTGTAACCATCTCTTCATGAAAAGGACATCAGTGGGCTTGCAGATTGAAAACTCTTGTACTGCATTCTAAGATTTAAACAGACATCATTCCAGTTAGTGGTTTGGTAAAGAGAATACAGGTTTAAACATTTTGGAATGCCCATGTCTGATCACCATTTGCCCACTGACTTTTTTTTTTTTAGAAACCTCTTTCATTTCCGTATCATAATCATCCCCCTCCGTATCACCCACACAGACTACAAGTATCAGTAATTAATTTGCACTTCTGTTAGCAGTATCAGCAGAGGCTGTCAGCGACTGACTGAGCATAGAGATTCATCCCTAGAGGTGGCTGTTCAAGGTTAGAAATATTGGTGGAACAATTGGAGGACAACAGGGAGTACTTGTGGCACCTTAGAAACTAACAAATGAATTTGCACATAAGCTTTCACAGCTACCACTCTGAAACCTGTCACCATGCAATTGGGGCAGAGTTTATTTATTCTGTGCTCAAATAAAGGCTGTCTCTACAGCTGCTGGTCTGGCACTTTTCATGAGCATTTAATCCACTCCTTTAAAAAAATTATTAACATCCCTAATACCTCTGCAGTCAGGGGCGGCTCCAGGCCCCAGCACACCAAGTGCGTGCTTGGAGCGGCAAGCCACGGGAGGCGCTCTGCCAGCGCCGTGAGGGCGGCAGGCAGGCTGCCTTTGACGGCTTGCTTGCAGAGGGTCCACTGGTCCCGCGGCTTCGGTGGACCGCCTGCGGGAGGTCTGCCGAAGCTGTGGGATCAGCGGACCCTCCGCAGGCAAGCCGCCGAAGGCAGCCTGCCTGCCGTGCTTGGGGCAGCAAAATGCCTAGAACCGCCCTCTGCAGTTGGGACAGCAAGCACGCCTCTTTTGGCTCTTCTGTGGGGTTTGCTTTTTGAGACTCACCCTGGGTCTTGTGGTCTCTGAGTTTTCCAATTGTGCTTTACAGCTGCCCCTCCTGTGGAAATAGTTGAATTTTTAAAAAATAATTGTCTTGAAATGGGACAAAAAGGACAAAATTTGAAATTTTTCACAAGAGGAAAATTCTCAAAATAATTAGTTTTGGGGAAACCAAAACAGAATTTGCAGCTTACGTCCTAGCTTCCCAGGGAATCGGGCTAACAAAGTAGGCAGGGAGCCAGAGGACTGGGGCAGCCTGTCAGGCCAGCTTCCAGAAAGCCTTGCAACTCATCAGCCAGGCTGCCAGGGAGCCATGTTTCCATGAACATTTCAATTTCATGGATCCAGTATTGTCTAATGAAAAATATCTGTTAGAAAACTGTACTTTGCTTTAATCTGTACTGGTAGCATGAAGAAATGTTCTACTGTAACCCAAGTCCAATGTGGTGTGTTACACCTGGATGTGACATTATATGCAACTAGTAATGAAGGAACAAACTCACTCTTCAACAGTGTCCACTAAAGTCTTATTCTTAGCTGTCTCTCTGCTGTCCTGTTGCTTCCCAGGTTCTCATCAGTCACCATCAACAACTTCATCTGTTTCTCCACCTTGTCTCTCCTGCAACTCCAAGCCAGTAATAACCCGACCATCCAAAAACAAGAAAACACAAACCTACCTGGATGAGAAAGCACAGAGACACATACCCTGGCACAATGCAGCAGGGATCCACCAACACTCCAAACAAACTGGAGGAAAGATAAAACAGCACATCAGTGAACACGCCAGCTCAGCTCACATGGTCCAATAAAACAATTACAAATAATCCAGATATCAGGTCTTCTCAAGGCTAGAAAACACTACTTAACCAAATGTCAGAGACCAGACAAAACATTTCCTGCTCTGCTGTCCTCTCAATATGCCCTTGTGCTTCAGACAAGTATTTTCCTAACAAGAGATGATTGTTTGTTCTTTGTGAATTTCTATTAGACCCAGAGATTTAAACAAAATAGACAGTTACCTTTAGTTACCAGCCAAGCACATTTTTTAAGAATGCCAGCCAAGCATTCCAGTTACAGAGGCATGCGCACTCTCTCGCTCTCTCTCTGAATAGCCACAGAATTTACAATAGAGATGTGTGCTTATCTTAGTACGGATCTGTACAAACAACCCACCATCAGACACTGCAGTGCAAACAGAAACAGCTCTGTGTCATCTAACTCATTCTCTGGTAGTACTTCTGCTGTAGGAAAAGTAGGCTACTGCAATCTTTATTTTTCTTTAAAGTTAATTTTGGTGATGTTATATTACACCATTGAGGGTTCAGCTCTGGTGCCTACAGTCTCAAGTTCAACAGATTATCTCCGCTTGTTTTAGATCGAGAGTCATAGGAACACACAAAACCATGGGCAAGTAACACGACTATAAGAACAAGGTCCATTATCTTTTATCAGTTTTATTAAAGTTACCAACATCACAGCATATACAGCTCCTAAATATACCCATGCACCAGTTATTATTACAGATGTACTCAGCTACTCCTAGATAGCGTTAGAGTCTGATGGCTCGCTCATAGATTGATCATCAGTAAAGGGATAGTCCATGCTGGAGTTCTCCCATAGAATATCAGGGCTGGAAGGGACCTCAAGAGGTCATCTAGTCCAACTCCTTACCCTGGCAGGATCAATCCCCCGACTGATTTTTGCCCCAGATTCCTAAATGGCCCCTCTCAAGAACTGAATTCACAACCTTGGGTTTAACAGACCAATGCTCAAACCACTGAGCTATTCCTCCCCTCAATTTTCCTGCTCTGGCCATCCCTTTTTATAATGTGATTCTGCCTATACCTACATTCTGCGCATGCACATGAAAGTGTCAATGCTTTTTTTCTTTATTCGTCTGATGTCTTCTAAAAACATAAGGGATCCTGATTTCTATCAATTGTGTAGGTTCTCTTTATTCTCATCAGCATTGATGCACAACCTGCATCCTGTGCTTAAGACACAAGTTGGAGACAGATGTGACTCTACAGCATTTTTATTATTTAAAACATTACAATTAATCTTCTGGCTAATTTTTCACAATATTACCACTTGGTATCTCTTTTCCCATAATCTTTGGACGTCAGGTTATTCTTCAGTCACTTACTTGTGCCAGAATTTCTTGTCTTCAAGGTCTAAAATAGTGAAGCTAAAATTTTTCAGGCCTCGTCCTACAGATCTTTCATTTCAGCCTTTCTTACTTAGAAAGCTAATACACGATTCCCTCTAAATATTGATCAATCTTCGACTTCTGTAATCCTACAACTTAACTCTATTTAACATGCAATGATTAAATATTACTGTCATAAACAGATAGTTAAGGGTTAATGTCTCTTTTACCTGTAAAGGGTTAAGAAGATCAGTAAACCTGGCTGACACCTGACCAGAGGACCAATAGGGGGACAAGATACTTTCAAATCTTGGTGGAGGGAAGTCTTTGTCTGTGGTTTTTTTTTGTTCGTTATTCACTCTTGGGACTAAGAGGGACGAGACGTACATCCAGGCTCTCCAAATCTTTCTAAATCAGTCTCTCTCCATAATTCAACATCCCTCCGCCCCGCCGCCCAAGGTTCTGTCACCCAAATCCAAGCATCATTTCTGGTGTCCATATGCTCCTCACACCAACATTTCATCCCGTCTCTCCACACAAAGGAGTAGTTTGCTCATAAGACAATAAATTAAACAGATAATATGCCATGCACTGTCTGACATACTGAGTAGACCACACTTCATCTAATCTCTGCTCCTAATCACATATTGACCTAAAAGTTGGTTAAGTCTCTTTGAGACCTTCTTAGGTCCATTTCATATTAAACACACCTTCCAGCTCCTTGTACACAGTGCATAACAAAGCAGCTTCCCTACTGGGCTCAGTAATGACCTGTTGCTCATGCATTAGTATGCAATACATTATATATGTGTTTGATTTGGATTTGTGAACAATATAAAACAAAAATATTTGGAATGTTCTTGATGAATTAACAGGTATTTATGGCTACTCTTAATACCATCCATAGTATACGCTGTATAGTTCTGGACATAATGTACTGTGGCTCATTTATGTATAGAGAGAAAGTTGATGGTTTATATTTGAGACCAAAAGTCACAACTAACTTGTAAAAGTGGAAGTGGAAACCGAAAGAGTCATACTCCTACCTGGTTACAGCACAGGTCTGAGAGGGAGAGCAAAAGGTCTACACTACGAGATTAAATCGATTTTAGATACGCAATTTCAGGTACGAGAATAGCGTAGCTGAAATCGAATATCTAAAATCGATTTACTCACCTGTCTTCACTGCGCGGGATCGATCCGCGCGGCTCGCTGTGTCAAATCCCGAAGTCCAGTTGTCTAGCTGGAGTTCCGGAATCGATCTAAGCACGCTCTGGGATCGAGATATCACGTCCAGACCAGACGCGATATTTCGATCCCCGAGCAATCGATTTTAACATGCCGATCTGGCGCGTAGTCTAGACGTAGCTGTCCATTCATACAAACACCTGTTGGGGAGATCAGAGTGTTCTGAGTGCAATTCCGGAGGCTTTCCTCCTGTCCTGGGAAACTGAGAGATTTAATTTGGGAATCTAGCTTTGAGCCTGGAGGTTGTCTCAACTCAGGTGGGAGTTTGTCATTCAAGTCACACAAACAATGTCCAGGAACCTGGGGTGGTGAAAGGAGACTGTGTAAGAAGAATTTGGACTGCTTTGTAAGCCTGAAGGAAAGGAGGGTTGGAATATTGGATTGCCCAACTCCTCCTTCTTACTGTGCAATAAAGGAGAGGTGGTTACTGGGGTGTAGGAAAAGAATTTACATTTTAGCAAAGAAGCAGCTTGAGGTTCCTGTACACGCAGACTTTCTATCTCCTGAACCTCAGCTGGAGATAATTCTAGTACAGGAGAAGTGACTATAACCAGAAAGAGCAAACACCCGAAATCATCTCTCCCTTTCTCTCTACCAACTGGCTCAGCAACACCTAAAGAAGAAATGAGCAGCACTGGACTGGTGAGAGTTCCTGACTGAAAGGAGTTCAGTCAGTAAGACTGTTAGAACTTGTAATGAGAGAGACCTTTGCTTTGAATTCACTGAGCTTGTTAAATTAGGCATTCATTGTAGTTTTACCTTTTCTTTCTTCGTAACCAGTTCTAACTTTTATGCCTTATTGCTTGTAATCCCTTAAAATCTATCTTTCTGTAGTTAATAAATTTGCTTGATTGTTTTATCTAAACTAGAGTTTTTTTATTGAAATATTTGGGAAACTCCATTTGAGATAACAAGATTTTTGCATATTGTTTTCTGTTAATAAATGATGTACGTTATATGAGCTTGTAATGTCCAGGAGAGAGCTGGGCAATATAAGATGCACATCTGGGGGCAAGTCTGGGACTGGGAGTTTGCTGGTGTTGCTCTACAGTGTAATTCATGAGTAGCTGGCTATAGCGCTCATGTAGTATAACTCGGAGTAACTTACATGCTGGAGGCTGTGTGATAGCAAACCAGGAGTGGTTGCTCTCATGGTGAAACAGTGAAAAAGGCATTCTAGGTTGGAGAATTGAGGGGATACAGCTGTCCGTCAGTCCAGATTGTACCTGGGTAATGTTACAGGTGGCTAGGGATTTCCTTGCATTATGGGACTCTCCAGGTGTCATAAACATTCCCTGCACGATCTGCTGTCTTCTTTAGGATTTTGTACTGCCCACCATCACTGTGTTACAGGAGTGCCTTCCATGTAAAATCATCAGCAATATCAAAGTCCCTAGTAGATTTAATGCAGTGTCTCATGCTTCTCCCATCTCAGGTTTTAGAAAGCTCTGTTTACAGTAGATTTTTTTAATGTTATAAGTGCCATTCTGGTTGCAGATGATAAAAACCTTTTCCCATGAGGAAGATTTTGTAGCATTTCCTAAAGGTCCTCAGACTCTGGGTTCATCTAACCTCCTCGAGAAGTTCATTCCACAGCTGGATTCCCCCCACCCCAACTGAGAATGCCTTTTCCTAGCTCTTATTAGCGCATTCTGGGCTTTGTGATCTTCATTGTCCCGGGGCAGTTCAACTGTCTCAGCATTTCATAAATGGAGCTGTGGTCTGTTACATAGCTGGGACCTGGTCTACTAATGATTTTGAAGATTAGGACCAAGGCCTTAAACTGGCAATGATGTGGGCTGGGATCCAGTGGAGAAACCAGAGCACGGGCTTAACACGCTCCTAGTGCCTTAAACCTTGGAAGAGCTGGACAACTACATTTGGTGCCAGCTGAAGCCTTTGCATTGTTTTCACAATAAGTTTCACATACAATGAATTACAGTCATGCAGTGTGGATGCAACATGTGTGTAGATCCTTATGGTCAGATCTTTGTCCAGTATGAAAGATATGGAGTTTCCTAGAAAGTCAGAGGCGAAGGAAGGTGCTTTTAGTCATTGATTCAAAGTAGTTGTTTTAAAATTAGATGCACAAACAGAAAATCGTAAGTGGCTAAATTTGTGGGATAAATTATTTGCTATGAATTATTTGTTCAGTTCTAAGTATGAATCTCTTTTTCTCTTCTATTTCTTTTCTGTGACTTAGTAATAATTTTAAAAAGAAATGCAAATAGACCTGATGTTTTAAAATTAAATAATTACACAAGAATAATGATTAATAACAATGAATCATTTCAATTTAAGTAGTGTCTTCCATCCTCTGTACAGAATCTCAAAATGCTTGATAAATATTAGTGAATTAATCCTCTCAGAATCCACTTGAGGTAGGGAAGTATTTTCTCCATTTTACACCTGGGGAAATTGAGGCACAGAAAGTTTAAAGCCAACGTATTCCAAAGTAGGCCACTCAGGTGTTGTGCCTGGCTGTACCACAGTGCTTTGGGTGATCTCCCTGGGACAATGCATTTCTGTGCCCAAAAGAAGACTTTTCACAAAGTGACATTGATTTTCTTACTTTCAGTTGACCATCTGGCACCAGAGATAGGCAGGAGAGACCTCAGCTTCGCATTTCATTCACACAGGACCTCTGACAGTGCATAGTGCTCTACAATGTTAGCACTGGGTATGAACCCAAGTCCTGCAGTGAGACTTGAGTTCATGACCTTCTAGCTCAGAAGTGAGGTTGCTGTGTGTCCAAGAAAGAGGAATTTTGTGATTCTTCTTTATTCTTTAACAGTGAGATTGTAATGGGGGTGTATGTATCCTGTATAATAACAATACCTACCTCTTAGGTAGTGCTTTTCATCAGCAGATCTCAAAGCATTTTACAAAGGAGGTGTGACATTACCCAAGGTACAATCTGGACTGATTAACAGCTGTGTCACCTCAGTTCTCCAGCCTACGGTGTCTTTTACATTGCTTAACTGTGAGAGCAACCACTCCTGGTCTGCTCACACATGGACTCCAGCATGTAAGGTACTCCCAGACTTTCCATAGAAATGTGCTTCTTGTACTCATAGACTCATAGACTCATAGACTCGTAGGTCAGAAGGGACCAATATGATCATCTAGTCTGACCTCCTGCACAAAGCAGGCCACAGAACCCTATCCATCCACTTTTATAACAACCCCTAAC
>NC_133770.1:182087779-182384522 GCF_003597395.2 Chelonoidis abingdonii | reverse complement strand
ACAGTTGTCAGCAGTGGATTCAAGTATTCGGCCTCCTCCGCATTTTCCAAGTCTCCGCATCAACTCTCAAATCTTCCTTACACTCTAAAAATTAGCCTTGAGAAGTCACACCTAAATCCAGAAATCTACCATTGGTTTATCTTCATCTAGTTTGAAACGGAAATCAGCTCAAGATCAACTCGAACCAAGGTTGCCGACAACATTTCCTCTAATGGAGATCCCATGCTCACCAAAACAAATCTAAAGGCATCCTCTTGGTTACTACTAACTACTTGGTGAAGAAATCATCCGTATCACATCCAGAAAAATTGACCCTATTTCTTGCAGCAGCTTGTCCAATCAGTCTATACTCTGGGAAGTTAAGTTTCCCATGATACACATTCCCCTTAGTGTTTAACTCGTTAAGACATAAAAGAGTCTTATCCATATCAAATGAGGATCCAGAGTCTGTAGCACACCAAGCTTATCTCGGGGGAAGTGGCTCTAGTAGCCTTTTTACCGCAGTGTGATTTTTGCCAGACAGACTCTGTTATCATTCTATCACTTCTTATTTACATTCATTAACCTCATCATTGATGTACATGCGAAATGCCACCATCGTGGCTTTCTTCACTGTCTTGTTCTTAAACAGCACATAAGCTTATACTGTATCCATCAATGAGTACATATTCAAGGTTCTGTTAGACCTATAATATTGGTGTCACTTCTGCACTAGTAGTCCACTTCTCCATCTATAAATTAACCTAGTCTCCTCGATTAGGTAAATCTTTAAGTTTTGCGTTGAGGCGTCAGTGGAACGATTCTAATTACCTGTGGTGGCCAGACCTTCCCTAACAGCATACTGTTAGTCAGTTTCTA
Organism: Chelonoidis abingdonii; assembly: GCF_003597395.2. Lineage (NCBI taxonomy): Eukaryota > Metazoa > Chordata > Testudines > Testudinidae > Chelonoidis > Chelonoidis abingdonii. Next base: position 182,383,664 of record NC_133770.1, on the reverse strand, counting down.
ACTCTGCTTTCCTCCTTGGGTCAATTTTGGGTCAAAGCGATCCCTCTCACGTTGTTACGTCCCTCTCAGGTTAAATTCTGGCGATGAGATCTCCCGGAACTTCCCACCATCTCCCCAACTCCTAGTTTAAAGGCTCTCTTAGAGGTCAGCCGAGCCTCCATCCTAGAAGTCTATTCCTCCTTAACTCTAGGTGAAGTCATCACGAGAGAACAGTGTCTGTCCGTGAATGCTGTCCATATGACATACTCCCAAAGCCCTCCATTATAGCACCACTGCCAGCCTCTGTTAATCATCCAATAAATCTTGTCTCTTCGTGCACCTGCAGGAACGGCAGAATCCATGAAGATAAACATGAGTCGATTTCTTGCGCGTCTTTCCAGTCTGGCATAGTCTACTTGATACAGTCCGCGAGTAAACTAGCCGTATCAGTTCGTTCCCACAAGAAGGAAATCAACGGATCTTCCGCTCCTGCTGGCATCTTCAGCCTTCAGGTCCACATCAGTATTTAGCACCGGCAGACCGCAAGCACCCTTCTGTGTCCGCGATCGAGCGTTGAGGTTACAGGCTCGTGTCATTCTTCTCAGTAAGGATCTCCAATCACGGGAACTTGCGGCTTTCCTCGTGGACAGTGATGATTCCGCTATGATCCCTGCGACCAGCGGCGGCAGTCCTCGTCCGATTACGTATTGTCGCTTTGCAATCCTCCTGGACGCTTCTACTTCTGGTTAGCCCTCCATCTGACCCCGGTACGCCTCCTTATGCAGGACTGAGCTGCTCGCTCTTTTCCTTCCCTCATCTTTGTCAGCGAGCAACCTGCTGATGTCACCATGTCTTCTTTTCCAACGCCAGCAACCTGTTCCTAGTTCGATTTTCCGTGCGCTGGCCATCTTTCCTCGCCTGGGTTTCCGAGTCACATGCTTCCACCAGTCCACTGTCGTACAGCAGCAATCACCCAGCAGCCCCTCCTCAGAATTCTTTGGTCCTGCTTCCATCTGCACGTCTGAGCTTATCCCCTGTGCCTCATCATGTCTGTGCTCCATCATCTGCTCAAACCCCTCCTGGAAAATACAACCTCATATAAAGTCCACCATTTATTAAAGAAAATAATCTTGTTATCCCAAATGGAGTTTCAATCCAAACTTCACTGGTTTAGATAAAACATATTTATTAACTACAAAAGATAGATTTTAAGTGATTACAAGAAATGAGGCATAGAAGTCAGAACTGGTTACAAGAAAATAAAAGAAAATGCAACTAATGCCTAACTTAACAATCTAAGTGAATACAAAGCAAAGATCTCTCTCACCACGTTAGAGCAGTCTTACTGATTGAACTCCTTTCAGTCAGGATCTCTCCCCAAGTCCAAAGCTGATTCTTTTGTTCTTCAGGTGTTATGGATGGGTACAAAGAAAGGGAGGAATAATTTGGAATGTCTGCTCTCCCTTATAGTTCTTTCTCTTCTTTGAGAATCATCTCTAGTTGTGATTGAGGAAAAGTTTGTATGGGTGAGAACCCCAAGCTGTTTCCTTGTCAAGATGTACTTTTTTTCTCCCATACCCTCTTTTCTGGCACAGAATGACTACTTAACCAGGTGATGGTCCATTTGATTTTGTTGACATATGACTGAGGCATCAGCTAAAGTTTTGTCTCTGGGGAACTGGTTTGTGACTGCTCCCCAAATGTTTAATGTGTCTTAGTAGTATCATACAGTAGAATCTTATAATTTTACATACAATATTGCACACATATTCTATCAGGACAATAATGGTCAGCAAATTATAAGTTTTCAAATGACACACACAAGGCATACTGTGTATGAAATTCATCATAGTCCTGTAAAAGATGTGAATATAGGGATACAGACTGCCACAGGAGGTCAGAATCATTATCCCTATTTTACAAATGGGGAAATTGAGGCACAGAGACGGAAAAACATTTGCCTGAGGTCACTCAGTAGGCCAGTGGCGGAGTTGGGAATAGAACCCATGTATCCAGTCCAGTACTCTATCCATTAGGCTACACTGAGTCTCATATAAAGAACTAGCTGGTCCACATGAAGAAATGTGACATTTCACCTAGTACTGCTTGGGTTTATTTATATTTTTACACACTATTCTATGGCAGGTGGCACTGTTACAGATAGTCTTCTAAGTTATTTTTCTTAGCATGCAAGCAGATATTTCACCTGGGGAAGGCATGCTGATTTTGTTCTAGGCAGAGGGAGTTGTGGGAGGACCAGAACAGTTAGTAGTCTGATTGAAATCAATTCTTGAGGCAGAGTTGCTCTCTTGTAACTAGGCATTGGTGTTAGGCTGAAATTCCTGAAAACGGATTGCCTTGCATGCTATATGACCACTTCTGTTTCAGGACAGGTGTTTATGTAAATAAAACAAGTTATACTTAGAATATACCCAGACTCTGCAGCACTGATTCCTCACCACTGTGAAGCTGACCTGCAAGATCTCAGACATTTGCTACCAGTCCGCAGAGGGGCAACAATATCCTTTTCCTTCCAGCATATGTCTAATACTAGTTAACATGGCAGGTGAAGAGTTAATTCCCTAGGGGAAAGCTGCTTTCCTAATCCTTGATGGCAGGAGATGGGTCAGAATTTGCTAACTGGACAAGCTGGGATTTCCAGGGATTTGTAAATGTAGCAGGTGATACTGTATGGGTATGATAACTGAAAGCTAATTTCCTTCAACCAATAATTGCTCACCAGGTGTTTTGAGCTTCATAAAAGAAGAGGCTGGGCTTAGAGCTCCAGGAGAGATTGTCTTTGTCTAGAGAGGGTTGCTTGGTGTCTATGATTCTAAAATGTAAGGGGCCTATTTCCTATACCTCTTATTTCTTGTATATTTTTACTTAACCAAGACATTGGGCCTAATCTATTCAACAGGGCCCTGTAAGGCAAAGTGGTTGTGATGTATCCTTGGGTGGGAACCACCTGTTCAGGCAGTGATGTGCTTGATAATGTTATAACCAGGAGGTCCTGCAATAAGCATCTCCCAGAGTGTATGATAATGCCAATACCATAGGAGCTCATGTGCCCACTGAAAGGTGGTGAGAGATTGGAAAATTTACTAGTCTGGTTTCTCATCTAAACAATAATATTTTCTCACCCCCATGGCCAAGGAGGAATGCTGCACCGGTTGGCTAACTAATAAATTATTTGCCCATTAAAATGCTTCTACTTTGTTCCTGAAGGGTACACTGAGCATTATGAGGTAGTTTCCAATGCATGTTATTTAGTATGAAGGATGATGATTTTTCAGGAAAGTCTCATATTACCCCTCCCCTCTCCCCCCCCACCTCCCTGAAATATTTTGAAAACAGTAGACATTTGGTGCAAAGAGTTTAATTCCAAAGGCAAAGGAATTGCTCTGTAAAAGTATTTTTATGACCCTTGAGATTAGTCCTCTCTAACAGGAATGCTTTTTTGGTATCCAGAGAGGGGCTGATCCCCAGGCAATTCACCATAAGCCTCCCTTCAATCTGGAGGGGAAATTTTAAGAGGCATCTCAGAACCCTCTCCAGCACATTACAATTCACGATGAATATGCTGTTTGTGGACCCAGATCCTGCAGTCCCCCTCTTGAGGGGGCTGAGGTATTTCATCAGACCCTGAATCTCACACAGAATACACTAGAGAACCTGAACCCCTCCTCCCACAAATAAACGGTTACCCTAAATCTTAGGTATAGTTCACCATCTTTACAATGCGGACAATAGCACCCCCTACCTCTTAAGGGTGATGTTAGGGTAAATACATTAAAGATTGTGAGGTACTTAGATTCTACAGTAATGGAAGCCACATAAGTAGCTAGTATAGCTATAGATAGGTAATCTGTGAGATTTTTTTCCCCAGGGATGGCCTCACCTTTCATTTTTCTACTGACAACTTTTACCAGTATGCTAGTAACTGGAAGATGATGGCACTTTCTGTTTTCCTTTTGTAATATGTAAGTTCTTTTGGACATACCCCCTTAGACCAGTGACAGAACAGACAATAGTGGCAAAGAAAGAGTCTCATGAATTACAGAAGCATAAGTTGTACTCCTGTAATGTGTGTACCCATCAGAAGCATGAACCAGACTGAGAATAAAGAAGCCCAGCTTTTAGTGTCTGAAACTCAAGGAGATACCAGGTCAAAGCAATTTTTAACAAAGTGAATTCACACATCACAGTGGTTCTCTGAACTCCTGAAGTGACAAAAAGTCCCTTCTGGCCTTGGAATCTATGACAAGACTGCCAGTCAGTTATGATGCTTTATTTCTAATTTTAAATGGCTCATACAGAAAAAGAAGTAAAATGGTACTGTCTACAGGTTTGAATTAGGGCCTGAAAGGCAATGCAATGTTTAGCTTTATAGTTATTTTGTAAAGTGGGAACCAAGGAATGAAATAGAGCAGCTAAATGGTTCCGTTAGTCTATTGCAAACTGACACAAAAATTCACTTGACGTTATTGTGCTCCTGTCAAGATTTCTTCTCCCACTTTGAACTTTAGGGTACAAAAAGTGGGGACCTGCATGAACACTTTTAAGCTTAATTACTAGCTTAAATCTGGTACGCTGCCACTAGCCAGAATTTAGTGTCTGGCATACTTTCTGTTCCTTCAAAACCTTCCCTGGGGAACCCAGACCCAAACCTCTTGGGTCTTAAAACAAGGAGAAATTAACCATCCCCCTACTTTTCCCCCCAGACTTTTCCCTCCCTGGGTTGCCCTGAGAGGCTTCACACTGATCCAAATTCCTTGGATCTTAAAACAAGGAGGAATTAACCATCCCCGCTCCTTTCCCCCCACCAATCCCTGGTGAGTCAGGATCAATCCCTGGAGTTTTTAAAACAAGGAAAATCAATCAGGTCTTAAAAAGAAAGCTTTTAATTCTTCTTTCGAGTGCTTGCTATATCCATTCCAGTTAGTGTGTGCGCGCCGCGTGCACGTTCGTCGGAGAAACTTTTACCTAGCAAACACCGGTGGGCCGGCAGGTCGCCCCCCGGAGTGGCGCCACTATGGTGCCTGATATTATACCCCTGCCGACCCAACCGCTCCTTAGTTCCTTCTTACCGCCCGTGTTCGGGGTCGTCTGGAACAGTGGAGCGCAGCTTAGATGACCTCCACTTTCCTAGCTACTCGTAGTTCTTGGTGTATTTGAGTATATAGTTATAATCCTTTTATATATTATATTTATCTATACTATGCATTTTTCTTTTGCTAGCATAGTTAGTTTAACCATAGTTAGCGGGGTTCGGGGAGTTAGCCCCTCCCCGCAACCGGTGCCGGAGCCCATGCCCAGCTCACCGGTTCTTAGTCCCGTGCTTGGCCGGCCTCCAGCCGTTGCTGACAGGAGATCCACACGATTCCTGTTTACGGTGCCTTGAGGATCGTATTTCACAGCTAAGTGCCCCATTTGCAAGGCGTTTAAGCCGAGAACAAAATTGAGCGCACTTCCTTTTCCCTCCACCTTCTGCACCGAGCGCTGGTACTCGGCAGACAGAAGCGCCTCCTCGCCACCGACCCCGCCAGCACCGGCCGTTACCGGCACCAGCGTTGACTCGGCACTGCTCCTCTCTCTGGAGTTGAGAAAGCCCGACTCCTCCTGCCAGTGCCCGACAGCTCCGGCACACGCTGTGGTTGAGCTTCCTGCTCCTGCTGTTCTGTGCCAACTGCACCGCAGCCAGAGAAGCTCGTTTATGTTGATCGCCAGGCACCAACACCTGCAGAGCATGAGGACGCCGGGACCGTGATTCCGGTCCCGCGGGGCCGTCGATTCCAGTGTCTGGCTGCTCCCCGGCATGGGCCGTGGTTGAGCCTCCTGCTCCTTGCTGCTTCCATGCCAACTGCACAGCAGCCAGAGAGCTCGCCTAAGTCGGATCGCCCCGGCACCGACACCTGCACGGCACCGGAACGTCGCACCGTCGATCCCAGTCCCACAAGGGCCGTTGATCCATGCCTGACCACTCCCCGGCACGCGCCGTGGTTGAGCTTCCTGGCTACTGCTGCTTCCATGCCAACTGCACCGCAGCTAGAGAGCTCACCTAAGTCGGATCGCCGGCACCGACACTTGCCGCGGCACCAACAACGTCAGCACCGTCGATCCCAGTCCCACAAGGGCCGTCAATCCAGTGCCTGACTGCTCCCGGCGCACGCCGTGGTTTGAGCTTCCTGCTCCTACTGCTCCCGTGCAAACTGCACCGCGGCACGAGAGCCTGTCTAAGCCGGATCGCCGGCACCGACACCTGCTGAGGCACCGGCGGTCAGCACATCGATCCGGTCCCACAAGGGCCGTCGAAGCGGTGCCTGACAGCTCCCGGTACACACTGTGGTCGAGCTTACTGTTCCCTCCACGCCGGGGACATTTCCAAACGACGAGGGATCTCGTTGCCGTGACAGAGTGGATGCTGCCTGAACCCCGCCGCCGCCGCGGGTAATACAGTCTCTTGGCAAGCCGCCTTGATACGACCATCCTCTGTCAGCGCAGCAGAGCAGCACCGTTGATCACGGTCCCGCAGACGGTCCAAATTCCGTCGGCACTCCTGCTTCCGACGCCACTTGCAGTCCCGACGTTGCTCTCCTCGGCACCATGTGCACTCGCCGCACAGGACGGTGTTCCCGTTCACCGCCCAATAATCCCGGCACCGTTCCGCTCTCAGCACCGCTACAGGCACTGTGACTCCTGTTAGCCGCTCCCAACCTCGAGATCTCAGTCAACCTCCCCAGCACCGCTCTGGTCGCAGGTCCGGATCTCGTTCCAGGTACCAGTGCGCCTTGTTGTACCAGTCCACGTTGCAAGTTGGCAAGGCCTGGTAGAGTCAGACTCTCTGCCTATATTTTCAGCACCTCCATGGCCATTCAGGACACGCATCAGTGTCTTCCCACGCGGACAGCTCTTATGCTCAGGACCGCGATTTCTTGGTGTGCCCACCAACTACCTGAAGCCATCAGGCTCTCCTATGGAGGGTAGCCGTCAATGCGGACCTCAGCTCAGGAGTCCTGGAGGTAGGGACCGGTAGTGGACATTCTATTGCGGTGCCCCGCTAGAGGGGCCCTACCATTATTCAGACATCCAGGCGAATGCGATACTCTATAAGGGTATGACTACTGGTCTGTCCGTCCTCCTCCCTGCGCAGTATCATTCAGTTGGTCAAGAAAAAGGAACGGCATGGCCAACAGGCGCCAAGCCCCGAAATCGAAGGGGCAGGCGAATGACCCTACGCAGCAGCAAGTGTATTCTGCAAGGCTCTTATAGCCCTGCGTGGCAAATCAAATAAGCCCTGCTTAGCCCTATAATCATAACACCTGGATAAGGGGCAATATTATGGAGCTTCTCCATCAGACTGCCGGCCAAGAGTTCACTGCCCTCTTGGAGGAAGGAAAAAGGCGGCTAGATTCTCTTCAGGCGTCATTACCGATGAGGAGCATCTTCATGGCTTCCGGTTTCAAACTCCGGCCTTTCACAACTTACCATTTGTTGGTAAAGCCTCTTGCGGTGAAATCAACCCAGGCTACAAAACGTGAAGGGCAACAGGTCCTAATGAGCTCTCTCTCGGCATGCATACGCGACGACCTAACGCAGGCCTTCCGTCCCCGACACACCACCACACTCCGTGCCTAGCACAGATCGGGCTTTGGCAGTCGGCAGCGAACTGAGGTGGTCGCAGACGACCGTCAGGGACCCTAGAGGGCCAAAAGGCCCCTCACAGTCACTATCGGACAAGACGAACTCAAGGCCAGCCGCGTACCGGTTAAAGGCTTACCACTCCTACTTCCTCTTGGCGGGTCCCAGTTAACTTCAGTTCGCGTTCCCCTGCACATGGTGAAGTTTGGGTGCCACCTCCAATTTGTTCAACCCTGTCCCTCTTCAGGACTCCTCTCGGGCGAATTCCTCTTACAAGAGGCGCAGACGCCGATGACGGGAAGGGGGCAACTATTCCCTAATCCCCGACTCATACGGAGTCTCAGACCATATCCTACACCTTTGAGGACTCAACCAGTTTATGTTAAGGTTGAAGTTCCCCATGGCATCCCTGGGAACCATTATCCTGTCCTTAGATCCTGGAGGCTGGTATGCCGCCTCAATATGAGGATGCGTACTTTCACATTGCCATCTTCCCTCCGCACAGGAGATACCTCTGCTTTCTAGCCAACCGTTGGTACTTCCAGTTACGGTCCTGCTGTTTGCCTTGCTACAGCCCCACAGGCATTAACCGAGTGTGTGGCCGTAGTCGCCACCACCTCCGCGACGTCGGTATGCGTTTGTATCTGGGCGATTGGCTTATCTGAGAGACTCAAGACACAAGTCACTCAGCGTGTGGCATCGTCAAGGACCTATTCACATGTCTAGCCTGATGGTCACTATGGAAACATCCACTCTGGTTCCCACTTGTCTCGGTCTGCCCGGGTCCCATGGCTTCATGCTTACTTTGTAACCAACACTCTAAGCTCTGCCTCTGTCATCTCCAAGGTTGGCTCAAATCGGCGTACCGCCGGATAGGGGCCCAATGGTCACCATAGTCACCATTCCCTGAGCATCCTAGGCTCCCTAGAAGGTGGCTAACTCCCCCCTGGTGTGGGCAGGATGCCACTCTATCCGCCCCAGCCCTCACTGTCCCTGACGATGGAGGCGTCATCTTCAGCTCAGGTGCTCACCTCAGTAACCTTCGAGCTTAAGGCCTTTGGTCTTCTCAGGGGCTGGTGTTCCACATCAATGTTCAAGATGAGAGCAGTCTGCCTGGTGTGCACGGGTTCAGCGAGCAGCTGCGAGGCCGTAGCGTCTCAGTGTTTACAGCCAGCACAACGGCCATGTACTACATAGACAACCTGGGAGGGACATGGTCCTCCTCCTTTTGTCAGGAGTCCATCCATTCTCTGGGATTTTTGCATTAGCCCACTCGATAAATCTGGTAGCATCCTTTCTCCTTGGCAATTCGACTCAGCAGGGTTTTCCTGTCTCATGAGTGGTCGCCCTGCCTGATGTGATGCATTTTGTGGCCAGAAGTGGGGTTTTTCCCCCACATATGGACCTGTTCGCTTACCGCGAGAACGGGAAATGTCTGAGGTCCTGCTCCTTCTAAGGTCTCTCCCCGGACCGATCTCAGATGCTGTCCTCATGCCGTGGAAGGGCCAACACCTTTATGCCTTCCTGCCATTTCCCAGCTCATTGGGTCCTGCTCAAACTTCGCAGGAGCAGAGCGCGCATCATCATGATCACTCCAGCGTGTTCCAGGCAGCACTAATACACCACGTTGCTCGGCCTGTCAATAGCCTGCCCAATACCCTGCCACTCCACCCAGACCTCGTACCTCAGGACCACGGCAGACTTTGCCGCCTGGACCTGCAGTTTCTTCACCTCACGGTGTGGCTCCTACGTGACTATCAGGGTGGCAGGATGCCTTCCACCTGGTCAACGTACCTGGCCAGGTGGAAGAGTCTCTCCTACAGGTGCGAAAAGCTTAAATCTTACTTCCTGGGGTCTCAATCCCCTCTATTTTGGACTACCCTCCGGCCTGCAACAGCAGGGCCTAGCGGTGTTAGCTGAAGTACACTTGGCAGCCATCTCTACCTTCCATCCAGGCTAAGGTGGTCGTTCTGTGTTCTCACACTCTATGGTTTCGGGTTCCTCAAGGGCTTGGAGTGCATACACCCTTAGGTACGCCGCCCAGCCCCACCTGGGACCTCAACCTGGGTTTAACCAAGACTTATGTCTCCTCCATTCGACCCGTTAGCGACCTGCTCGCTGCTAACCTGTCTTGGAAGACAGCTTTCCTTGTAGCCATTACATCGGCCAGACGAGTCTTCGAGCTCAGGCTCTGATGGTGGTTCCACCATACTTTATGTTTTACAAAGACAAGTGCAGTTACGTCCACACCCGGCTTCCTCCCTAAGGTGGTTTCGGCCCTTCATGTTACCACACTCAACGTGATGGGGACAACAATTGCACTCCCTGGACATCTGTAGAGCGCTCGCTTTTATGTTGAGCGGACAAAACCATTTTGATACACGCCCAAACTCTCGGTCGCAGTAGCAGTCGAAGGAAAGGCCTACCTGTTTCCTCTCAGTGGATCTCATCTTGGGTGATAACGTGCACCCGTGTTATGATTTGCTCACGTTTCCCAAGCCACATCACCATGTGTTCTACCAGGGCTCAGGCTTCATCTGCCCTTGTTAACTCATGTACCTACCCACGAGATCTATCGCGCAGCTCCATGGTCCTTGGTCCATACCCTTGCTTCACATTATGCTCTGGTTCAACAGTCAAGAGATACTGCCCTTTGGCTCCGCAGTTTTACATTCTGCATTTTTCACTCCGACCCCACCGCCTACATAAGGCTTGGAATCCACCTAACTGGAATGGATATGAGCAGCACTCGAAGAAGAAAGACGGTTACTCATCTTTGTAACTGTTGTTCTTCGAGATGTGTTGCTCATCCATTCCACACCCACCTCCTTCCCCCACTGTCGGAGTAAGCCGGCAAGGGAACTGAGGAGCGGTTGGGTCGGCAGGGGTATATATCAGGCACCATAGTGGTGCCACTCCAGGGGGCGACCTGCCGGCCCACCAAGTGTTGCTAGGGTAAAAGTTTCTCCGACGAACGTGCACGCGGCGCGCGCACACCTAACTGATGGATATGAGCAACACATCTCGAAGAACAACAGTTACAAAGGTGAATAACCGTCTTTTAAAGAAAGAAAAAAAGTAAAAGTTATCTCTGTAAAATCGAATGGAAAATGCTTTACAGGGTACTCAGATTCATACAGACTAGAGTGAGCCCCCCCATCCCAGCCTTAGATTCAAAGTTACAGCAAACAGAGGTAAAATCCTTCCAGCAAAAAGACACATTTACAAGTTGAGAAAACAAACGTAAGACTAATCCGCCTTGCCTGGCTACTGCTTACAATTTTGAAACATGAAAGACTGATTCAGAAAGATTGGAGAACCTGGAATGATGTCCTGTCCCTCTCAGTCCCGGAGAGCGAACATCAAACAAAACAAAAAGCACAAACAAAGACTTCCCTCCACCAAGATTTGAAAGTATCTTGTCCCCTTATTGGTCCTCTGGTCAAGTATTAGCCAGGTTCACTGAGTTTCTTAACCCTTTACAGGTAAAAGAGACATTAACCCTTAACCATCTGTTTATGACAGCTCCCTATTCTTCTGTCTCCTCAGAAAATATTACTGTTTATGATGTGTGTTATAGTATCAAGTAAATACATATGGAAGTAGAAATGTCCACATCTGAGATGGAAGTCAAACTCAAATAACTTAATGGAAATAAACTGGGGAGCCAAAGGGCCTGGATAATCTCCATCCAAGAATACTAAAGCACATGAAATTGGAAGCCCAATAGCAAGGTTCTTCAATGAATCTGTCAACTCAGGGGTTGCATCCTATGACTGGAGAATTGCTAATATAGTACCTATTTTTAAGAACGGGGAAAAAGTGATCCAGAAAACTACAGGCCTGTTAGTTTGACTAATTGTAAGCAAGATCTTACATAAAAAATTGAAAGAGAAAGTACAGTAATTAAGGTCATAGACGCAAACAGTAACTGGGATAAAATAAAACATAGCTTTACAAAAGGTAGATCATGCCAGACCAACCTGATCTTTCTTTGAGAAGATTCCTTTGTCTAAAAAAAAGTTAATGTAGTAGATTTAATCTACCAGAATTTCGATAAGGCATTTGATACAGTTCCACATGGGAAAATATTAGTTAAATTGGAGAAGATGGGGATTAATATGAGAATTGAATGGTGGATAAACAACTGGTTAAAGGGGAGACCACACTGGGTCATGCTGAAAGGTGAACTGTGCGCCTGAAGAGAGGTTACTAGTGGAGTTCCTCAGGGATTAGTCTTGGGATCAATTTTATTTAACAAACATTTTGATTAATGACCCTGGCACAAAAACTGAGAGTGTACTAATAAAATTTGGGGATGACACAAAGTTGGGAGGCATTGCCAATACAGAGGAGGATCAGAGTGTCATACAAAAAGATCTGGAGGACCTTGAAAACTTGAGTAATAGAAATGTGATTAAATGTAATAGTGCAAAGTGCAAGGTCAGGCACCTGTTGATGTAGATACGCAACTTCAGCTACCGGAATACCGTAGCTGAAGTCGAAGTATCTTATTCCAACTTACTTCCCATCCTCATGGTGCGGGATCGACGGCTGCAGCTCCCCCTGTCGACTCCTCTACCGCCGCTTGCTCTGGTGGAGTTCCAGAGTCAATGGGAGCGCATTCGGGGATCGATATAGCACATCTAGATGAGATGCGCTATATCAATTCCCGATAAATCGATCGCTATCTGCTGATCCAGCGGGTAGTCCAGATGTACCCTTAGAAACTAACAACAAGAATTTTTGCTATAGGCTGGGAACATATCAGTTGGAAGCGACAGAGGAGGAGAAAGACCTTGGTGTATTAGCTGATCACAGGAGAAGCCAATGTGACATAGCCATGAAAAAATCTAATGCGATCCTATGGTGCATCAGGCAAGGTATTTTCAGTAGAGAAAGGGAAGTGTAATTATCATTATACCAGGCACTGGTGAGACCTCATCTGGAATACTGTGTGCAGGTCTGGTCTTCCAGGTTTAAGAGCAATTAATTCAAACTGGAAAAGGTGCAGAGAAGGGCTACTAGGATGGTCAGAGGAAAGGAAAACCTACCTTACGAGAGGAGACTCAAAGAGTTTGGCTTGTTTAGCCTAACCAAATAAAGGCTGAGGGGAGAGATGATTGCTTTCTATAAATACATCAGAACAGTGGTCCCCAACCTTTTTCGTCTGACAGATGCCAGATGACGAGCCACAGAGGACCGTGGCAGCAGACAAGTGTCCGCCAAAATTCTGCCGATAAATGGCAACATCATTAGATGGCGCCTCTGAAATGCCACCAACAAACAGCATCATCCAGAAGTGTCACTGCCGAAATATTGCCAAAAATCATCAGCATTTTGGCGGCGACGCCTCTAGATGACTCAGCTTGTCTGCGGCATTTTGGCAGATGCTCGTCAGCTGACCAGTACGCGGGTGTACTTAGACACCCTAGCGGGCACCATGGCGCCCTCAGGCACTGCGTTGGGGACCCCTGCATCAGAAGGATAAATATCAGGGAGAGAGATAAGTTATTTAAGTTGTGCCAGCGTTGACACAAGAACAAATGGTTATAAACTGGCCATCAACAAATTTAAGCTTGAAATTAGACAAAGGTTTCTAACCACCAGAGGAGTGAAGTTCTAGAGCGGCCTCTGGGGGGGAGCAGTGGGGGCAAAAAACATAACTGGCTTCAAGACCAAGCTTTATAAATTTATGGACCGGATGGTGTGATGAAACTGCCTGCAGTAGCATATAACTGACATGGGATTGCTAGTAGCAAATATCCCCAATGGCTGGAGATGGGACACAAGATGGGGAGGGCTCTGAGTTACTACAGAGAATTCTTTTCCAGGTGTGTTGCTGGTGGGTCTTGCCCACGTGCTCAAGGTCTAACTGATCACCATATTTGTGGTCAGGAAGGAATTTTTCCCTGGGTCAGATTGGCGGAGACCTGGTGGGGTGGGGAAGGCAGTTTTCCTTCTTCTTCAAAAGGCACAGGTCACTTTTCAGGTTTAAAGAAATGTAAATGGCGGATTCTCTGCAACTTGAAGACTTTAAATTATGATTTGAGGACTTCAGTAGCTCAGTCAGAGGTTAGAAGTCTATTTCAGGAGTGGTTGGGTGAGGTTCTGTGGCCTGCAATGGGCAGGAGGTCAGACTAGATGATCATGATGTTCCTTTCTGGTCTCAAAGTCTATGAGTCTATGACACTCCCGCTGAGCTTGGAATCCTATAGTGCAGGCAATGTACAAAATCATCATATTCCTGTATACTATATACCGCTTCATTTAGTCAGGTCAGTACTGTAGAGCAGTGATTCTCAAACTATGGAGTGGGCCTCTCAATGGAGGTGTGGGAATGTGTCAAGGGAGGTGTGAGCTGTGTGTTTTCTTTTCTGTTTTTCTTTTTTTTCAGAGAGCTCTGCTGTCAGCCCCCATGGCTGGGGCTCATTCAAAAGGGCTATGCACACATGGGAGGCAGGGATAAAGGGGACAGCTGGAGCCTAGACACCCCAGACTGACAGCTCTGACTCTCCTTCTCCCCCGCACCAATGCCTCACCAGGCAGCTTGGACTCAGGCTCTCCTTCCCTTCCGTAACTCTGAGGTTCTACTGTCTTAACTTTTTAACTTTTAAACCACTTTTAACTTTTAGGCACCCCTAGAACATTGGTGCCCCTAGGCATGTGCCTACTGTGCCTATTGGAAATCCAGCCCCACCTGTGACAACACATGTTTGCAGTGATACAAAAACAGCATCTCCAAAACATAACATGATTTATTCTGCCTTTATGCCACACAGTACTTAAAGAAGTAGATTTAAAATAACAAACAGGCCTGAGTTCACACTCCTTTACTGTAGCTTTCCCTCTCTAGCCATTATTTAGATAGGTCCAGCTTATTTCCCATCTGAGTTGGGAAAACAGCCTACACTACTTGCAGCCTGGCCCCTCTGTCTCTGTGTTTAAGACAGTTGTCAGACTGTCAGCCTTTTCACTAACATATCCTTGGCAGCCTGTCTCTCAGCTCTCCCTCAAAGCCCTTCCCTTATTAAGTGTCTTTTAGGGGTTCCATCTCCGTTTGGTCCCAGGCTTAGTCTGGATGGGGCTAGCTAAGTGAATTCCTTCACCAGTTGTTGGCCCAGCCAATGCTATCGTCAAGAATTATAACATTCAAAAACCAGTGTAAGAACACTTCAGCTTCCCTGGTCACTCAATTACAGACCTCAAAGTCGCAATACTCCAACAAAAAAACTTCAAAAACAGACTCCAAAGAGAAACTGCAGAATTGGAATTAATTTGCAAACTTGACACCATTAAATTAGGCTTGAATAAAGACTGGTGGTGGATGAGTCAGGCCTGGTCTACACTACGCGTTTAAACCGATTTTAGCAGCGTTAAACCAATTTAACGCTTACCGTCCACACACGGCCCTTTATATCGATATAAAGGGCTCTTTAAATCGGTTTCTGTACTCCTCCCCAATGAGAGAGATTAGGGTTTAGTGTGCCTGCAAATCGACGGTATTGGCCTCGGCGGTATCCCACAGTGCACCACTGTGACCGATCCTGACAGCAATCTGAACTCGGATGCATTGGCCAGGTAAACAAAAAGCCCGCAACTTTGAATTTCATTTCCTGTTTGCCCAGCGTGGAGCTCTGATCAGCACGGTGCAAGCAGTCCCAAATCGAAAAGAGTCCAACATGGACCGTACGGGAGATACTGGATCTGATCGCTTTACGGAGACAAAACTGTTCTATCAGAGCTCCGTTACAGAAGACGAAATGCCAAAGCGTTTGAAAAAAATCTGCAGGCTACGCAGTTGCTGCGTGACCAGTGTAACGGAAAGCCAAAATCAAAATGGATGCTTGATGGAGGGAGGGATGTACGAGGACTCCCTATTCCACAGTCCACAGCAGTCTCTGAAAAATATTTACATTCTTGGCTGAGCTCCCAATGCCTGTAGGTTCAAACACATTCCGGCAGGGTCGTATACCGACAATTTACTCCCTACTCCCCCACGTGAAAGAAAAGGGAAAGAAATCGTTTCTTGACTTCTTTCAGTGTCAGCCTATGCCTACTGAATGCTGCTGGTAACACGATGCTTGGCAGTCAAGAGCAGTATCCCGCCTCTCCCCCCCGTGGCAGATATCGTATCGCCTCCCTCTGCCGTCTCCCCCATCCAGTGGCAGCTCCAGGGGGTGATGAGACGATTTAGGACTGCTACGCCCGTGATCAGCCATCTAGCATGCCGTGCAACTTGAACAGTGCACCTTGCTCTGTCCTGAGGGGAGTACGTGGCGAGGCCACCCCATTCCTGGGCTCCTGATACCCGGTGCGTGAGGTGCACCTGGGTAAAAATGTAATGATTCCCGGCATTCCCAGTACGATGCTACAGAAACGTCTGGTAATCTTCTTTCATCATAGCAATGGAGCTAGCCCATCAGCCCCTCCTCTCCTTGTAAAGAAAAGATTCTGTACTCCCCCTGGAGTATTCAAATAGCACGTGGATCTGGCTCCTGCTCCCCGCACGTTAATTTCTGCCTGGATTCATAGCAGTGTGAGGCTGCCTCCCCCTATTATCTCACTAAACAAGTCACGCTGTTTACTTATTCTGCCATTCATGATAAACTTATGCACAAAGGTTGGGTCACACTCCACGATCTCTAGCCCGTAAGGGGGAGAGGAAGAGCAAGGGGTTTTGAGGGAGCACCCACTGACGCCAAACTCTTCTGTGGAGGGCAGCCAATCCATCTCGCATATGCTGCAGCCGTTTCTCGATTTACATGAGCAGCGTGCGTTTCTAACACCTGGTTCTGTAGTACATGTTCTGCCCCATATTCTAGCAGAACTGACCTATTTTTAAGATACCATAATAGACCGGATTGACTCGGGGAGTCATCTCCATTTTTCCTGTGCCCTGGGAGACCATCCTAGCCAGCGTAGCCACGCATGGATAGCAGCAACAGTACAGAACGACAAGAAACTGTCATCTCATTGCCAATTTACAATGGCAGCAACGTACAGACGACTATAACATCTCTGCTATCATGCAAAGCAAGGTGAATGCTGCTGTTGTAGCCTCAAGTATCGCCCTGTCATGCTGCTCAGGTTAGCATACGTGTACAGGTAAAAAAAAAAAAGGTGCACAGGCTCCCATGTGTTCTAGCGCCGAGTATGTCGGAGGTGTGTTGTGGGCGGGTGCTCCAGGTGTGGGGCAATCCAGTGAAAAGAGGTGATTCAAAATGATGTCGCCGTTGCTTTCCCAGAGGAAGGAATGATGACAACATTTACCCAGAACCACCCGCACAATGATTTTTGCCCCATCGGCACTGGGATCTCAACCCAGATTCCAAGGAGGAGGGAGACTACGGGAACTAATGGGATAGCTACGGAATAGCTACCCAAGTGCAACGTCCGAAATCGACAAGCCTCGGACCATGATACGCCACACCCAAATTACATGTGCTTAGTTGGCTGCGTGCTCTTGACTTTATACAATCTGTTTTACAAAACCTGTTTATGTAAAATCGGAATAATCCCATAGTGTAGATGCACCCTCATTTACACAAAGTAAAACCTATTTCCCCATGCTAATTTCCCCCCTTCTGTTACTCATACCTTTTTGTCAACTATTGGAATGGGCCATCCTGTTTATCACTACAAAGGTTTTTTTTTCTCCTGCTGATAACAGCCCACCTTAACTGATTACTCTTGTTGTAGTTGGTATGTCAGCACCCTTTTTTTCATGTTCTCTGTGTATATAAATATATATATATATCTTCCTACTGTATTTTCCACTGCATGCATCCAATGAAGTGGGTTTTAGCCCACGAAAGCTTATGCTCAGATACATTTTTAGTCTCCAAGGTGCCACAAGTACTCCTCATTCTTTTTGCTGATAAAAACGAACATGGCTACCACTCTGAAACCTGTCTTATTTCTTTGTGACTCTATGTTTTGTAGTATTTACGCTTCTTTCATTTATTTTGATGAAGATCTTAACAAGTTGGTATTGTCCTCAATATAAATGTCCTTGCCATACACACTGAAAGTCCTCTCATGATATTGAACTCTCTGTGTTCTCTACCCCTGTAGCCTGAATTGGGACAGGAATCTAAATTATCTTTTGATCAGATCAGTGGCAAGCCATAGTAAAACTAGCCCATACATTTAGGTCACCAGGCTAGTGTCACTAGAGATGGAATATTTTCCATTGTCATTACCAGTTTGATCAATTTAATATCCAGGCATATTTTGAGACTGAGCAATAGTGATGCTGCTCTGACTAGACTATGAAATGTGAGACATTTTGCATTCATACCAAGCTTGTCCATTGCAGCATCATGTACATTGTGTACCCTGTGCCTCTTCCAATCTTGGATGTTGGGTTTTACTGTTCATGTAGTTCTGTGGGTATTACATTAACATGTGGACTAGCACTCAGTTTAAACGTATCTGGTGTGGTTTCTCCCAGTGAGCCCTCTAGGCGTGCTTGGTCTGCCTAGGGACTGTGACTGGAAATACTGCTGCTACTAGCTTTTCATGAGCGACTGTATCCACACAAACACAATCTGTGCTGCACTCTGATTGTTCATTTCTTTCCCATGGATCCTTCTGGCTGTACACAGTTTTGCATGATTGTGCCATGTCATGTGTTCTGTTCTTTCTTCTGCTTTATGGAACTCATTTCCTTGTTTTATCAGCTTCTCTGCATATATCACATAGAGAAGCGTGCAGGGAGCAGGTTAATTAGGAGCTCATTAGAGCGGGGATATTAAATGGAGGCTGTGGAAACCTGAAGGTGAGGCTTGAGTGGAAGAGGAAGAACTTATGTTGGCCAGCCCAGCCACATGCACAAGAAGAAATTGGGAAAATGAAGAGCTATTTAGCTTTTAAAAAGGACAGTTTAGCTTTTCCCGGGCTGAAACAAGCCATCCTTTGTTTGCCATTTTCCTCTTTTCTCTGCACCAGCCTTAAGACCACCCTGTCCTGTCTCCCTGCATGCTGAGCCAGGGTGCAGAAAATGCTCTGTGCAGAGTGTGTGTATGCGATTAAAGTGTTTCTCTATTTTTTCCACTTGTCTTTTCCCTCTTTTACTTGCAGCTGTGACCCAGCTGACACTCAGAGAGTCCCATTTTCATGTGTATACAGAGCAATGTTTAAAATTAGGTTATTTATAGACTATTTTAAAATGTTTCAAAATATATATCAAACTTTTGGTTCTGTCATACTGTGCTCCCATAGGTTCTGGCCGGAACCAGAGATTGAGGTCATGAATAGGAAGGGAGGAGATTGTGGGGAGAAGGAGGAGGGGGAGGGGCGGGGGCAAGAGTTCAAGAGAGGACAGGGAGAGTGGGCCAGTGGTTGGGATCTCTTCCCTGATTTCATGAGCATAAATCTTAAAACCAGTTTTCCAGTGCAAATATGCACAATTACACATTTGAAATTCACTTTCCAATAACTCTGCAAGTGTTGCTTCTTTTCATGGTTTCAGTGACTATCCTGGGCAGTGAAATTTTTCAGTGGAAACTGCATGGAAAGCAAATGCCAGATAGGTGCATTTGAAAGGATATTGGCAGAAACTTGTTTTAAGTATTCGCCCAGTTCTACAGTGCAACAGTAAACCACACTGTAGCTTCAAAAGTGATGTGAGTTTGTACCTGAAGGAGCAAAATAATCCCAAGTATAAACAAGTTTTAGAATATGCCCACAGAAATACTATTCACACTTAATTTCCTCTCATAAATGTGGAATGTGTAGTATTAAGTAAACATGCTTCCATTTGATTGCATTATACCTTCAATGTATTTTCTAAGTTATCCTGATAAATAGAAAATTGTTGAAAAACTGAATCATTGGGTACAAATTCTATAAAATACCACCCACTATATAAAAGAAATGGATATTCATAAACTGAGAACGTCTAAAGCTCTGTAATTCAAAATATTTACCAGTAGATGGCAGTGTTGATTAATTTATCACAATATTTTCTTCTGTAATAGCAACAAAAAGGTTTTTGAGATCAAGAAAAACATTCAAAGTAATTTATACTGGCTGCATTTCTAAAGGAATTCAGCATAGGTGAACTAATCATAAGTGTGGAAATTGTTGTAATTTTCTAACTCTAAAGGTGTTCCACTGAAATTTTTACAGTACATCAATGTTTGTTTAAACTTTGTAAACACTCAAAATACAGGAAATTTGAACTCTATAAATAATATATGCAGTAATATCTCAGAGTTCCCCTCTGTATTAGGGAATGAAATATTGAGACACAAATTTGGTACTGGGACACTTGGCATAAAACTGGTTAAACAGAGAAGAGGCAAAGATACAGTAAAGCATTTGACAGTTTTTGTGAAATTGACTAATTTTATACTTAAATTGTACTTGTGACTGTGTAAGCATGGCATTGTGGGGTTCCAGGATGACTCTGCTAGCCAATTTGAAAGTACATTGTAAAACCTTGACATGATGTGCTTACATTGATGCGTCAAAAAGAAGTGCTGAAATGAGTCATTTGTGAATCATGGGTTATTATCTGTTAGCTCATCGGGACTCCCACAGAGATCAAACTGCCATTTACAATTTGTTAATATGTTGTGACTCAATTTGTTTTGCAACAGCTTCATTTCAATAATTTGTATGTAGATATCCATTAAAGAGAGGTAATATTTCCCATTCAATTCAGGCAGATCTGCACCAGTTTGGGGCCAAGAATAGACCAGGAATCTCCTATGGCTCTGGTGATTCTTTTCCATTGTGTTTCCTGTATTTATAACAATTTCACACTTGGAAACACTGATGTCCAGTTGGAATAGGACATCTCAGGCCGTGTTCTCACTCTTCTCAATGTCCAGGAAGGCATTGTGGAAACCATTCTCCTGCAGGAGGCATGGGCTCAGGCTTGCTTCTGCACTAACGGGTGGAATGGAACATGGAGCCCTGAGGATGATGAGAAGAGCAAGGCTCTGTGCACCATCTACGTTGGACTAAAGACCTGCATTGTGGTGACTTTGACCCTTGTGTACTTATGCACAAATTTAGTTGTCATAATGGTCTGATACTCCATGCCAGTGACTTAGACTTCATGTATTCATATTGGGCCTGGTCAAATGCTCAGTCATGATATTAATAATGCTGCTGCCCTTAACTGGCACCCACACACTACACAATTTCCTTTCAACCAGCAGCGCAGCCTCCCTATACCATAATTCAGGATGTGAGACCATTCAAATCTGAAGCTAATTTACCTTAAAATATAGGTGACATATTTCTGCCAGCAAACTTTAACTGTTACTTTAGATTATTCCCCTGAATCTGCAGTACACTGTGTAAACATGGTGGTATCAGCTGCATGCTTACACATCCACTTGGAGCTTAAGTGTGCTGCAATTCAGTCTTACAAATTTTGTTGTGCTCTGTAGAAAATAGAACAGAGCCATTATTTAGATAACATGTTAAGTTGCATGTGATGAGTACAAACCTGTTTTTACCTGAAACTTTTCTATGTCAGAAACCATTCTGTCTTGATTATGTGGCTGGGTTTTGAACCTAGCTATGCCTACTCTGTGAAACACCATTTATGAAACTAATATTTTCCTTCTTTTGATAGAACAAATTTCTTCTCTGAGAAAAGACTGTGAAAGGAAGGCACAAAATAAAGGTAAGGGATTATACTTCACTGCTCAAGGTTAATGTGGTCATTGCTTAGTGTATGTTGCCTGAATGAAATGACTGGGATGATCCTGGCCAGAAATTGGGTTCCAAGTCCCTGGGTAGACTTTTCTTTCAGGGGTGGTTTACATGTGTGTGAGGGACTGGCGGAGGGGGGGAGGGAAGAGAGAGTAAACACAAAAGAGCTCAACTTATTTAATGTATCTACGTGAAGGTTAAGAGGTGACTTATTCATGATCTATAAGTAAATAGATATCCAAGGGGAAGAGATATTATAGGGCTCTCTAATAGAGCAGATTAAAAATGTAACATGGTCCAATGTCTGGAAGTTAAAGTTAGATGAATTCAAATGGAAAAAAGTGCAATTTTTTAACAGTGCAGCAACTTTATCAAGGGATGTGCTCAATTTCTCCATTCCTTGAAGTCTTAAATCAGGACTAGGTGTCTTTCTAAAAGATGTGTGCTAGCTCAAGAAAAAGCATCTGAGCTTGATGGAAGGTATCTTGGGGGAAGTCCTATGGCCTATGTTATCAAGGAGATCAGACTAGATGATCACAGTGGTCACCTCTATTAAAATGTTTCATGTAGATTTCTTGTAAATCCTCTGTGGGCCTGCTGTGGGGGGAATCTTTCCATTGACTTCTGTTGGCTTTGGAACTGGTCCTTTATCTGTTTTTATACTCTTTCCTACAATTCTCCCCCACAGTGTGTGTTCTTCCAGGATGCTTGTACAATTAGGGTGCACAAGGCAGCAAGCGGCTGAGAAACGTGTATAGTTGTGTGTAAGATTTTATGAGATGTAGCAGGACTATTGTGTCCTGGCCATATCACGTATATGTTCAGAATCCTTATTAGCCATATTCCGTCCTTCTATCCAATGTATAGGTGTGCATGTGAGCACACACACATAGATATAAACAAAGACGTAGATAAGTAAAGATATACAAACAAGCTGAAGACCTGCTATATGATGGGGCTTAATCAATGAATGATGTGGCAGTTTAGGTTGTTCTGGAGATCAAGTTACATGTCTATACTCTCTAGACTGTTGGAGGGCTTGTATATTTTTGTATTTTTCCATCTTTTCACTCTGCACTGAAGAATTTTGGTTCTTGGCTCACAGTGGTTACAAGAAAGCTGCTTTCTGCCTATTCCTGCCAAAGGAGAGAAATGAAGAAAAAGAGTCAACAGAAAATGCCAATGGCTGAACACCACTCACTGCTGTTTATGAATCGGCTAAGGAAGCTCATGATCAGTTGATATAAACTAAATGCCTCTCTGGAGAGAGAGATCTGCATCGCCTATTGGTCAGCACCTGTTAACTGATCTCAGAAACTAAAGGCACTTTTGACATCTTCTAGAACATTCTGGCCAGCATTAAGCTCAGCTAGAAAAAGAGATTTTCAGTGGTTAGTCAGATTGATAAGAAGCGTATTATAAGGCTGCCACTTTGCTGAAGGGTAAGGCATGTCTCTGTTTTCAACAGTTAGTGACCAAATTGCCCAGGAAGAGTGAAGCTACTGTATGAGAATGAATGAAGTGATGCAGTGATCACTATAGTGGTGGAAAATTAAATGAGCACACCAACCATCAAAGGCATGTATTTTTTTTAAAAAAATAGAAGACTGTGGTATGTTTTCAAGAGCTGCAGCTGTTTAACAGAGGAGAAAGTGTGAATATTAGCACACATGACATAAAATGGCCAGTTTCAGGTTTTTGAGGGGAAGTGATTGTGGAGCTAAGTGGTAGTCTCTCATAGTTTATGTACTGTATTACCCTAATGACACCTATCACACTGTGTGTGTTTTCAACACAGTCTAAAGCAGGGCTGCATAGATCCAACATGTTTTTAAATAAATATATAGGGTAGAGCACAGGATTAGAGCATGGATTCTGGAGATCCAAATATGCAGCTCCCCTTGACTTCAGATGTCATATCCTGTAACTCAAGGCAGAACTGGCTCCTGTGTCTTTTTTTCCTCCGAAGTTTTTCAACTAGCTCCCTGTAGCTAGTTCTCTGTACCTCACTTGTCTATAAAATGGGTATGAATAATAATGTCAACCTCACTGATAGTAGTTGTAGACCCCAATTAGGGTATTCCCACAGTTTTTGCAGACATTCCTCTACTCCCCTCCTCCTGCCCTGTTTGGAACATATTGGACCTGATACTACAGACCTGATGCAGACAACATTCCACTGAAGTATAGGATTGCCAGTCACAACATTCATGGCAGACTCGCCCCAAAATGAGATTTAAACAAAATAAATTGGGTTCTTTTTATTTGCCATCTGGTTTTTTACCCTTTAGGACCCATTTTCAATTTCATGTTGTCTCCACAATGGTGAAGAATATAATTTTTTAAAATCTAAAGCTGAGATTCTTGCATTATCACATCACTCCCAGAGTGAGGGCTCTAAGAAAGACAGCAAATATCACAAGGCTTGAGATAAAATCACAAGAGTTGGCAATACTACTGCAGTTAGTCTAGTTAAGGCTATATGGATGAAGCTAGTGGAAAATTGCATTGAGCTGACTTTGACATAACTATTGGGAATGTCTCAGTAATCTTCTCCAGATCCTCAGAGTTACAGTGAGTATTTTCAGCATGTAGCTACAATTTTCCTGTTGCCTCGTTGGGGGTGGGTGGGAAAGACCTTGACAA
The DNA here is from genome assembly GCF_003597395.2 of Chelonoidis abingdonii. NCBI lineage: Eukaryota > Metazoa > Chordata > Testudines > Testudinidae > Chelonoidis > Chelonoidis abingdonii. The sequence goes on along the minus strand of NC_133770.1, from coordinate 182,359,721 downwards.
AACTCTTCCTCAGAATTAACCAAATACAGACACAGGGGGCGCCAAAGGATTAGAAAAGGGAATTCAGGGTTTCCTTCTAGACTCAGCTCCTTTCTCAGAAGTTTCCTAACACCGTGAATTCAGGTATATATAATGCACTGTAAACTGCAGTGGGTAGCATTAAGTGAGCTGATCGTTAGTCTTGGTGCTGTTATTTGTTTCCAAATGAGTTGAGGCTAAGCAATCATTTAAACCTACCTTGTAAATAGCAAATGGGGCTGCCCGGTATTTATAATCCGTACTGTACCAGAATCAGGGGTGCTGGAACAATTTGTATTGTGGGGATGATGAGAACCTTTGAACTAAACTGTAAATCCTGTATATGATAGAAACCACTTCAAGCCAGGGGGTGCCAGCACCCCTATGACCAGAATTAGTGCTCAGGTGAAGAAAAATGGATGATTATTGTAATATCCGTTGCCTGTTTAATAGTAAGAATGATGCATCATTTTGTCTTTTTGATGCAAAAATGAGGGTCAGTGTGTAATACAGGCTCATCCCATTCATAATGACTGCTGTCCTCCAACCAAACTCCCTTCTTCCTGCTATAGAGGGAAGAAGCTGGCATAAGCATCTTTTCAACCTTCACAGATCTCCTTTACAGTGTGCTGATCTTCCCTGAGCGTTAGGGCAACTTATGCTTGGAAAGCAGCACAAAGGGGCCACACTGCCCCCGAAGGATCTAGCCCAATTCAGGGCCTGTTCTTGACTCAGAGAGATTTCACATCGGAATTGTTCAGTGACTCAGCCCCTCATTGACTTAAACATAATAGTGTAAAATGACATGTAAACAAAAGTTAGTCAAACAAATGAGTCTCACAAGATAGACCACCAACCGGAAAAGCATCCTGTTCAGTGTTGCATCCTGTTCCGTGTTTTTTTTTTATTTTTCACACACACACACCAGTGACAAGTCACTTAGCTGTACAGAATTGCTTTTCATACCATTAAATACCGTGGGATGCATCTCTGTGTTAAGACAATGGTTAAACATAATGCTAAAGGCTAAATGAGTTGCAGCTGCATGCAAGATGGTCTAGATTAAGCCTGGTAAATTTCTTGTTAAAAACATCTCTTTTTGTGTGGAATAATATTGTCCTGGACATCAGAGCCTCCAACAGTCATTTTCCGGTAATATGGCTTTTGGTAATTATTTTACACTTATAAAAATCGATGCCTTGCAGACAACATTGCTAAAGTTAGCATAGATATATAAAACTATATTTTACTTAAGCTTTGCTATGGGAAATATCAGGTGGTGTTTTTTAAATATGTATCTGAGTCATGACCGTGTTTTATTAAATGCATTAAAGACAAACTCCTTTAACTCACTCTGTTCTGACGGGGTAGTTACAGTATAAACTTAAATGCAAACTTAGGCACCTATATGATCTGTTTTTCAGAGGTTCTGAGCACCTGCCGTTCCCTTTGACTTCTGGCAGTGGAATGCATGATCAGAGCGAGCTGGAGGAAAGGAGTGTGGCCTAGTGGTTAACTCACGGAAGGAAACTGACTGGTTTACATCTCTTGCTCTGCCATCAACCAGCTGAATGGCCTGGGGCAAATCCCTTAGCTCATCTTTACCTCAGTTTACCCATGTAAATTAGATATACTAATAATAACCCACTCTTTATGTTTCTGAAGCTTATTACAGAACTAAGTGCTTGTCAAATGCAAATCACTATAAATTTACAAAGTAATATTGTAGCATGGAGGAGCTGAGAGAAGGGCTGGTCTTGCTCCCACAGAAGTCAGTGGGAATTTTGGAATCCACTTGAGCAGAAGCAGGGTAGTGACGTCAATGGGAGTTTTGCCTAAAGAAGAGGGGTGAGATCAGTCCCTTATAGCATGATTTATTGATGTATTTTAATAGCAAGTATATTATATCTAGATTTGACATGTCACATTTAGGATTCTTACCCACATATCTGCTTCCTTGTCTTTGAATTAGATCTTCCGACTTTACTGGGGAAAAAAAGAAGTTGATACTGTTTGGATGGCAGGGCCAATAGAACCACCGGATTCTACTCCACCTTGTACATTATCAGCAAAAAATGTCACTTTATTTCAACTGAAAACTCTTCATTAATGGAGATGAAGACTGAGCTAGATAGAACACATTTTGATTTTCAGGTCCTAGGCTGTGTTGGCAGTTATTTTTAAAATTCTTTCCTGAGGAAAGCAAATATAACAGGTAATGAGAAAAAGTTCTAGGGGTCTGCTTTTAGGGAGTTGTGTAGCTGATGGAATGTGGAGTAACTACCAATTTTTGATACAATGCAACTTCTATCCTGGGTATTTAGTACCTTTTGAATCATGTGATTCCATATGCAAGTGTAGAGAATCGGAAGTATACATGCTGCATTTGCACCAAGATATATGGTTTTAACTCTCAGTATTTTGGCCAGTTCAGTTGTTTACACACACACACATCCCAACACGTACACTTAAGGCACAAACCATTGCACTGACTAATTGCTTAGAAATGATTATTTTAAACTAGAGTGGTGTTTCAGCGGTGTGCACAAAAATGCACCAGAAACCACATTGCTGTATAACATGGTATAGGACAGAACGATCGAAATCGCATTTGGTTTGGTTTGAAGACAAATCAGTCCAGTCAACGTATCTATGGGCTCCCTGAACATAGGAGCTAAGGGACAAAGAGCAGACACCTTATGCAAGGGTTGGGAGTTTAATACACCTTTTTTATCCCATGCAGTGCAATGGTAAGTCAGTGAAAACCGCAAGCAAGTGGGACACACAGAGAGGTAAGGGGTGCAGGATGTCAGGTAAGGGGTCTGTGCAATTGGACAGATATTTTCCCCTTCTTCTTCATCTGTTGGATTCTACTTGTTCCCCTTGGTCTATTCTTCCAGTTGCTGCACACGCAAGCACGTGGCGGCAGGATCTGCCCCCACTGCCTTTGAAGTTGCAGGTCGCAGCGCTGAAGTGGATTGTACCCAAAGTAATGCGGCGATGCCTGAGGAACGTGTCACAGCATCAGCCACTTCTTAATCTATCTCACCCCTGTGCGCTGGGCTAACGCAGCCCAGCAGTGGCACGCGTGTTCAGCAATTGGCCTGAGCCATTCATCAAGGGCCTTAATTTTATTGCTTGAGTCTTTCAGTGTCTAGCACTTTCCTGGCTCTACTGTCTAGCCCAGTACAGCAATCCTGGGCCCATCCTGTTCCCTGGAAGAAATGCATTTTGGTGGTAACATCAGCAGGATCGGGCCCTTAGTTGGCTGCTTGATAGCAGCCGGTTCAGGGTGTTATGTTGCAGCAATTGATTGGGCTGAAAGGACAGGAGATTGCTTATACTCCAAGTTGTCGTTTCTTTGGCAGGCGTTTGAAGCTGACACTGAACTTGTCTTTCACTGAAGGACTGTAGCTGTTGCACGAGGTGTTTTTCTCCCCGGGAGCACCTTGGGGACCTTGGTAACGAGCAGTCACGCATGTAAACAGGATGATTTGGGAAAAGTTTTATAGTTCTCACACTTCTTATCCCCCGAAGCTGCTAAGGCAGGAAACTGACCAAACTCTCACGAAAAGAAAAAATATTCGGGGAGCTCCACCCAGAAACCCAGGTCTCATCCAAATAAAACTCTACAATAATAATAAATAGTCAAAGAGCCTCAAGGTCTCTGGAACCAGCCTCGCAAACTCGATTTGGCAGAGGGGATCAAACATCTAGCTGGCAACAAACGTTTAAGAAAACTTTTGTCTTCTTTTCCTCTCCCCCTTTTCCTTCCTTTCATCCTCTCTTTTGCACTGAGATCCTTGCCCTGCACGCTGGCGATCTATTGAGGGAAACTCTGAGGATGTTTTTTCTTACGTTGTAATTATTGGTTATATTTGCCTCTTTAACAGTCAGAACCCCCCTCTACAGGCACTTGAGGTTCAACTAGGAAATCTTTCTTACAAGTCCCAGGATCTTAATTTATGCAGATCATGGAGCAGCATTGCACTGGCTGTAAATGTCGGCAGTGTGAAAAAAATAATCCGAGAGTTTAGAAGACGCAATATACTCAAGGGTGTTATCAGCCATTATTTGTACACTCCGATCTAGAGCCCTTAAGTTTGAATTCTAACATTTCATTTAATTCCGTGTGAAACACAACTACCAAGTTGATCGTCTTGTTTTGTGTCCAAAAACCACACTCCCTCTTTGTCCTAGTTAATGCCGGCATTCTAGGAGAACAGTGCCCCGAAAAAGTCCGCACCACCAGTGTTGGAGGTTCCCATGAAAAGAATAGGTCGTTTCCAGCCCTGTCAGTACAATCAAATAAAGCTCTAAAGCTCCAGTGCCCAAAACACTATAGGCTAGAATAATATTCCTTCCTTTTGTCTTGCTTTTTGAGTGTGGCTCTTTGACGTCTTTAAAAGTGTATCATGTCCTTGGGAAAGGGAATCTCTCCTCTTGTCGATTGCAGCCAGGAGTACACGCGCTATGTTCTGCTTGTATGTACTTTAAATCTGCCACTTACGGATTAGAAACGCTGAGATCATCTCCCCAAGGGCCTCCATTAAAGATAAAGAATAATTAAACAATGAGCAGTGTGGGGCTTGGTTTGCCACTGGGTTTAGCGCGGGTGAGAGTCACACAAATTCTGCAAGCATCAGTACCTGCCATGCTGGCAGCGCCGTTCCGGCCACTCCAGCGGCAGTGACGGGGCCCTGGGCAGTCAGTCGGTCATGGAACCTGGAGCCAAAGAACTCGTCAAACTTTTTCAAGACACATGAATTATTCACTCAGCACAGACAGACAAAGAAAGATTTCACCCTCTCGTCGCCCAACGTACAAATTCCCTGAACTGCTATTAATCTATTATGTACAGTTGAAAATGTGCCCGTGGCTATTGAAATATAAATTTACTAGCCGCCAGTGATATTTTTCTACAAACACAGGGAAGTGCTATTGGGGAAGTTACTAAAAATACCAGCATAGAGAAAGAAAGAGGGGAGGGGCGGGAAGCCTGATGCACTTGTTGACATAGAAGCTCAGCAAAATATTAGGTGTTTTCCCCCGTGAAAACGATCGTCTTGTTTTTATTTCACAAGAAGCTGTGAAACCCGTCAGATCTATCTTGTTCGGGAAGCAGGAGTGAACTCCTAACAGCTAGTTCTAAACTTATCTAAGGCGATCTGCCCTGCACCTATTCAAGTCAACTGAACCCCTCCCCCCTTTGATTCCCAAATCACAGGATGAAATAATCGCGATGGGTGTCGATTGCACACGGAAGAGAAGATGCCATTGTACCCTAGAACTCACGGCAGAAATAGGTGCCGATCACTTCCATGCAGAGAAATGTCTTTCAGACACAAGAAGTGGGGGGTCATTTTCGATGCGTCTCCGGCATATATAAAATGCCCTTTATATAGCTCGTCAATTGCTATGATTGTCACTCCAGGTCCGAGATATGTTTTGACGCACAGAGATAATCCTGGCCAGTCTGTCATCACTCATCAGCATGTTCCACGAAACAAATGAAGAATCTGAGCAATGCTACTTTCTGTTTCTCATCTAGAAGTGGATTACTTGCAAAACCACCGCACCAACTGTCTCTGTTCTAGGGGGACCTTTTTGCTTTTGTAGGGACAACTTTTCTCAGAGACTGCTCTTTCTCTGGGCTCAAGGGGAGGAAACTCCTGCGGAGTGCCCCAGCAAAAGACACCTCATGCAAGTGAAATAACAAGGGTGTCCTTTTTAACTGGTCTAAGCGCCTCACTCCTTGTTCTTCACATACGTCTGACAACTGGCATCTTCCAGAACTGCGCCTTTTACACCGACAGCCGTAATTAAATGCTGCTTATTAGGAATGAAAGTAGAGCTAGATGATTTTTGTTGGTTTTTTTTCCCCCTTGTCCATTTGCAGTGTTTTCCTCCAGGGCAGATTAGACTATGACAGAGTGAGATAAGTGGTGATTTTGTCTTCTTTGATGACAGAATTGCTTTGTAAACAGAAGGAAAACCCAGTGCTGAGAGCAACCATGCACCATTAGCACACTGCGCTATAATGGGCGGGGGGCGGGGGTACTGCGGAAACCCCCCAAATCCTGGGAATTCTGAAGAACATAAATCATTGTATCTAGATTCCCTCTATTTGCAGGCAAATGCATTCCAGACCGTTTCTCCTTGCGTGTTCTATTTCTCCCTCACCTGCTAGGAACGCAGGTAGTAGAAACACTTGGTAAGGTGCTAAATGTGGATACCGCTGAACCGTCCCCAGATTGTCCGGTGGCGCCTACACACGCATTTATCAGTGTATCGGACCCTAGTGATTATTTGTGTCTTTGATATGGTAACAAAAAAATTCGGATCTTCTAGCCCTGACAGGCCATCGGGGTTCACCGCTCATCATTCACCCTATTGCTCTGTCAGTGTACGTGTTCCGCCAGGCTCAAGGCATCTCCCCCATCAAGTGCTTCAGTGGGCGAGTGATAGGAGGAATGTGTCCAGCTGGGGTGAAGTGGAGAGCAGTGCCTAGGGTGCTTTGGATAAGAGAAGAGACTATATAAAGCAGGGGAGCATTAGGGACCTGGATGTGTAAACCAGGGGGCTACTTGTGAAAAGTACAAAAGAAGTATCGATGCTGGGCACTGCAGCAGCGTCTATGTAAAGCCGGGTACATTTATAGAGGGGGTGACCGTGGCTGGCTGGAGTTCGAATCTGGCCTGTATACTGAATATCTACAGATGGGGCGTATTCGATGAGGGTTGCATGAGTAACGCTGGGGGTGCATTTGTGGAGAGCACTGGAGCGATGTATAACATAATGTAATGGCGTGGCTGAGTCTAACTGGGGTGCTTTCTACCAGAATTGAAAGATCCCAAGGGGACAGGGTCTTACCTTTGCTGGGAACGTTTTGTTAAACGCCAACGAGACACAGTTGGGAGGAGAGGGACAAAACTCTTCGCTAGCAGGTCTCGGCAACTGAAGGAACAAATCTGCTTTAATTAGAGAGGCATAAAACAATAACTTGAAGAGGTAGCTTTGAAGGAGAGCGCAGTATGGAACCCAGTGTGCCCTTGGGAAAGATGAGTACTGCTCAGATGACCCACTGCTGCCACTAATTTCTACCACTATTTTCTCCCTTTTCATTTTATTTTTTAAACAGTTTTGCACTGGCAGAATCCTGCCTTTAGCTGGGGGTTGTAATTAATTTCTGCTGCCCTGCTAATTGCTGTAATTTGAACCTTACTGTATAACCTTTGCGAGCGCTTGAAGATCTAGTGTGAATCGCACATTTCATGGCTCATTGATCATCACTCACAGCCCCTCCTCCGCCCGGCAGCAACAGGTCTCTGAAGTTAAGGTGAGGTCTGGAGCAGGAATTTGAGTTAGTTTTGGAATAGGTTTAAAACTGGGGCGAGGGCTGGGAAGAGGGCTAGAGTCAAAGGTGTCGTTAGGGCTGGAGCAGGAGTTGGGGTTCCAGCTGGATCTTGGGCTGCAATTAGCTCTGGATCTGATAATAGCTATGGAGCCAGATTAGCTTTACAAAGGGGAGCTTTTGAATTAGGAGTGCTTTATGGAAGGATGGGAAGGGGAGAGGGGGCTGGGTTCGAAGATGGAGCTAGCCTAAGGCAGAACTAGAAGGCGATGACAGGGCAAAACTGGGTCTGAAATGAGTGCAGGATCTAGGATTAAGGCTGTGCCTCAGTTTCCTCTCCCACTCTTTGTCTGTTTTCTCACTTTCTTCATCAGGGACTGTATTTCACTACGTGTTATACAGCGACAAGCACAACACTGCCATAGATCTTGGTTGAGGCTCACAGACTTTAGTGTAATACAAATCAATAATTATATAATAAGAGACCACTGTTTATTTACAGATAGTTGGGCTCCTCTGGCTCCTTCCCAAATTTCGCGGGCAGGACAGGAGCACCCTGCGGGCCGTGGGCAGTTTTGGAATCTCTGTGATATCTGAAACCTCCTTTAGGCCTAAATCAAACCGGAGTACATTTTAGGCAATTCTCAAAGGAGGTGACTCTAGAAGAGATTCCAGTCCCGTAGGTGAGGCCGGTTTCTCGATGCAGTTTAGCAGAGAGCTTTTCACACTTACTAATGCTCTGCTGCAGTCGGGCTAATGAAGGAGGAGAGGCCCAGAACCAGCACCTTACTGCATGCAAGAAAACTGTTCAGTCTCTGGCATGTCGCTTCTGTTCTGGAAAAGAAATGCAACCCAACAGCAACTTCTTTAGAATCAGCAAGAATTGCTACTCACAATATATCCATGGTATTCCTGTCCTATCCAGACAGTAACATTGGAGAGTAGCTCTTATCCCAAGTGAAGGCAGCTGCTGAAATGGCACATTTTTTTTCTGATCTTCTGTTGCAGACACTCCCCAGTGCCTCAAATCCAAGTATTATTACAATCCTGAATTAGACACATATTTAATACTACCCCGGGGTAACAATTCTCGTAGTTACACTGCCTCACGGCATGCTACTAAATGGGGGCAGGCCACTCGGAGAAATAGTGCACTTGTAAAGTTTTTTTTTTCAGAACAGTCAGTCCTTTCCCCCCACCCTCAGTTGCTGATATTGACTGTATGCTGAATATATTCAGAGCATCCTATCTCTTTACAGGCCTCTAACTGTCACACCTTGGTGAAACGTCGCCACTCTTTCTCCTGTTTGAAATGCTGATGGCTTTCAACAATAATACAAATATAAACCGATTTTATTTTCTGGCTGTGGTGTATACAACATTCCACAAGCCTTTTCTAAGACAGAAGTGTTTCAGTCAAAGGAACACTGGAAAAGTAGCCCAAGAAATGCGCTACTGAAATCTTGCACTTGAACCAATTTTTGTAAAACAAAACAACAACAAAACAAACCCAAAACCAAAACAAAACATTAGTTCAGGTACTTTAAAATGCATATATGTCGAAATTAACTGAAAGATTCTAAACAGTTTCAAAGTTAATTATATATATATATATATATATATATATATATATATATATATATATATATATATATATATATATATATATATATATAGCAGAAGGCCTAATTTTCTAAAGTCACTCACCTTTATAGAATTAAAAGACTACACACCCCACACCGATTTCTAACATATAGGGCCAAATTCTGGTGCCTTTACTCAATTAAGTAGCTCCATTGACTTCAATGGCAATACTCGTGTGAGTCAGGCTAGTGGGTCTTGATCCTGGATCAATTTCAAGTATGAATGGGTCAGAGGAAGAATGAAAATATTTATTTGTAAATTTCCCATCATTAACTGCTTTCCGCGATATCGCGTTTATATGACCTTTAGCATAGATTTGAATGTCGTCTTGGAAGACGATCTCGATATATTTGCTCTTTGTTTATCCATAGTAACCCCTGTAGCAGTTAAGACCTGGATTCTGTCCTCTTCAGCAAAATTAACTCCTCAAAAGGCTTGTTATTTTGTATACAGATTTGTAGAAAGCCTTAAACGTGCGGTCATATATGCCACAGCGCGCTAAAGACACCTCGAGACGTCTTCTAAAGCCTCTAGACTAATTATTAGGAAAAGCAAAGCAACCCTCCCTCCCCACCATTACTGTATACCTGCTATAACAAAAATAATCTACTATGCGGACGTCAACTGATCAACACGCTGAGCTCTTACTTTAAAAATCTTACCGCGGGGGAAAGGGAGGAGGCAAAGTTACAAATATATATCTACACGAAGGAGCGACGCAGTTAGCATGAAGGAGAGCGAGACGTGTCCCCGATCCGGACACACTAGTCTAGGTTAAGCAATAAAGGTAAATCCATGTCAGTGGCAATTGATGCTGGGTTTGACTAGGTCCAGTCCCCCCCTCGTTAGCTCCCTTTCAAGTAGACTGCCACACGGTAAGATGAGCAAACATTTCTCTCTGGGGGTCCCGTTACCGTCTCCACCTCTCAGTCTTTGGCTTCAGATCAGTCCCGAGGGAATCCGATGCATCCCCCCCTTCCATCAAAAGCAACCCGGACGCTCCGCCAGCGAACAGCGGAAGGAACTCCCTCCAAAGTCCCTGCTCCCTGGGGGATCGGGAAGGCTCTTGCGAAAAAAAAAAGAAAAAAAAGAAAAAGCGGGGAGCGGATGATAAGATTGCCCTGGCTGCTGTAAATCCATCATTTACCCGGACAGGTTGGGAGCTTTTGAAATGAGCTGGCTGAGCGAATTCCTAGGTCAGTGCGCAGGCGCGGGCAGGTAGCACCCAGCTCTTTATGACCAGGTGAGAGAGTCTTGTTGCAGGTAAAAGGAGGATTTGCCTAAAGAGATCACGGGGAAGCAGCGGACGGATCACTCAGTCCATGACCAGCAGGGACTTTGTGTTAAGGAGCCTGCGGCCAGAATGTCAATTCTTGCAAAAATGGGAGACTGGCAGGTAATGCAATCTCCCTTTTCTTGTGCGCCGCGGTGGGGATGGTTATTGAAATAGAGATCTAGCCCAGAGAGGTGAGACTATCAGCCCTTGGGGGAGCTTGGGAGCCCTGCCACGGAGGAGAAAAACACCTCAGGTCCAGTTATTTGTTGATCGGTGATGAATGGGTTCTTTCACCGGGAGGCCCTGGGTGCCAATTCAACAGGTGGGAAATCTCCGCGAGCCAGTGACTTTTCCAAGGAAATTCCCAGGTACATGGGAATGATGCAAGGGAAGTAATTGTCGTTTAAAAGCCCTTGGCTCTAGTGATTTCATGATCTCAGCTCCCTAAGGTGACTGAATTTGCCCCCCAGGTTTGTCGAATGGACATGTGTACCTGTAAGTTATCCACTTTCTGCAAGTAACTCTTTCGGTAGACCTTGATGTTTCCAGGCATACTTAAAGGATGATTAAGGATCATACTTAGCTCTTAGAGCGTTTCATTTGTGGGATCTCTATATATAACTTAGCCAAAGTGTGTGGTTGCTCTGCAGACTTTATGAAACACGTTTGGGGGACATGGGAATGATCACTTGTAAGAGTTTTTTAAAATCACAGGGTGTGTGCGGTCGGTACAGTCTGATAGGACGGGCAGCAGCGTGTCACTCTGATGCAGACAATATTATTTGGATAACGAGTTTAATTTCTTTTCAAACTATATGTCTTCATCAGACGACTCTTCTCTTTTAGTCAGGGCCCTTGGATGACTAGATGAAAGAGTTTAATTAGATGTTTTTTTTAAAAAAATGGGTAAGACAGAGGGAAACTCACACAGGTGGCATCACAGCAGACTTCCTCAGCCTCTTTCAAATCATTATTGCCCGTCTAATATCATAGCCACTGTCCAGCTTAGAGTTCTTTAATCAAATGAAATATAATATTAAAACATGGCGCTCTTACATTACAGAAAACAGCTCTTTTGGGGGTAACCGTATTATGATATAGGAGACAAGGTGATTGTTTCCTTTTAACTTTTTTTTAAACAAGATATTTAAATCGCACTCCCTGCTTTATTTAATTTATTTATTTATTTATTTATTATAGCAGTAGCAGGTTGTTTTGAAAGAAATAGAGTTTACTTTGTACACGGTAGGTTATTGCATTTTTACCTTCCGGGTCTGGTCCAAGTGATCAAAAGTGAATAGTTTTTTTTTAATGAAGTGAACTCGAATACAAGGGCATTTTTGGTTTATCTTGCTTTACATTTCTTACTGTTTTTTCCTTACATTCAGACCTAACTTTTTGGCCGCCTACATGCACATAATTTAAGATTTGCAATGTGTTACTGTGCATAAATCCACGTCCTTCATTCAGCAAAATATATAAAGGAATTAGCAAGTGAGGTCAAGACAATTAGTTCTTAAGCTACAGAGACAGCCAGTGTGTGTGTGGGGAAGGGAAATACCCCACGGTTATTCGAGCAATGTAGTGGTGATCATTTTTGTAACTATACACTTAATTCAGATCAGTGGTCAGAAATTAGTGTAATGGAATATTGCAAACAGCGTTTTAAGAGACCCACTCACGTGCTTACATAAAGATAGAGCTGGTAGATCTACTCTCATTACAGTGGGCCAGAGTCTCTTGAAATGCTCCGGGGTCTAGCACACCTGACATTATGATTTCGAAACCTGCCCTTGAAAGCAAATCCAGAGGCAATAAGAAACCTCGGCCCTGTTTCATCTGATACCGAACTTTGAAAAGTTGTAGCTGTAAATGTGGCCTTGCAGGCTGGGAAGTGCTCTGCCCATCGGTCGGTGAATATATCAGGCCGCCTGCATTGTCCGGTTTCTCCAGATCACCTAATAAAGCACAACAGGCCTCGACTGTTGCAACCCCACCAAAAATGGTAATGAAGCTCGCCTATTGATCTGCCTTTAGAATGTGATCTTCCACGCCTTTTATCATCTGGGAGCGAAGCTGTGCTCTGATGGTTGGATCCTCAGCGTACACATTCACATTCAATTAACTGAGCTGTCATGGTAATGACGTTTTTACAAGCCTGGCCCGACTGACTCCAGAGCATGGCTTTGGCACAAGATGGGTCCTTTCAGGAGTCCTCTCGCTTTGCATGAACGATAGAGACTCATCTGCCTGCTCCATGTGAACCTTAATAGGAGTAAAACAACAGTTTACTCTCATGGCACTTGAAGACAAAAGGGGAATTCAAAAGAACATCCAGGGAGGAAAGAATTGGAGAGGGACGAGATCTGGCCACGAAATTTGGGGGCGGGGAGGGCAGAAACAAACAACCCCAAATGTCTGGAGCCTTCATTGCTCACGCAAAAGGTGTAGGTATGTAGGTATGACATTACTCTGGGTTGGCCGTGCGGCGGACGCTTCATCTCTCAGAATGTAGAGACATTAGTGGCCCGGAGTTTCGCCTGGAGATTCAGGGAAGCATGTTCATTCTCTAGCTGGGTAAATCCCTCCTTGAAGGTGAGAACTTGCCGTGTGGAAGGTTGCACAGACCTGTAGAGCCAGCCAGCAGGAGCGCAACAAAAGAAATGAGCGTGTCTATTTAGAAATCGGGCCTTAAATTGCCCTGCCTTCACCCACAAAACCAAACCAAAACAAAAAACGAACAAACAACAAAAAAAAACCAGTGCCCTTCACCAGCCTCAAATAACCCCCAACTGGTTCAAAAACACAAGGCTGCCATAATTCTCTAGCGAAATGTGGGAAATGGCTCCCAACCCTCAGCCTCCTGAAAAGCGCATACCAGTGTGCCTGACGGAGGGGCGGAGACCCTGAAACTGTCCCACTAGATGTCCAGATACAGTCAGTGGTCGGGTTGAAAGTGTCACGGGGACGTTTAGAAGTCGATTTGGTTAAAATCAGAGTTTTAACAGGCAATACAAGGTACTGGCCAAGAACCCGATTGGAATTAACGCTGTGGTTCAGTAAGGTCGTGGCGTTCCGCATTTGCCGAACAGATCAAAGAAACACATGGATGGAAGGTGCCTGTCTGAACCTGGAGAGACATGGGCAGCCCGGTGAGCCACACCAGTGAAAACCAGAGAGTGACTCAGCATTCGTAACATTACAGAATAATAAAGAACTCATCAGTGGTTTCATCAATGATGGAAATCTTGTCCCCATCACGGGAGGGGGGATTGGGCAGAGTTAATTCTCTCTAGTCATTTTGCTGGATACTGTTAAGCTTATAAACTCCGCACCTAAGAAACAACAACGTTTGATTCTTCCTTATGCCAAATAGCTTGCAAAAGAGTTTCTGGCTGCAAATGTGTTTGCAACAAACTTTGTATAATAAGATCTTCGGTTTTATTTATTTTTTAAAAAAAGAACTGTAGTTATGCAATAGAAAACATCGCCCGAGAAGAACAAAACAGTTTACAAAAGAAAAAGCCTTAAAAAGACCAAAAAAAGAGAGAGAGGAAAACAAAAGCCACCATGTTAGTGGAATAACCTCGTTAGACAAAGATGCTGATTTATTTTCTCCAAGGTTTGACTCTGCTTTATTTAAAACACTAAAGTCTATATGAGGGGGCGGGCGGGAGAGGGTTGCTCAGGCTAATCAATAACACCATCACCACCACCCCGCCCCAATATGAAAATCGAGTAGTGGTTGCTTCTTTGATTTCGCTCTGACTTTTCTCCACGCTGGAAGCCAACATGCAAAAGCAGCAACAACAACTGGGGCGAGGGAGGGGCGGGGGGAGAGGGAGTGCAATATACACATGCCCAAACCTAGGTTCGGCTTTTCTCCCCCTCCAAAAGAGCTCGGTTCTTTGGATAAAACCTTTTGCTTGTGGGTCCTTTATACCTTTGTCCATTGTTGCAGGTTGCTGTGCTGGAGAGCAATTGGACTATTGTTGCTATGCTAATGAGGCGATTAGGCTGTTGGTAAAGAGCTGGAAAAGAGAAAAGTTTCTACCATTAGAGGGAGATCTCAGAGCGCTCACAGGAGCTCTCCAAACACTCTACCAGCTGCACTCTGCATACCAGAGAGGCTCCACTTTAGTGAAAGACAGGGAGAAACAAATCCGCTCTCGCGCCAATCCATGAAAATGCTTTGGAAACTGACGGATAATATCAAATATGAGGAATGTGAGGTAAGCGCTTCCCTGGGCTGGGGGCAATCAACTGGCCCAGCAGCTGTGAATGGGACCGTGCAGCATCCATCGATCCGTGAATTTCGTTTAGGAAACTTCTGCTTCTTCGCCAGTCTTCTTTGCAGCCTTACAGTTGGAAACAATGGCATTGGGCTAGGGAGCCTTTAACCAGGAACGTTGGGGCTGTTGGAAAATCGCTTATGTCAGAAGTATATGAGAAAAAAGCAAACCGGAGAATATAATAGCATCTGTAGCTAGATCATGTATGTAGTCCCTATAACAATTCCATCCATCAGTATGGAGGGACGAATGGATGAATGAAAAGGCAAAGAGAAAAAGAGGAAATAATCATTTTTACACGAGAGATGCCAGAGGGATCCCAATATTTGCCAAAGACTGATGCTAAAAATGATATTTTGGGTGTAAGGGCTAGTTAGTAAAACTGAGTTGTAAAATGATCAAGAGTCAGTGGATGAACTAAAATTAAACCTTTTTGAACGTACACCCAGCCTCCTAATTAATTGCCTAGCTTTTGAGTCTATTATTTTAACAACTTTAAAAATAAAATCCACTTGATTTTTTTTTACTTTGAGCGACTCAGTATACATGTCTGTGGAGAGAGAAAGGGGGGTGTAGTGATATATACAAAAATATTCAGAACAAATCGACAGAATGAAACCGTCAAATTTTAACGTTTCGCAAACGTTGCTGTATGCAGTGCATCTAAACAGAGTAATAAAGGGTGCTGCTGCTTTTTAAAAAATATTTTTGTTGTACTCTCTGTAAGAATATACACATCGAAACCCTAATCTGGTCTTTCAAGGTCTTTCATTTCCCTCAGAATCCGCTGGCTTCTTTTTGTAATGATATAAATAGAAAGGAACCGGCGAATCACTAGACTCGAAGATTACTAAAATAAATACATTTTAGTGTGGGGCTGATATTTGGGTGATGATTCTGTCTACAAATGACAAATTGAATAGATTGGGTGCAGTCCTAACTTGTCTTCACTGGGAATCAGAAGCTAGCTTTATATGAGTGATGCATCGGGCTTTCTCGCCACCCACCCCCCCCAAAAAAAATATTTCTCGACTGGTTTAGGAGAAAGGCAATTCCTCTTCACCCTGGATCGGTGTGTAACTGTGCGCGTGTGGATTTGGTGGTAAGTATCTTTTGTTGTCTTGTGCTATTGTGACTTTGCACGGAGGTGCTAAATCCAGGTGCGGATCTAGAAGCCCTGGTGTATTAGTTTCGGTATTTTCTTCGAGAGGAAATAGCAGTTCAGTCTGGTGTCTTTTTCTGGCTTGGAAACAGGAGTTCTAGATGTCCTTGCAGGGCAATAATTAAGATTTTCGTACTCGCTCTGAACAGAATGGTATTCGACCCTGGGATAGTGAATAGGATCTTTTCAAAATAACACCACCAACAATAATCATAACAATACATGTGTGACACACGTTCTCCTGAGATGTCACAGCCGCACTGTGCGTGACAAGAAGCGATAGCATCAGCTCACCAGGTGACAGAGAAACAGGCAGCAACTTTTTCTACGGCAGCGTGCCGCGGCGGAGACCTGGCGATGTACTTTTCAGCGCGGGATTAAGGCTTTATTTGGTTAGGTGTGTGCACAGTTTTGTAGTAACATGCAAGGAGGCGAAGTGCCTGTTGTTATGATAACCCCGCAGTCCGCCAGCAGCAGCGGCAGCCGGCCGGGAAAGTGGAGCAGGCATGTCATCTTTTAGGGAGTTGTTGTTTGGAAGTTGCACAGCCAGTCCGACGGGTTGTGCCGGGGCTGGGAGCCCCAGCTTGCCTGAGCCGGGAGTCGCCTCCCTTTCCTTCCCCTTTCCCCCCGACCGCAACACCCCCTGCCCCCGATCCTCCCAGCGGGAGGGGAAGCTCATCGGATGCACTTTGGGGCTCCCCGGCTTCCCTCGGCCGGCTCCAGCCGGCACCAGAGCTGGGCTAAGAGGAGAAGGGGGAGAGACAAAGTTTCCCAGCTCGCTTCCGGGACTCCTTGGAAGGACGCGGCTGGGGCCGAGCCCCGGCGCCTCTCTCCTGCCTGATTCCTCGCTGGGATCAAGCGGGGACTGAACGGCAAAGAGGGGATCGAAGGTAGAGGGGTAGGCGGAGGAGGCGGCGGTGCAGCCCGGGGCCCCGGTCCTGCCCTCTCCGCCGCTCTCGCTCGGGCTCTCGGGGCGGGCTGAGTCGGAGCCGTCGAACCATGGAGGTGCGGCTGAGCGAGGCGCAGCAGGCGGCGGCGGCGGGAGAGCAGCTTGGCCCCGCGGATCAGCCCCAGCTGAAAAGCGGCGGCGGCGGAGGCTGCAGCAAAGGGCCCGAGAGCGGCTCGGGCACCAAGAGAGAAGCAGGAGCCCAGCAGCTGCTGTCCCTGGCATTTGAGGCAGCAGGATACTCTCACCAGCAGCCCAAGGTGTGCCCCGATCTTTAATGCCGACTTGGGGGTTCCCTCTCCCAACCCCTGCCTCTTCCTCCATCTCTTTCCCATTCCCCCACTCGCTTTCTCTCTCCCTCTCCTCCCTTCCCCATTATCCTCTTTCCTCCCCCCGTCTCACTCCGTTTCCCACCCTCTCCCTCTCCCTGCATCTCTTTCTCTTTCACTTTTGCATGCCCTGCAACCTTTTAAAATGTTGCCCCTTTCCTGTGATTCGTCAGACGCAGCAGCATGTCCCCTCTCTCTCTCTCTCCCTCTCTCTCCCTTTTTGTCTCTCTCTCTCTCACTCTCTCCCCCATCCCTGATTAGATACACTGATTCTTCATTCAATGGACGTCATTTAGAACAGACTCTGCCTTGAGTTGCTTCCTCGCTTCACGCTCGATTTCCAGCCATTCTTCCCTTATTAAGTATTCGTGTAATATTAATAGTCATGAATATCTGCTATTAGGAGTCTCAAGGAAGGCAGCAGAGCTCTGTTATTAGGAGCTCAAGTGGAGCAGCAGCTAAGTCAAAGAAGGAGAAAAGAGAGAGAGAGGGAGGAGGAAAAAAAGGATTAAGAAACAAACACACAAAAAACTTTGAATTCTAATATCACGACAGGATAGAGATCGCCTGTTCAACATCAAATGAAGGGCATCAGGAATTTGTTCAAGTTCTGATGGATTATAGTAGAGCTTCCTCGATGCATGAGAAGCCTTGGCGTTGTGGTCTTGTTGTAGTCATAGTGTAGAGCTGGGCTTCTACCACTTCTCTTTTTTTGTGTGTGTGCGAGTGTGTGTGGGTGCACATTGGGGCACTTTTCTCTGATTTTTCTACCCTGACTTGTTATCCCAGATTCTTCGCAGATGTTAGTACACAGTTTTTCAGCTATGGTGAGTTGATTCGGCATTATATCTTAGGGGTTTTTGTTTTGTTCTGTTTGGTTTTTTTTCCCCCCTTGTTGTTTGTCGATGATGATGTTGGTACTTTGGATTTTACACCCAGGTTTCCTACGAGGATATTTCTGCCCCCACCTCCCTCCAAGTCAATCTTTTAGATTTTTTTCTCCTGGCTGCCTCAAATGAACTACAAAAGGCTTGTTTATACCATATCGCCTTTATTTCTTCACTTTCCCACTTGTAACTGGGCTATATTCAGTATTTCTTCTGTTCTCCTTTTTCGAGATAATAACCTCATGTGCTATACAATCTATATCACGTAATGATAGCTCTCTTATCTCTCCTCCCCTCTTTGGGGGCTACTAATTTATCTTAGACATACCTATGGGCTTTTCTTTAGTAATCCTCCCCCCTCTTCCAATTATAAACGGACACAATAATGGCATTCATTTTATTTTTGTTTATTTTTACCCAGCTGTGTGTCTTAAGATGTCCTGCGTTTTCATTATTTATGCACTATTTTATCTTCTTCGATTTGCTTTCCACCTCAATTAAATATTTTTCATTTAATTTGTATCCTGTAGCATAAATCTCTAGAAAGCAGCGCATATCTATTGAATGAGGGTGAAAAGGCATATCATAATACCGTGTTTAAACATTTGTGAAACTTGTAATTTAAATGATTTCTTTATTTCAAGCATTTTAGACACACTTCTATGTTTAATCGTAATAAAATGGCAGTGTTCTTTGATTTTTTGTGTTTTTCTTAGATACATTAAAGATAATCTAAACAATAATATTGTTTTAGTTCTGTTTAAAGCCAGCAAAATACATTTTGGTAGTCGTGAGGTTGTTTTTTTTTTTTTTTTAAAGAACAATGCCCGTTTTAAAAAAATCTTTTAAAATATAAGTTTCATGTTCCAATGTAAGAATAGGAATTCTGGGCAGTATCTATTATAAATAAATACTGCATTTCCACTGGGATGGACTGCTTTTTTTAAGATTTCTTTCTAGTTTTGTTGCCACAATGTAAAGAGAAAAGTCACAGACAGGAAAATCTCCAGGTCTGCTTTTCTCCGCTGGGCAGCAAATGAATTGCAAATCTTGCCTGATCGTTGGATGGGTGAAATTTACAAGCCAATTTTACTGTAAACAGTTTGATTTTATCTTTTCTTTTCTTCTCTTCTCTTATTCCCCCTCAGGATCGTCACGATGGCACCAGCAACGGGACAGCCCGGTTACCGCAGTTGGGGTCTGTAGGTCAATCTCCCTACACCAGCGCCCCTCCACTCTCCCACACCCCCAACGCTGACTTTCAGCCCCCATATTTCCCTCCTCCTTATCAGCCCATTTACCCCCAGTCTCAAGATCCTTATTCCCACGTTAATGACCCCTATAGCCTGAATCCCCTCCATGCCCAGCCTCAACCCCAGCATCCAGGATGGCCAGGACAGAGACAAAGCCAGGAGGCCGGGCTCTTACATACACACCGGGGGTTACCCCACCAGCTATCCGGCCTGGACCCTCGCAGGGATTACCGGCGGCACGAGGATCTACTGCATGGACCCCATGGGCTCAGCTCAGGACTAGGAGACATTCCTATCCATTCGATACCTCATCCTATAGAAGATGTACCGGTAAGGAGGATGCATACAGTCTATGTTATTCACCCACAAATACAAGCGCAGGTCATAGCGTGTGCCTTTTCTCAGCAGAAATTCTAGCTGCCTACCCAAGGCAGTGTGTAAAGAGTGGAAAGGCTTTTGTCACACGGAAAGAATTCAACCTAAACAACAGCAAAACCAAAAATGCCAGGCCCCCCTCCCCCCTCCCAGAACAATAGGCTCCTGCAGCTATACCCACACCTCCTCTGCCTTAACAGTGTCCACTAAAATACAGATAAATCAAATTACTGTCATAATTAGCAATATCTTTCATTTTCAAAGACAATAAACTGTTACCATAGGAGGAATATTTAATCCCGCCATTGGGCCTTGCATTTGGGATTGCTCGGTGCCTTGGGGGAAAAAAAACATTAGCCTGAAATGCAAGAGCTCATTAAATGCCCTCCCAGCCAAAGATAAAAAAATAAAGTGGAAGAAAGTGGCCTAAGAAGAAAAATCAGTTCTTAGTGATTACAGAGTTGGCATATGGTACAATGACGTCTAAAGTTGTAAGAGGATACAACCAGATTCTCTACTCCAAAGGAATTATGTGACAAATCAGAGAGGAGGTATATTAAAATGCTGCCTTCTTCTTTTAGCTGGAGTGCTAACGGATGACCTCATAAATCATTAGCAATAGGTTATCAAATTCTATCCAGACCTCCTACACCCTATATTAAATTAAATATTTAGAGACTATTGGATAATACATTATTTTTGGTCTAATTCTGTTATCAATAAATACAGTTTAAAATGATTTCTAATTAAGCATGACATTAGCACGTTGGCTATTTCCAGTGCAAGATGGCTATTGTTCACTCTAGTACAACGTGATTTAAAGAATTTGTTTGTGATCAAAGTTCATATTTCTGGTTTTCTCCCTGAAAAAAAAGACAGAATTTGCCAATAAATTTATTAAAGTTCATGGAGCTCCCGCTAAGAGGCTAAAGCCGCTTCAGTTATAGGGGAAGGAGGAGGGGGATTGTGGTATCTGGATGTGATTTTTGCTAAAATGCCATCCCAAATTACAGGATCAAATATTACAACAATATATCCGTTGACAGTTTAATGAGTACAGTTTCATGTTGCAAGGATAATATTCAGATGGACTTACCTATTTTTGGTCATTTTGAAAGCTTTTGTAAATTATACTTGGGGAAATAGTGAATTTATTACAGCTCTCTTCTGGCTAAATTAACCACAGAAAATTGCTGCTTATGTTTAGCAGTTTTGCAATAAACGCATACATTTCCCAAAGTGGAGGGTTTAGTAAGCAATTTGGGATCCGTTGAAAACAGATCGATTCTTTTAACTTGAAATAAAACGTCATGAAGGCAATATTTAGAAGAAACTAATTTGTTGACTGCCATGTCATAGTTACTGTGGAAGCATGACCTAAAATACTTCTCTGAATCCTCCCTTCCTGCAATTGTACTTTGGTAAAGTGGACTGTCTTAGAGACCCCTTTTTACAGATATTTTAAGTGCATATCATTTTATGAATCTTTCAAGCACCTATGAATTCTTATCACTGCTATACTTCGTGAAAGCCAAATGCCATCTGGTGTAAAACCTTAAACTAGTCCAGTCATTTTTTTTTTCTGTAAAACTGAAACAGCAGGATGCATGAGCAAATAAAACCGAATAAAATAAATAAGAGAATGTATCTACTGAGAGTATTATTCAGTTAGGCAAAACCAAACGTTCTTTTAAAGGAATTTGGGTCAGGAAAAAGATCATTCTGAATTTTCCCGTTGCTGCAACAGTTAACCTTTAATAAAAAATCACGGCTAAATATTTAAGAAAATCCAGTAGATGGTGCAAATTATTTAATCATAAATATCTCTGTGGGATTTTAAATTTAATAGTCCTCGCTGTATGGAATATGTGTAGAAATAACACAAATAAAAGTATTATGCCACACTACATTTACTTTATGGGTTTAGGGTGCATGCATAAAGGGATCATATTTCCCCATATATGTTAAAACACAAGAACTGCAGCAGTAGTCATTTCTGAACATTTCTCAATTTAATTATACTTAAATCCAGAAGCACTTTAGGCAAGTTACAAATGAGAGCATTGAGTATAATAAAACCTGTAATAAAGCAACTTAGTACCATCCACCCGGAATCATTGAGATCAGGCACAATTAACAGGAGCATAAATCCAAGACAGAATGGAAAATGTTAGAATCAGTATTATTGTTGGACAAAGACTAGAGAAGGAAGTAATAGTTTTTTAAATGGTAATGCCTGTGTTTTGTAACGATTGCGAAATCTTCTATCTCAGCAGCACTGGTGTTAATTTGTAAACACAGCCAGACATTATATTGTCTGTCAGTTTTTGAATTAGAAAACATGATTTCATTTTACTTTCTAATCACGTTTTGACTCTGGCACATAAAATCCATCTGTAAAAGAAACAACAAAACCTGCTAGTGGACAATAGTAAAACATCGACACTTTATTCTGTTTTCATAGCACTTTTCTGATCTTCGTTTCAAGCAATGATTCCCCCCCGCCCCCCGCCTGTTTTCCACAGTGAACGTGTGCAAATGCTTTGCCTCTTTCTCGCACCCCCTCCCTTAAAATGTTTCCAAATGATTTCCAGAGTTCCCCCCCGTATTTCTCCCGCTAGCTTCCATTGTGTTTTCCTTTGCCCTCGCTGCAGTAGGCACAGGAGCATGACTTCGCGTACTTGATTGCTGTTATAATAGGGATTTTTTAAAAAAGAGTTGAGGTACAAAACTAAACGGTGACTTAGATTTCAGGGTCACAACTGCACTTTGTGGCAACTCCTGGTGTTTTTATTTTGAAGGAGAGAAAAGAGGGGGAGGAATCTAAGCTTTCTTTAATTTAGAAATATCCAAATCCCAATAAACAGAGATCAGATGTTTACCTATAAATTGTAGGGAAGAGAAAAAATAATTGATCACACACACACAACCTTCCTGACATTCGTTTCCCTTTGTTATGATTATACATTTACATCCCTGTGTATTTCTTTTGTTGCAGCATGTAGAAGACCCGGGTATTAACATCCCAGATCAAACTGTAATTAAGAAAGGTAAGCCACTTCCTTTAGCATTCCAAGCATGTCCTCACAAGCTGGGTACTACTGAAGAGAGAACTTGCTAAGCCCCCCCCCTCCTCTTTTTCTCTCTCTTATAAATATAATTTACTAAAAGGTTGTGAATGGAAAATAAAATAGATCATCAGTGTTGAAAGCAGCCTTCATTTAGTAGCACCGTTCGCAGTTTCCAAGAAAATGTTGCAATATTACCTCAGACCCAGTGTTTTAGTTCATTATAATACATTTCACTTTTATAATTAGACCAATCAATCCAGCTGAGTGGCATTATTTATCGATGTTGAGAATTTGGGGGTTCTGAAATGGTAAGAAATGTTTTCCATTTTTTTAAATGAGGATGATAAGTAAAAATGGTAGATGGCTTTGTAGGAAAGGTGCTTGGTTCTTTAGTCTGATCACTTGAAGGTTGTTTAGACGTGGTTCTTTTGGAGTGGTTGTGAAAATGGTTCCTAATTGTGTAAAAGATATTTCATGCTTTCATTAAAATCTGGTTTCCCATCTTCCTTCAAAGGACCCCAAGGATTATGAAAATATTATTCCAGGTAGTTTTTGGTTCTTGATGAAAAGGTGGAAAGTGATTGGTTTGCATTTGGATTCTGTTTAGTGAGCTGTTAGAGTAAAACTTATTGGGTTGAATGCTTAGCTATTATTTGCTCTGAGCAATAGTATGCTTGTATTTTGTTGGCAAGGTAATATTTGGGTATTCTGTGCACCACCAGAGGATGATGCTATATAAAGCAGTTCTCCATTCTTATTCTAATCAGTATACAGTAAGCTAGTTTAAAGTTTCATTTTTCTGCCTGTGAAGCCTTTGTCATGTCAAATTAGATGTGAAAGGGATAAATCTTAAGAGATGCTCTTTCCAAGTCGACATGATAATTGGCTCTTTTATTAGTAATCTCAAGAGTTCGTTTAACTCCTATTGTCTCTATTAGCCTCCCCAGAGCTATTAATGTCACAAGTGATCTATCCAAAACCTAGAGCCCCCCCATAGGTTTGGACTATCCCCACTAAAGATGTAGGGAGGAAAGCAGCACACATGACAAAAGAGAAAGAGAGTAAACATTTATAATGTATCCCTGTGGAACTTGAATGCAACCTAAATTCCATGCAAAATAATCTGGACACGTTTCAGTTGTGTTTACTAATACTAGCTAATGTAAGGACTCAGTACGTTTTTTGGTGGCCCTGAATTTATTCCAACAATGGCCTGAACCTGGCTGCGTTGTAGGGGGAGGACTATGGGATGATTTTTATTTTCAGTAGATATGTAGTTAAACACGCAAGGTTTCTGGGCAGATGTATTCAGTCACATGGAAGGTGCTGTAATTCGCTCTTCAATGTTTCTTTTACTGGTGATCCCTGCACAGGCGCATCAAAATACATTAATGTTTTGTGTTACAAATCGAAAACAGGGGAGCACAAGTTAAGGCACAGGTTCTCACTCTCTTTTGCAGTTATGAGTACTGAAATACATGTATCAGCCTAGTATTTTGTATTATATTAATATGCAGCTGGCTGCTTTTTGAAAACTCCTGTGAATTGCCCTCTCCCCAGTTCTAAAATATCCCCACCACTTTTACAGGGACCTTCCTATTGAAAACATGCTTGTGCGGCTGGCTCATACCAACTTGCTTCTAAGGCCTAGCTTATTTCAGGAAAAAGCACATGTGCACCCTGATTATTAGACTGGCTCTAGATTTTATAAATGGATTTTTACCAAAGGGGGTGCGGGGCACGTGGGCTTCCAGATACCAAAAATACAATTGACTAGTCCTGAAATCTTTGGGCAAGTCCATTTATTCGTTATTATTTGCATTTAAGGGCAAAGGGAAACCTTGGGAACCGGGTTTGGCTAAAGCACCTCCCCCTCCCTCGGTCCTGGGCACTGATCAGTGGGTCACTGCCCAGCCCCCGAAGGGAGAGAGGCAGCTTCACAGCTGCTTTAGTAACCTGGAGTGGGGCTCTTCTCCGTAACCAGAGCGTGGCAGCGGAGCCTGCACTGACTGCAGCTATTCACTGGCTCGCTTGAGTCCAAAACAGCGCCAGCCCCCTACTCCCACAGGACCTAGCGCGACCCCTTCCGAGCTCCTCTCCCCACGGTGCCCGGGTCCCAGCTCGCACATGGCTTGGAGCTGCTGCTGCGCTGCGGGGCCCTAATGCCGCGCTTCCCCCCCGCAGGCCCCGTGTCCCTCTCCAAGTCTAACAGCAACGCCGTCTCCGCCATCCCCATCAACAAAGACGCGCTCTTCGGCGGGGTGGTGAACCCCAACGAGGTCTTCTGCTCCGTGCCGGGCCGCCTTTCCCTGCTCAGCTCCACCTCCAAGTACAAGGTCACGGTGGCGGAAGTGCAGCGACGCCTCTCCCCGCCCGAGTGCCTCAACGCGTCCCTGCTGGGCGGGGTGCTCCGGAGGTGAGGGGAGGAGGGAGCCAAAGGGGCGGGGCGAGGAGGGGGGAGAGGAGATCCCCCCGCACGGCTTGGGGGGGCCTCTACTTGCTGTAACGCACGTTCTCCGTGCTCAACCCCCGGAGCTTGGTGGCTCCGAAGCGGTGACCCAGCACAGCACATGTGCAACAGTGCCAGGGCCCTTGCAGCATCCCAACCTGGCTGCAGCCGAGGTGCCTCCCCCGCCAGCACTTGCCGGTGGTCCCATGCCACATGCCACTACACGCCACTGCGATTACTGCAGCCACGCTGCAGCCAAGTCAGCCCTCCATCGCACACCAGGCCACTGACAACAACTGCAACACCACCAGGAGAGGCCACCGCTCATCAGCATCATCACATGAGGTCACTGCAACCATAGCAACACAGTCCAATCTACAACTGCACTAATAAAACGCAAGGCCTCTTGCAAACAGATGCAACACCACATAATGATGTCACCACAACCAAACCCTTTCTATATAAGGCTGCTACTTGCTATGGTAGGATACTGCAAAGGGGAATATTTTGTTTTAAAGTGATGCTTGGATCCCGAGTGGTAATCGTTTGTGTGTGTGTTGTAATACACAAAGGATGCAGGAGATACCCTCATCTCCCCCCGTCTTTCCTCCCCCACCCAATGAGAAATTTGGTATAGTAATTTTTAAAAAAAGTTTGGGTTCTATAGTCAAATGATACAACCATTCATTGGTGATTTCTTTCTTCGTTACTTAGAGGTTATAATCTAATCTATACAATTAAAGATCACTTGGGAAGGGAATAAAATCCAGAATTAATTAATAGGACGCTTCATTTAAACAATTTATCTTAACCTGTCTCTGTTGAAAATAGTAGATAGGTATTTAGAACTTAATCTGTTTGCTGAATACAGTGAAGTTCTGTAATGGTAACATAAGTTTTTGACCTTTTAGATTAGTCTGCTAAATAATGCATTAGATATTGATAGAATCATAGAATATCAGGGTTGGAAGGGACCTCAGGAGGTCATCTAGTCCAATCCCCTGCTCAAAGCAAAAGATTTATATTGCAAATAAATCTACTTTAGCAAAGTTCCCATTAGGGGTAGTAATGTGTTAAGAGCTCTAAAATGATTATGGCTTTGGCCAAACAGATCTTGTAGTACCCCTGTGTTAGTATATGGATTGATTTGGTAGTTTAGAAAACATTTTAAAACCACTCAACATTCAAATATAACCACAAACAAAATATATCCTTTTCAGTTAATTTTGTATTCAGTTTTGCTTTAATTGCCTGTTTTTCCTTCTTAGCTTTTCCTGACATAAAACTTTCCTAAATGTCCCTTCATTAAAATTATTTTCTAATACATTTTAGGAGGTTTTTTACGGAATTGAAATATGACCTGGTGCAGATTAGTCATGTTCTTAGTGGTTTTTATGTGTGAAACAGGGCAAAGTCTAAAAATGGAGGGCGATCTTTGAGAGAAAAACTGGACAAAATAGGATTAAACCTGCCAGCCGGGAGACGTAAAGCTGCTAATGTCACCCTGCTCACATCACTAGTGGAGGGTAAGTGACTCAAAGATTGCAAAGGGCTCATTTTTTGCCTAATAGGGTAAATCCCCATTTTTTTTCAGGCCTATGTTCCTTGTTTGAACGAAGTTATTTTGTC
The DNA here is from genome assembly GCF_003597395.2 of Chelonoidis abingdonii. Taxonomy (NCBI): domain Eukaryota; kingdom Metazoa; phylum Chordata; order Testudines; family Testudinidae; genus Chelonoidis; species Chelonoidis abingdonii. The sequence continues at coordinate 182,333,036 of NC_133770.1, read as the reverse complement.
TAGTCTTCATGCTTGAGGAAAATGTTCATTCTGTAACTGTGTCATTTATGTTAACCTGAAATGTTCTTAAATATCTTTTGCATACTTTGCATTGCCATATATATATATATACACACATACAGGGTGCTATTTGCATTCTTATTCAGGTGAATTATCCCACTGTAGTGAATTGACTTCAGTGGGAGCAAGTATGGGCTTATAGGAATTTCCTCTCTGAATAAGGACTGCAGCATCAGGCCCATAAGTATTACTTATGTGAGTGAAAGATACAGGATTCAGCTAAGGGGTTCAGTCCCTTCATTCTGTCCTCTGTCTACCACTAAGGACTAAGCGTTTTTAAATTTCAAGAACTGCAGCTACTCAAAGTTAAGTCTCTCCCCCCCATAAACAACATAACAGTAAATCATTTAAGTTATTCTGACATCTGCATTTGAGAAATGCGAGACCATTGCTTCCTGAATTAATCTGGGAATCCTTGACCTAAGTCATGATTTAACAGTGTCCTGAAAACCTCAAAGTTATACTCTTCCCCTACCCACATTTCTTTTTTTTTCTTTTGGTTCTCATTTTTAGAACATATGCTTGTTTTATTATGCCATGTTTCACTGTTTTACTCTCAGATGAAAAGGTGCAACTTCTTTAAGCCTTCAGGCTTCATGTGCTTTAGTATTTCTAATCCAGAAAGCTGAAAGAGGTGCAATCATTTGGTTAAAAATGGTTACTCTGTCACAGCTGCTTACAAGAAATAAATCTGGGTCAGTCTAAAATATCTTTCCTCCTCTCCAGTTTTGTTTTTGACATTCCTTTACACTGATTTTGATTGAGTCTGTAAAGTACTTTTAAGGATGCTTAAGTTAGCTTAAGTTTGGTTGTGTAGGAGGGATTTTATAGCTTTATTTTTTTGCTTTTTATCATAAGAGATGAAGTAAAAACATATAAAATTGCCAGACTTGATTTTTAATACAATATTATCACTTTGGTTATTAAATCCATTATATTTTTATTGCTGTGTAAGTCTTTCTAATCTAAAATGGCTTTACAATTGCACCAGCACTCTAGTTTAAGAAAAATAAACAATGGGAGAACTTGCAAAAAGTCTAGGTTTGGTGGATGCTAATATTATTTGTGATGTTAATGAAGATGGAGAGTATTTTACAGTCATCTGTTATTCTATGTGGTCTCCACATATGAGGGCTTTAAGGAATTATTTAAAAAAATAAGAACTATGGGTTGATTTTTCAGATAAACTGGTAATGGCAGATAATTTTTTTGGATGATAATATAAAAATTGTTTGGGCTTTGAGTCCCGTGGCGATGAGGCAGTTTCTAGAGTACTGTTATTGTTTATGATCCGCTCCATTTTATGGAAACAAGCTCACTGGACTGAGGCTTTGAAGCTCTAATTGGCGCATGCGTTCTTCCGGAGCTGGAGCTAATGGCAGGAAGCCCTGCAGTAAAAAACAACTGGTTCAGGAAATTAAAACCAAAGATTTGAAAATCAACAAAACAGACAGACTCAGTGGAATGACCCTAAATTCTCATGCTTAATCGTTTGGGGGGAACAGATAATTATATGCGATCAAGTTAAATTTTAAACACTTAGCTGTTTAATGCATTCTATTTAGAAGAACTCTAGGAGTAATTATGATCAATACTAATCATTTTTATAATGTAAAAGAACATATATGTAATGTCAAGGCAAATATGTATTTCCAAAGAAAATAGTTAAAAATGAAATATATACTCTGTGTATCTGTATCTACTTAGTGAGATATTTAAACGTACAAATGCATACACACGTATTTTCATTTCTAAAACATATATATTTGTTTTGACCTAAATTACAGTAAAGAAAATTCATAAAATGAGGATTTCTCTAATTTGTACACTAGGCAGTACGTTTTAAGAGACAGTCTAAGTGAAATACTACGTACTACATAGCTTTTGCTAATCTACTTTGCCCTATGTGCTGTGCGTGTATATTGATTCGCTGTGCGTTTCTCCTCACCCCCCTTTCAGGAGAAGCAGTGCATCTAGCTAGAGATTTTGGGTACGTCTGTGAGACAGAATTTCCTGCCAAAGCAGTTGCTGAATTTCTCAACCGACAACATTCCGATCCAAACGAGCAAGTCACAAGAAAAAACATGCTTCTGGCTACAAAGTAAGACATTTACCTTTCTGTTGTGTTACTGAGTTGTAAAGAAAAGCACACGTTTGGGGGCTTTTATTTTTGTTTGTTTGGTTTTTTGCCATGCAGTAATTGGCTAATGATTTTGCAGATTGTAAGACTGTGAATATGCATTCACAGTATATATTATAGCAAAAAGTATATAACCAGCTTTATTTTCTAAAGTGAGTTTATGCAGATTTTCTTGAAAGCAGGTTGTGAAATCTTGGATGGATGTTTATTTAAAGAAAAAACAATAATTCCTTAAAGGAAAACATTTGCTGGGCCTTTATCAATTTAGGCAGTAGGGGAAGGTTTTCTATTGACTGTAAAATAAAACTGGCACATTAAACTGATTTCAATTCATTAAAATCTGCAATGGTTCTTTTTTTTTTTTCTAAGCAGATCTGTTACTTAGTGAATATAGGGATATTACAAATATATTTTAAATGACAATCTGTGTGCAGTTAAAATGCAAGTGAAGTTTATCATTGGTGGGGCTGACTAGGCTTCCTGGTGGTGTGTGAAAAGAAAATGATTGTTTTGATATGTTTGCTGGAAATTAAAAGGCTTGTTTAGTAGCCCTTAATTACCAATGGAGATGTCACTAAAGGGCACAGTGCCAGAGGGCACAGGCAGAGGATGGGAGACAGTTTATGGCTGGAAGAGATTAACAGAGGTTTTAGAATACAAACTGTTTCAAAACGCCTCTAATCTGTGCAATAAGGTATTATTTTTCTCAACAATTTGTGCAGTGACTGAAATATAAAATATACCTTCTGCACAAGGTCTGTATAGCCCTGTATCCTTCCTTTCCACCGCATGAAAGGAAGTTTCTGGATCCCAGCCAGTGTCACCTTGGCCTTTGTGGAGAAAGTCTCATTTAAACTATATATAATAATAATTTTTTTAAGAGACTAATTTAAATCTTTAACTTCACCTCTCTGGCCTCTACCCAGTAAACCTTGGCTTTCCTCCTGCCACAGCCATTGTCTAGCTTTGTGGAGAAGAGAATAAATCTCTCCTATTCCAAAAACAGGATCATCCACAAGTAGGGTGACCAGATGTGCCGATTTTATAGGGACAGTCCCGATTTTTGGGTCATTTTCTTATATAGGCTCCTATTACCCCCCACCCCCTGTCCTGATTTTTCACATTTCCTGTCTGGTCACCCTATCCACAAGGCAAATAAATACCTGAGCCTCCCTCTCAATATTACACACCATATATCCTGTTCCGTATTGCAGAAATACTCTAAGCTGCATATTGACAATGTATCAAAATACAACATTGGAGGAGGGACATAGAAATATTGTGATGACCTGTGTAGGATTGAACTGTCTGTGGTGTTAGTGTATGTGTGTGTGGGAGAGTGATTTGTGACATGTGTATTTGAAATGTTTGGTGCCTTTTGGGTGTGTTTGTGAGAGAGTTTTTATATGAGAGGGTAAGGATACATGAGAGAATGTGAGTGAGTGAAAGAAATGTGCATGTTTGAGTGTGTGTGTGTGTGTGTCAGTGAAATGTGTGCGTGAGTGTGAAAGAGAGAAATTTCTTCATGTGTGTGTGGGAGAGAAACAGTGTGTGAAAAAAGTATATGTATATTGTGAAAGAGAGAAGCGTGTGTGTATGTGTGTGAAAGAAAGAAATGTTTGTGTGCATCTGTGAGTGGGAGAGGTGGCAGGGGGGATGAAAGAGAGACCTGCTTGTCTGTGTGCCAGCATGAGTGAGAGATGTTTGTGTATATGTATGTGTGTGTGAGAGAGACAGAGTTTGTGTGTGTGACTCAGAGAGAGGCTATGTGTGTACAGGGGGAGCAGTCCCCTTGATCTGAAGGCTTATGTAATCTAGCAGGAAGACTGCACTGCTTGGCTGCTGACAACAATGGTTCATCTCTCTCTCTCTCCCTGTTCCATTTGTGCTGCAGACAGATCTGTAAAGAGTTCACCGACCTGCTGGCTCAGGACCGATCTCCCCTGGGGAACTCTCGGCCCAACCCTATTCTGGAGCCAGGCATCCAGAGCTGCCTGACCCACTTCAACCTCATCTCTCATGGATTCGGCAGCCCTGCGGTGTGTGCCGCCGTTACCGCCCTGCAGAACTATCTCACCGAGGCGCTCAAGGCCATGGACAAAATGTACCTCAGCAACAACCCCAACAACCACACAGACAACAGCACCAAAAGCGGCGACAAAGAGGAGAAGCACCGAAAGTGAGGATTTCCCCCCTTCCTGCATCCATCCATCCATCCATCCATCCATCCATCCATCCATCCATCCCCCTCCTAGCTCCCTCCCTCCCTCTCCAATCACCCCAGGCTACAGCAACAAAATCAATGCCCTTCTGCCCATCCTGTTCTCTAACTCTGCAGGACTATGCTGTCCTTCCTCCCTTCCAGCCTTCAGCACTTCATTTGCTCCCAGTTACTTCCCCACACCTCCTTACCCCGGTTTGGAGCCTGAGAGAACAGAAATGGGCGATGGAGCCAGCAAAGAAAAAAGTTCTGTCTGAATTTGTGAACTTTAAAAAAAAACAAAAACAAAAACTAAAAGAGGAAAAAAAGCAAAACAAACAAAAGGAAAAGGAACTTTTTTTCTAAAAATATATAAAAAGAAATAAAAGCAAATTAATAAATAATACTAAAATATAAATCTATGAGCTTCATCGGACTGAATCACCAACTCCCCTTGCATAAACTTCAGTTAAGATTGTAGCCATATTAAAAAAAACAAAACAAAAATAAACCTAAAGAAAAACAAAAGGCAAAAAGGATTGATGACATTTTATCAGTATTGTGAATAAACTTGAACACAAAACACCTGCAATTCCATGTCATGTCTTCAGTTGTAGAACTTTTTCCTGTTCAAGGTAAAGCGACCAACTTGAACTTTCTATTGCGACACGATTCACAGTTATTATATAAGGGAATCAGTGTTTATGTATGTATATATTTATTTATGTGTAATTTAATGGGAACTGTAAATATGGTGAGTCTGTTTTAAGCCTTTTTTTATTTATCTGGTGATCTTGTTTACCTCTTGTTTAGTGGGTTTTAAATCTTCCCTTCTTAGTTCATCATGTGGTTCATGGTACTTATTTAGAAATCAGAGGTTTTTTTGTTTTGTTTTGTTTTTCTCTGGGATTCATCATTTTTTAACCCTGTTGTAGCATGTTAAAGGCGACAGTGAAGCAGCTAAACAAACAAAAGAAAATAGAATTTTTATATATAATTAGTATTACATTTAGTTTCTCATTGAAAAAGAAAAAAAATAAAGTGATGTTGGATCCAGGCAAGATTTTTAAACGTTAGTGGTTTTACAACTATTACGTGTTGTGGAAAAAAAAAGTTCATTTTCACCCACTGTCCTCCTGAAAGTATCATCAGAGCAATAAATTAATATTGTCTTTTAGATCAAGGTTTAGTTTTTTTCTTTTCTTTGCCCTTTTTCCCCCCCTCAAAGAACTTCAAATATTTGGGACCACCTGGTATCCTGTATTTCCACTGGCCATATTGGAAGCAGTTATAGTTGTATTGTATTGAGTTGTGCTGGCAGTAGTTTCCATGCCTGTCAATGTATCATAGTCCTTTGTTGCCCAGATAAATAAATATTTGATACGCTTTATGTCGATTTTTTTATTCAGTGGCTGTCTTTACCCAGGCGTATTTTTGTTCTTGGCAGTATTTTTTATTCAGTATGGTTACAGTAATTGAGTTTAACTCTCCCTTGACAATTGCTCTTTGCAATAAGCAGCTGAACCCATTGTTTCCCTCAAGTATAATAAAAACTTACTTTCAACTTGGAGTTCAGAGCAGGGTATCATTTAGATATTCCACTGAGTCTGTATTCAGACAAATGACACAATAAAACACAATGTATTCTTTTGGATAAAAAATTGTCTGTACTAGTAAAGAAATGACACGCTATCTTTTCTTTAACCAAAACATAATTTTATTAAAAAAAATAAAGTTTTATTTTATTTATGTTGACCCTCTAGGTTTTTATTTGTGTTTAATGATGTATATACACTGCACAAAATTATATATATATAAAACTAAAATGTTAGCCCATCCATACCAAGTAAATACTGAAAATTAATTGCTGTGAAATGTGGTTCTATTAACACATAGCTTTGAATAATAATAATAATAATAATAAAATTGCTCCATAGTCTTTGGCAAGTAAACTCATCTAAAGATTTCTGGACTGTAGTTAAGTCTTGAGGAAGACAAATTATTTCAAATTTATCACAATATTTTATGTTTTAGTGGAACACACTGGTGGACCTCTGCTGAGATGGCCAATGTAGGTTTACAGGGAGCTGAAATCCTAACCTTAAAATTCAACCTTCTTCTCCCCCTCCCCTCCCCTGAGCGCGTTTAAAAAGAGAAATTTGCTAAAAACTTTTTTTAAAAAATGTTAAAACATGTACAAATTGTAGGTCTGTTTTTAATAAATCAATGAGATAATTTTTTCTTTCAACTTGTTTTGTCTAGCCCAAACAGAGAAGTCAGAATCTCTTGCATTATATTATGTGACAAGAAGGATTGTTAAGATAGCTTATAATGTGAAGGTGCCTTTTAAGAGATTTTACATTCCAAGTGATGTTGATGTTCTGGTGTGTTTTTTTTCCTCAGACAGAATAGGAGGAGGTTAACTGTGAGGTGTTTACAATGAATCTGCAACAAGAATTAACATTTGCTCACATAGTTTGACGTTTGGTAGGGCTGGTGAAGCAAAGCATTAGATAACGCTCAATATGTTTCATTTTGCTTTGGTAATCTACTTCTGGAAGGCAATATAAAATCAATTTTGCCAAGTAGAAGAGAGTTGGTGGAATCTAAATTCTATTTTCGAAAGCCAGCCAGTTTATAAAAATGGTGGATATTTTTTAATACAAAATGAAAGTAGATCATCTGAATGCAAAGCTGCAATTGTTTTTAAAACAGTTATTTATTATTTCCAAGAAAGACTGGTTAACTGGAAAGTAGATGTAACAAAATAATGAGGTGAATGAACCCTAACTGTACATATTCTTGACATAAATGAAATGCACAGTATTGTAGCAGGTGAAGTGAAGCATTGTCTATCAGGGCTGTTTTTCTTGGCTGCATCTCAGATTGTGTGTGGGATCCTAACCTCAGGCACAATAGCATCCATAAACAGCAATACATTGCTGCTCTTTCTACAGCAACACATAAATACTCATTTTAAAACGAAAACAATCTTATTAAATACCATTCATTCATATCTGGATTTACAGATGCTTGTTACTTTTTGAAACCTGTACCCAATATAATCGTTTTATACTGGCCAGTGTATAAAGCCCTCTTGTGCTAGAACATTATAATGTCATAATAAATAATGTTTTTAAAATATAATTAGTTATTTTAGACTACAGTGGACTGTTTTTAGTATCCTCATGCTTCACTATCCCCTGCCCCCATCAGAAAACAGAAATTAAGTGAACTTGCTTAAATCTCTTAATTATTTCTAAGAAGGAGTTTACATGAGATAATGGAAATTATACTTGTTTTGGTTTGGCCTCTTGGTGACCAACATGCAGTTACTAAAACATGTTAATTACTTTAGTATTCTTTGGATGTATTTTTAACGTGATCAATGCTCAGCAGTGAAATTCTAGGTCATGCTTTTATATACTAACAACATTTTTTTTTCTTTTTTACCGATTTGTTGAAATTAGGGTAAATGGTTGAGTGTTAAGGAGTTCTAGACCATTCCTGCCATGCTATACTAATTTATACTATTAAAAAAAGGTAACACAATGCTCCTTCAAGATGAATAGTTAGCACCCTCCTCTTTACATCATAATCTACCCCACCTACAAAAATCGAATATTAATATAATTTGAGATTTAACTGGTGGAACAGCCATCAGGACAGCAATGCCCCGCAGCTGAAATAATATTTAAAATAGAAGGGATTTGACATTTGAGAAGTCAGTGGCTTGAAATACCCAGTTGTACTTAGCTAATTCAGTCCTTAACCTCTGGTTTCAAATAAATCAATTACAGTCGATTCCACTTCAGTTCAGAAGTGCACGAGGTTTTTAGTTAATTGAATACATTTTATTCACTTGCTAGGAATATTCATTTATCAAAATCCTTACATTTAAAGGGGATTTCTTTATTGCCTGTGATAAATTCCACTTCCTAATCAGATCAAGTAATTGATTGTTTACTCATATTTTGCCTAAAATCTAAATTCTATAATACGCATCTCTTTCTTTCCTGCTTTAACTCACACATTATTTAATGTCTCAGCTAAATCCAAATTCAGAGTAGTGTATACATCATAGATGGTTTTCAGAAAGTGGAACTACAGCAACAAATGTTGGAACAAGTGAAGAATTAGATGAAGCCCTTTCTAGCTGATAGGGCAAACTGACTAAACAAATAGGTAAATAAACAAACATGAATGATGAAAAAATATTACTAGTGAAATAAAAATCTATATTTCCTTCAGTCCTGGTAACTTAACTATAACTGACATTTATGACATTGTTTCATGGTCTTAAAGAAGAAGGAACCTCTAATACCTAATTTTTCAACATTACTAATTTTCTATTGAAGTAAATGTTCTTGAACATACAGCAGTGAAGTTGCAGTATCTTCTTTAAATAGATATTGATATATGCAGTGTTTTATATGTGGTGTTTGCAGCATCCTGCTGGCAGTGGGTTTACTGTTTTGGAAAGGAAAGGGGTTAATTAGTGTCATTATCAATCACTAATGCTTGCCTAACGTGTCCAAAGAATAATCAAGTTAGAGGACAGCATGAAGCCAACATCTGCTTCATCCCAGTTAAAGATTTTATCCTATATCCTTCAATTACTGGAAGTCCACGAAAGTCTTGGGCAGTGTCAGGGCTATAAAATCGGGTCAGATCGTTATAGATCTAGAATGGAAAGAAAAGTGCAATATAAATAACAAATGGCTTCATTATTTGAGTTACAGGTGCAAGAATGACTGTGAAAATGATCAGGGATTAGTAAAATGTGTTCCTTCTTTCTATCGCCAATGGAAAAAAAAACCCATACCCCTGAGTTCTTAAATCACTTATGTACAGGTTACGTGTTCCCTATTGGCAATATTTGGTTTAGTAACCTGAATCTCAGAAAAATAACCTAGCAATGGCACCAGATTAGCATGATCAATGGGAGTAGATTTTTTATAAAGTCATTTGATGATTATGTACTTGGTTTGCTCTTAATAACTTCCTATTAAAGAATTTAAAATATCCCCCCTTTGCAAATGAATATATATGCAACTTAACTTCCATTGATCTATTTTAAAAGCATTTAAACTTTATGTGCACTATGGGATTTTTTTTTTGTGGGGGGGAGGACAAGGAACATGGGGTGAAAAAAGCAGGATTTGTTTGTTTTTTACTTTTACAGGGGCAATTAAAATAACATGTAAACACTTTTCCAGTTTTGAATACGGGTTCAATATTAAATTGATGCTACTACAGATGTAGAGGCAATCCTGATGTTTTCCAGCTGGTTTATTTTGGCCAGTATTCCACCACTACCACCAGTTTAGTCAGGGAACTATGATGTGGGGTGGATGGCGTGATCCAGATTCAAATTAAATGGAAGAAAACAGCCAACTATTCTTGTCTAACATCTTTACAATGCAGAAATGTTAGATTATCGTCACTGGGGGCAGAAAACAAGATAGAAAACCATAGTAAGCTTATTGTTTAAGAAGAAATGCATTCAATTTTCACAGATGTTTATTTGCTCCTTTCTTTTAGGCCCTGATTCAACAACATTCTTAAACTCCTGTCAAACTTTAATCACCTGAGATGTGCCATTGACTTAAATGTTGCTAGTCACCTGCTCAAGTACCTTGCTAAACCAGGGCCCTATTTTACTAAAGGTCCTTTTCCCTCAATTTTTTTTCTTGTTAGAATGATGGGAGGACTGAGAGTTACATAGCTAGGTTGCATAGACAATTTTAAACACGTGCGCTGAGATAATGGTAGAATTTTTTTTTTTTTTTTTGCTAAAGAAAGATAGTTTTGATTGCATAATGGAAACACCAATCACTTTATTTTTCAATCTGAATTCTGAAAATTAAACCTGTTCCAAAATACCATTGTGTCAACTGCTGAAGTATGAGTGCATATGTACAAATCTTAGTCTAAATAGAAAGTGAGCTTTGTATGGCAATTTTCATTAGTTCCCCTATGGACAAAAGATCCAGTAAAAACATGTTGCTTGCCTGATCACTCCATTTTTGTTTGTTTATTTTTGTAATATTCTTTTAAATATTTTATAGCAAGCGCAGAGACATAGAAATGTTATAAATGATGGTGAAGTTATTTTTCAGTGGAATATGAATTGTTAAGTTACAAAATGAACCATAAGGACTTATGTTTATCTATTTATTACAGTTATTTAACTTTGTAAGTTACTGTGCTAACACTTCCTTCTGTTTCAGGCAATTAAATAATGATGTCCTCTTCCTTTACCTCCATACACACACACTAATCCAAAAAGTTGAGGTCTAAGGAAGTGCATCTGCAAGGCTAAATTTGGACAATACATTTGAAAAGAACTTTTTTGTAGCTACTGGGGGCAAAATTCTGTATTCTGTTTCTTTTCTAAATTCTGTTTCTATCACTTTTCTTTGCTCCCTGCAATGTATCTCCAGACTTTCTTTTCAAACAGGTTATTTTACCTTCCTTGCCTATTTCTAACACCCTTTATTTATTGTTCATTGTTATATACCCTTGTTATCTTATCATGCAAAACAAACATTGTAAGGGAAAATTGAGTGGGATGCGTGTGTGTGTGTGTGTGTGTCATAGAGATATTCCCAAGAAATAGTCTATGTTTTCGTAGAACAAGGACTTGATTTTTATGGTTGTCAGTGTAGATTGAGAAGAAAAAGGACTATGTGGCAGGGAGTGACTTGTGGTTAGAAACCTACAGGTGAAGGACACGGCTCTTGGGTTCAGTGGAATTATCAGAGAAGGTGGGAAACTAGGGTGGATGGAACAGATAGTCCGTGATCACTTCAGTGCTAGGCCCAATTAAGCTACAAGGAAACACTCCTAGGGAGGCGAGGAGTTTTCTCGTCCTCTCACCAGTCTAACCACGTGTTGTTCGGGGTTTTTTGTTTGTTTGTTTTTTGAGATCACTGGAAATCCTTGTCATACTTTAAAGTATATTCCCCGGAAAAAAAGTTGAATTAAAGCTTCCAATAGATAATTAAACTTTGTTTGCCAAGCCTCTGGCAGCTCTTTTTAGTTTTGCATGACAATTTGGGAGGGGGGGTGTGAGTTAAATCCAATAGAAATGATATAGTCATACATGTCGCTCTTGTAGCTGAAAACAAACCAGCATCCCTGCATGTGTCATTTGCTAGCAGGATTGCTGAAGCCATATTGATTATGATTCAATGGTATCCTTAAAAGTAATGAGGTGCTCATTTTCTTGCAGTACTTCGGGTGACCTACAGCTTTCTGTTGGAATACATCCCACCCTCAGAAAGTACTGTTCCAAAGTTTTCTGGGGCTTATTTGTTTAACACCGTTTATTTGGCAGTGTTTGTTACCGGTTCCGCGATTAGAATGGTCTTCTGGTGAAAATGATTTGGAGCGGGGCTGCTTATTTGTTCGCTCTGTCATATTCACTGCGCTTTTCACCTTTGGCCCCTCGTTTTTTTATTTATTTTAAATCTCTCCCTGAGACTTTCGGAGGGGAGAGAAGAGAAAAAGTGGGGGAGGGAGAGAGAATGGGGAAGGCTGTTTCTAGTATAGTTGATATTCCAGGTTCAGCCTCTTTCTCCGCTCTCATTCTCTAAACCCAGCCAGGGGGAGTGTCGCCCCAGGCCAAACATATGCTTCTTTCCATTGCACTAATCCACCTTCAGCGTGGAGGAATAATTGCTCGAGTGTCCATGGATTCTCGGTGCTTTGTCCCTCGTTGGCTCCCATCAGCTTGGCACACGCCATTTCAATCAAATCTTTTCAGAAGACTGTCTCGTTTTATCAAATCCCAGCCCCAGAAAAAGATGGGAGCATTTAACACAACCACTTCATGAGCCACCAGCGTCCTCGCGTTCCCAGCGCTGCAAACAAACACAAGAGTGACTGTAAGCACAGGGGATTATCGCAACAACTTTTCTTTTCTCACTGAGTTGCTTAACGAAAACGATTAACAGTGTCCCTCTCTGAGGCTGTCAGGTGTGTCGGGGACAAAGGGTCATAGATCAGAACTGAACTGAGTTTTCCTCGATTGAAAATGCATTTTAATGTTGCAGGAGTAATATACAGATGATACAGACTATTTCACTGAACTATCTAGCTAGCCCCTATGCTAAGAATGTTAGCTCTATTAGAAATTACCTTCAACGAATTCTTTTCTTTTTCAGGGGAAGGAAAACTGGAGTGCTGACACGGGCTCCGGTTGTGAATTTTAAACCTTCAACTCTAATGCTTTGTTGCTGATGCTGTAACGCAGACTGGAAATGAGTGGAACTTGTAACTAACAGGGTTTTTTGTTGAGGAGTGCACGTTTGACCTCAAGCAGTCTCCCATCCTTTGCATAATAGATATGTCGAGTTTACATTTTGATTGGCGACTACAGATCAACTAATGCAGAATGTGATCTCTTTAAAATAAATCAAGTCAATCCCTACAGAAGGTAATGTCTTAAAAGAATGCAAATAAAACCTCGAGATTTTCACCATTATTACACGGCGGTGATTGGTGAACCGAGAACAGTTTTATTTTTTCCCGTTGATCGGCATGAAATGTCATTGTTGCAGTACTGAAACTGTCACCCAACTAGATATCAAGACGGCAATATTTAAAGAAACTTGTCCAAGCTGCGGACTCACTCCTTCTATAGGCCAGCTGTAAAGCTATTTGTTCCTCGCCACTCTCTTCTCTGGTGTTATGTGTTTCTGCATAATAATCGATGCACAGGAACAGAAATAGGGTTAGTCTTTCTTTTCCTTTCCTTCCACCACTTCCCTTCAGCATCCCTCCAGGGAGACACTTTTTTAGTATGTTTCTCTGTTAAAGAAGCAAGATTCCTTTGAGTTTAGAAGACTCAACCAGACTCATAAAGAAAGTGGAGTGTATGGGAGGAAATCTTTAATCTTTGGCAACAAGGAAGGTAAATAAGGAATTAAAGAGACGATCTAAACACCCCTTCAGAAAAGAACTGAGGAAGAGTCAGCTCTGCACAACCTTAACATTTTTGCACTGCAGGTCCAACTACCTAGAGCTGAAATTGTTCTTATTTAGCCTCCCTCCATGTACCCTTCCTAGGGATGAATCCAGCCGTGCTCCAGCTTAAAAAATACACACACACGAACAACTTGAGTAAAGTGTGCGGCACTGGGTCTTAAATTAGTGAGAAACAGCTCCTCCGCTTCTAGGTTGTTAAAGGAAAGATAGCTCTGATGCTTAGTTAAAGACTGACTAGAAACAGAGTTCTAATCTACTTTCTTCTGACTCAGGACTGTGTGCTTAGGTCCTCCAAGTTTGCCTGGAGTTTTTTTTTTTAAATATGCCCATGTGTTGTGGCTTTCATATATACTTAGACTGTGAGCTCCTAGGGGCAGGGACCAGTCTAGCACAATGGGGCTAAGATCCCTGGCTGGGGAGGGGGCCATAGCGCTATGGCAAAACCAATAATTAAATGCCGCCCCTATGTCTGAAGACCTTTTGCAGCCCTTTCCCTGCTTCGTCGTTTTTCGTCACGTGAGGAGGATAGAGATTTTCCGACAGAGTGTTTCCTCCAGTCTCTTTGTGACTTTAAATGTAATGTGCACTTAATGTGTCTGACCACTGAAATAATCTAATCTAAGTATGTGTCCCGCTTTCTAGGCAAACTACAGTCCATCTGAACTGATTGTGTCCTCAGCAAATATTGGACTTCAACTTGCTCAAAACTAGTGCTGACCCTTCTAGCACCCCATACTGAATTTTCCATTCCTATCTTTAGCTATCGTCCCTCTCCGTGCAATGGACATTCTGTACCTTCAGGATCATAGCGTTGTGCATTAGAACAATTATGCAGAGTTCAACAGAGTTCATACAAGCCCGATTCTGAACCCTTGTTGAAACAAAACTCCCACTGAAGCCAGAATAAGAGCTGCAGGAGTAAGCCCCGTAACAAGTGTATATCAAGAGGAGAAACTAGTATAGGTTCTACAAAAAGAAGTTTGTCACCTATAACACCAGTACCAATATTGGTTTGTTAAGGCGGAAAAAAAGACTCCTGAGCTTCTTGGCATTCTTCCCTTGTACATTTCCCTCAAGTTTCTTTGAATATCTTTACTGAAACATGGTCCTTCCTTGTCTTCCTTCTATTGCTGAGAAAAATGTCGTTTTAAAAAAATCATCCTTTGCTAGGTTTAGATTTAACCACAACACCCACAGAAACTGCCTTATGAAAACCAGACTGTTCCATGAAAAGAGTCTTCTGGCAGCAATTAGTCTGGCTTTCTTTAACAAAATTCTTTGTAATGTCATTCAGGAGGGAAAAAAAATCCCAGGATAATTTTGATTACCCAGTAAAAAATAAAAAACGTTAGTTAGCATGTTAGTTTTTGAGCTGTAAAATGTCTAATTTGCCCATTGATTGGGAACCTGCTAAAATATCTCTGTGAAGATGTTTCATTGAAAATAGGTGTGTTCATTTAATATGGGAAGAGCAGAAAAGGCATTAACGTACATACAAGGTATAGAACTATTTAATGTGGTTTACCAAAGTCATTTAGCCTAACCCTGGCTGTACTGAATAAACGGAAGAGAGGCACAAGTAGAGAACGTTTGAACTAAACGATTCCTGGTGGAAGAACATCTAACCATTCATGCAGCTTATTTTACTTCTCTTTGTTTATAGTTACAAGAACCGTTTTAGGAATAGAAATGTTTCCTGAATAAACCACCAAAAATGTAGACTCTATTATACCCCAAGATTCTACCCGTTACCTTCTCACCTATTTTTGTGCGCGTGCGCGCGTGTGTGTGTACACATACATTTGGAGCATTCAGTCAGTGGAATAAGGTAGCAAAACTGGATTTTACATGTGAGTTGATTTCAGCAGCTTACCAGAGTTTAGTTTAAGGTGGAGCAGTGGAGGTGTGCATATAAAATATAAACATCTTGCTAACTCTATGATACTCTGCCTAACATTGCAGTTTCCCCCCTAAAGAAAAAAAAATTGTAATTTTTTTTTTGATACTTCATTTGTTTCAAATATTTTTATTTCCCTCCAACTTTCTGGAGGCAAGCATCATTGCGTAATGAAGCCCTTGCTAACTTTCAGGTACTATAGCACAGGGGTCATGTCTGCCTACCTGGCTTTGATACGCATCCAAACCCATCTAGTCTAGTTAATACCATTTCCCCTCTCATGAGAAATCCGCATGTTTAAACACACGTGATTAAACATGAAAGGCAACGGTACTCTGGGTGCCTCGTGTTCTTCAGCATTTTTGCTCCACCTCAACAGAAACAAATATGCGAATAAAGTGAGTTTTAAATGTTAAATTGCCAGATTAGAGCATTAAAATGGTGTGCTTATATTTCAGATCTTTTAAAGAGTTGGCTCTAATTAGGTTAAATACAAGTATTATTGGGCCAGAAACGCATACTGCACAATTGCATAATTGCAACGAAAGAGAAAGAGAGAGGGCAACCGTAATCTTTATACACGAATCACCTACTCCACTTACTGTACAAGTATGTTACAGTTACGTGTGTTTACCTGAGTGCACACCTACTAGATCAGAAACAACGAAGGGTCATAGGCAGCAAAGAAAGTGATTAACCTATGATACAATAATAACACCTGAGCAGTCATTAGACACACGAAGGCACCCAGCTGGGACTCAAACGTTTTCGCAAATCACGAATAAAAGGATTATTTCTACGACGGACTGGGTATATATAGACACGACTTTTAGAACAGGTGTTCAGATACGAGACACCTTTATGATAGATAGACAGATAGATCTCTTCTCTATTGTTAATTGTTGCGATTCTTTCTAGGTAGCTTTGTCAGTCTTCACTGACACTGTTACATTATCTGTGTAGTCTGTGTGACGTTTATAACAAATACGTGTCTCTTTCTTGTATAGATGTGTGGGTGGGTGTAGATGTGTGTGTGTGTTTATATATCTATAGATACATAGACACATACACACACACACACACCTCTACACGAGACAGACACACTTTTCTTTACAACGCTACACGAAATTCAATGCATCCTCTAAAAAAATTCAATAGATATGCACAACCCAATACATAATTTCAATATGAGTGACTTCCCTTTAATAAAGATTTAATAGGTTAAACTGTCCTGGGCTCTGACTGATGCCCCTTTGTCTTGATGATTTTGTTGCACTTCTAAAAGTACATGTACATTGTTGTAATTTAAAATAATCTGCTGACTGTGAACTGTTTTGCAACACTTGACTCTTAAAAAAATCTGCTTTTGTTGTAGCTCCTGGGTTAAACCTCGGGAACGCAACTGTACTTTAGGACTGGGGGGGGGAGGGAAAGAACCATTTGCCCTGAATCACAAATTTTCATGGCTTAAAAAGAAAAGGTAAACCTAATGTCTAGCTCAATTAATAAACATGGTAATTTCGCACCCAAAAGAAGGACATTATTTCATCTAAGTGCTATCAGCTCCATCACAAAGGGTCATAGCGCAGCTGTGGCAAACCCAGTGTTATTATGAAGGCTGATAGGATCCCGCCTGCCATCCCAGCTCTTACCTTGAGGCAAGCAATAGCTTCAGGCAGAGCCAGTGCCACCCCATGATAAAGGACTTACCCAATGTGTAAGGAAACGGAGCAGCTTTCAGATGAGAGGTAATCAGCTTGCAGACACAGCTCCAGCCACTCGTTTTCCTTTAAAAAAGATAACTTTTTTTCCTAACGCAAATCTTCTTATCCTTTCCCTCACCTTCTTTTGTCCCTGCAGAAACCAAACCAAACCTCTCGGAGAGCCTTGATTTGATGTCAACGGAAATAGTATCTGTAAATTTAAAGACAGTTGTAGTTGATAGATGTCTGGTGTCAGGAATTGGGTCCAGAAGCTGTGAGACAACATATTAACTGCAATCCCATAATCTCTTAATCACATTACACTTTAAGTGAGCATGTGTAATTTCACCCATCAATGATTTATTTAAGCATTGGAGCACAATTACTTGTCTCATATACAAACACTGACTAGAGAGCATTGTCTGCTAGAAATAAAAATCTCTGGTTTAAGGGGATATGTATCTAACCTCTGTTCCATGCAAAATAACTCCTAGGAGCCACAAGAAGCATGCTGAGTAGTAGTTGCTGTGACTAATCAATGTATCAGTGCAAAACTAAAAATAGTATGTCATCCTTTCTTTTCATGTTTGCAAAAAAATATTTCCGCAAATGTACAAAGCATCTGAGTACATGGTCAAAAACTAATAAAAACCATGAAAAACGTGACGTGGCCAAATCATTTAGAGATAAATTCCGCAATCCTTCCTCAGGCAAAATTGCCAGTGAAGTCAATTGGAGGTTTGCCTGAGGTAGCAAGAACGGCAGGATTTCTCTCTTCCAGACCATTTTGTAAAAAGCAGGTATAATTTATAGTAAGTATGATCTTCACATGTGAGTAAGATGATGTAGTTTCATTCTTCTGTGATTCTGAATTATTGAAGAGATAAATGTGAATAACCTATAGTCATGCAATTTTTGAAAACTAGTCCCAGGCATTTTACACGTTTGATTTAATCTGGACAGAACTAGTATTAAAAAAAAAATTACCCGTATATTTCAGTTTTATTTTAGTACCAGCTAAGCAAGACACTTTATATCTGACTGATCTTTTCGAGGGAACCAAATATAAGAACAAAATATAGCTACGTAAGTGGACAGAACACTTTCTCTTCCATTACATAGCATGCATTTTACTAGAAGTTAATGATAGCAACAAAGAAATCGACGGCTGACACCTGGCATGAGCAATATACTGTAACCAATCCACCACTTTCCTTTGTATTAGTAAGAGTTATTGAAAACTCCACCTATAACCTCCACATAATGACTAGGAACACCAGCCATGTAGCTGACGTAGAAGTATAAACCGAACACTGTGTTGAGACATGCGTGCAGAGGGATTATATGAAAATGCTGCCTAATTTCTTTGTTCTTGATAGTTTTAGTTGGCAAGGAAATGCAATAATAAATTCCCTTCAGTACAGTGATTGACATACCTGCATCTCGTCAAGAAAACACTGTCAACTTGGGAAAGGACAAAGAATCAAGTTACACAAAGATTCTACTGGAGTTTAATCTAAATAGCTCAGCCTGAAATGAACAGAAATAAGTATCTGGTATTGTACAGTAAAGGATGATGCCTAATTCAAGGGATGGGACATATGGAAATATAGCTAATCAGTGGACAATATTCATATCAAGAGAATTAGTAACCATAATATTGATATATATTTTGATATTGCAATCAAGAAAGAGGATTATAAAAACAAACAAATTTAAAAAACAACACGTTGCCGCTGAAAGGAGTGCAATGCTCGACAACACTGGAAAAATCGCAGACGATGTGAGAAGATTCAGATGTATAATTGGGTTTAAAAATTAAATCACTCAATAGCTGTTTGGGGGTGAAAAATCAAAGCTTTGAAATGAGTGCATTCTGGAAATAAAGACGATGTTGGGGGAGGGGCGGTTAGGTCTTCACTGATCGGTTTTCACAATGTATTTTCATTTGGAAAACCCTTGGTATTATAACGTTTCTAAGCTAGAAACTCCTGTAAAACTCCCCTGCCTTGCAAGAGCTGGTTTAGTCAGATGTCTGGCAGATTAACGCTGAAAAGCAAACAAAGGGGAAAAACAGTAATTACATTTTTGGACAACAAACAATAATTACGCCATACGTCCGAGAAGTGAAGTGAAGTGAAACACAGGCGCGCTAGTTAGAAACGATATTCTAGCCATGGAGCTGCGATCCATCGCTGACTCAGCGTTTTTAAAATGCCCCAAATCATACTTGCATCGGATTTCTATAGTGTAGTTCAGCGCAGCTATTGGCTTTTAAATTCAAACCTACCCATCGGATCATACACACGTTAGTGTTTAAAAAGGTGTCCCTAGGTAAAATAGTTCGGATGACTGTAAGAAGGAAAGATTTCATCAACCCTGCTTCCTATTTGCATGGCAAACAGAAGAGCTGCTTTACAAAGCGGGATCCACAAACAGCCTCTCTCTGCTCCACTGTTATTTATGCATTTAGCAGAGAGGGGGACTCTCTGCCTTGCATGTTAATTTCTCTAGCACCTGTCACCTGGAGAAGTTGTGACTTCACATGCCCTGGGCTGTGATTTCACACTGGAGTCGCATTATTCTATCAAGAATCAGTGTTGACATAAACACTTATATCTTCTCTCCCCCTTGTAGGCAAGTATTTTGTATAATCTATAGGGCTGCAGATTATAGAGGACAAGGAAAAGGGTGGTGTTCCTTTTTTAATTGAGAAGCGACAGGAAGGATCGTAATAATATGTATCTTTAAAGTGGTCATTCTCGGGGCTTTCAGGGTTTCACCTCTCTTCTCTGCTCTTGTTTTAACTGACCAAAATGTCAAACAAACCCACCACAGGAGTGACCACGAATGATAAAGGTCACGTGTAAATGGAAAGTAGCTGTGTATTGTCAGATGAGCTGACTGTATAGCAACCTCGGCACAGTGACAGCCTCAATCAAATCCCGCCACGGGCTGCAACGAGCGTTTTGCCTGCGAACGGTCTGCAAGCTCTTCATCCAACGTATCGGTGTTTCACAACTGTCATAGAAATATCCCCAAGAAAAGTTTCAGGGTGCGCAGTTCGCCCGCTGAACCGAATTCCAGGCGAAGAACGCTGTCTTGTTGGCTGCGCCTTTGAAAACAAACAACATCTATTTTGACCAGGAAACTTCAGGCAGAAGTAGCAACTAAAGCCACTCCTTTATGTTTTAAAGAGCGAGCCGGGGGCTTTCATCCTCTCCTTCGCATTGGCTGCAGAGAAGGGGGCATCAAGCGGGGTAGAAGGCATTCCCAATCTAACTGATGAAGCGTTTCATAGGCATCAAAGGAAAGGAAGAGCTAATCCGAAAATGACCACTTTAATGTACACGGAACGGTTGCAAACCTCTGGCTACAAAAGCAGAACAGAAGAGGATTTTAAATTCTCCCTCTCCCCACACACACACTTAATGTCATAATAACAGATATTAAACAAGGGAAAATCAAAGGATCTCACGCTGGTTTTTCTGCATTCTTGAATCTAATTAAACCTATAGCGAGGACCAGATAGTTTGGGTCAAAATGGTGTGAAAGCGGTGTAGGGGCTACAATTACCAGCTTAGAAGCCAGATCCTGAAGACATTAAGTCATTCTTTGACTTCAGTGGAGCTAAAGCTACTGGGCTGCTGGGACAAAGGCGAGACAAGAAGATGCAAAGAGGTGGTTGTTATTGTTTTTTGGGGCGGGAGGGACATAAAGAGGCAGATGGGAACACTAGTGCCCTCCACTGGTCAGCACCAACCCAGGGCTAACGGGATGGGCATCTTTCTCTCCCTTGCCTGAAATAAGAGGAGGATTAGGCTAAGAAGGACTCAAGCAAACGTATCAGCCCCCTCCCTGCCCCCAAAGCCACGTTTTAAAAGGAACTGGACATTTCTGCCCTTCAATCACCTTGTTCTGCACACTTTGTGCCGGACTGTCAGGCCCTCACTCCCTGGGGTAAGTCTTTATTCACAGGGCTAATCCCTCTGACTAGGTGCTCTGGGCCAAAGAGGTTCGCAGGCCAACCCATTCAAAAGTGTCATAATGAGCCCTGGCTAATATTGCTGATAGTGATATGCAAGCACTGGACATCAGCAGGGTTATGTAATGTGGGAGGTTATTTATGAATATTTGTTATATTTTACTAATAGAGCATCCTTGCTCCGCCAAACACTGTGCAGAAAAGTAGGAAGCCAATTGCCACACCGTAAGGATGTCCTTTCCACCCATCTTTGCACAGTTGTCCTGAGGACTTCCTGGTGTTTGGGGAGAACAGGGGCTGCATCAGATTGTCTCCCAGTGGTCAATATAGACATAAACAGGAGGAGGCCTTCTCACTGCACCAGCTGATCACTGAACACCACATTGTACCAGGAGAAAAAAAGAACGAAGAAATACCTTGAGTGGAGGAATGGGGTAATTAAAGCAATGCCTGGCATATGGGAACAGATGCAAGAAATTCAATGGAATACATCACTTTGGAAGAGTCTGCATACACCAGCAGAGTATTCAGTCAGCTGGAACCAACACAGAATGCAGCAGATCTCTTGCAAGTACCTTAAGCACTGAGTGATCCCTGGACACCACACCAGCTCAGGAGGCTGGGAGCTGTGGAGGAGCACTCTTTACTGAAGCTAGACTTGGAATTGGGAGCTTCCCTTTGCTTTCAGCAGAGAAGGGGCAGCTGTCTTCCCCTCATCCCGCAGTATGCCTGTATGATCCCCGCACAAGCAAATGAGCAGGGAGGAGGAAAAAGTAGGTTCAATTCCCCCCTCCACTATGCCAGCCAACAGAGATGAATGCATGTGTGTTGAGAGGCAGGAGTGAGAATTATGGGGCACCTTATAAAGAAGTACCAGAGATTACTTCCTTTGCAGGACAGGGGAGGACCAGGAGGAACTGTGCCTCTGAGGGGTCTCTCTGAAGCACAATGCCTCCTAGTACTTATTGTCTCTGAGATGGTGTAGCTATGGATCACTCTCTACTCAGGCACAGTTTATATTAGCACATCTTGCATCAGGCAGTATCCTCAGAACATACACCAGGAAAGACATCAAAAGGATCACGCAAACAGGCAAAATGTCATCAGGTAGTGAATCATAGACACAAATCAACTAGAGCAGTGCCAAGAACAAAAATTTCTCCAGGGACACTGGAGAAAGGGAGGAGTTAAGGGACATGGTACCTGCTGAAGGGCCCCAGAAACATAGTTCACACTGTTTCTGGTGATAGAGAGAAGTGTGAAGCATTACCTGACTTTCTCTGTGTGGGTAATGCAGACGGGCCATGTCAGCCATCCAAAATCATGTCTGTCTGAAGCTTTAGATTCTATATGGGCACAAATGACATTTGGAGACAGTGCTGCTGGTTCCCTTCTGCCATCACATGGCCCATGGGAGGAGCAATGATGCAGTCTTTTTTCATCATTGTTATTAGAAAGAAGATTGAAGGAGTGGTTGGAATCTCACAGGAGGTCCAGCAGGAAGGAAGTGAGAACAGGGGCCTCCTGTTAAGGAGAGGGGAGGAAGGAGATCAAAGAAACTGGAACTTCCAAAAGGAGCCTCATAAGTGATATAAAAATAACTATAGCTGCTACGGTGCAGGAGCTGGATGACATGGGTGCTTTAGGTAGCCTGCCTCTCTCATTCCTGTAGTCAGAGTCTGTGGTATGGGTAGGAAAGGGGGGCCTTTACTTTGCCCGGCGAGCCCAGGCTAACCTGAGGGCATTTGTAATAGACCCAGGGAAGCTTTTCTCATAATTGTGGGTTGCTCAGCTTTGTGCTGCACGTTAAGTGTTTTTACCAACAAAGTGACTCCTGCCAGCCCCATAACACAGCAGCCACAACAGTGCTAAAAGTTAAGTGTTAACGATTACACATAAATTTACAGTGCCTTTTCCAGACAACATAACTAAAGCTCCTGAGACTGGCTCTATATTGGGTCTTGGAGAACAATTGTCACAAAGATATCCGCATGCATTGCTCCCCAACCCATACAAAATAAAAGGGAGAGAGAGAATGGCTGAGATTTCAGGGACTGAGGTAAAGTGCTCCACCTTTCATTCTGGTTATTCATTTGGAATAACAGCTACATAAATAAATAAAAGTCATTCCTTCCTCATAAGGTATGTGGAGAGGCCTGAGACACATACACAAGCTTCTAATATAAAGACTATGAAGTTACAAAGAAATTCCAACTCCGGATTGAGCCTTTCTCTGTGAATTGCAGGGAAGTGTCTGGATATGTCGAAGTGTGGTAGAGGGGCTGGCAGAGATGCAAATGTGCTTCCTGTATTTTTTTTACAACAATTACTACACTAGCACTATCATTTCAGGCAGTCCAGTGGTTGGGATGGTAGCCTGGGACTTAGAAGACTGAGTTCAAATCCTTGCCCCACAACAGACTTTCTATGTGTCCTTGGGCAAGTGACTTTGTTTCGCTGTGGGCCTCCTTCTCTGGAATCCGCTCTCTGCAGAAACACCATCAGCTATAAACCTGCCCACTTTCACAAAGATCTATAGGACTCACTTCTTTACCCAGTCCTTCCTAACTGATTAAATGCTGGTTCCCTACTGGTAAAGCTATAGGTACTAGGGTGTTCTCTTTTGCTGATATTGAATGACACAGTTTAAATGTTGATAAGGTGCCTAAATAACACAGTCACAGGTGCCACATAAATGCGAATTAATAATCATAATGAAATATAAGGAAGGAGAATTTGAAATCTAGAAAATGGAATTCACTGATAGTAATGATGCTTGATACAACTGTAAATTAGTGAGAAATCAATAGGCAGGTCATTCTTTTATGCATGGAAAATATTTCACTGGGGGTGGTTGATGGTCAGGAGTGTAGATAGCAGTCTGAAATTTCAATTTATGGACTTTGTATTTCACTAGTATCTGGCAGAGTGATGTCTCTAGTGCAGTGGTTTTCAACCTTTTTTCCTTTGCAGATCCCTAAAAATTTCAAATGGAGGCATGGACACTTTTGGAAATCTTAGACATAGTCGGTGGCCTCCCAGGGGTACAGGGACCACGGGTTGAAAGCCACTTCTGTAGTGGACTTCATAGGTCCTTATCCTCCAGAAATAAACCAGTCATTTCAGACACTGTAATAGAGCAGATGCAGTTAAACAGAGAGATAAAGCTGTGTGTTAATAAAAGATCTGATGAAGAACCTCTTGGCCAGTTGCCGTAAAACATGCTGACCCCAGGAAATGAAAGTACCGGTGTTTCATGGTCCTGACTTAGGTGGCAAATGAAGAAAGGTGTAGTTCTAGGATTCCTATCACACAGAGAAAAAAATGGGACTTTAATCAATCTGTTCATTTTGTAAGAGGAATCTGATACCTATCCTTTATTTTTCATGGTGCTAAAAAAACACTAAGTACGCTATGCAAAATAATCTAAACCCAAAATGTGAGTGGGAAACAAAGGTATTTCCTATGGTTATTTGCAGCTGATGTAGCAAAATACATGGGTACCCAAGCCCCTCCTTTAAGACAGCTCCACTGCCATGTGTTTCACAGAGTGAATGGGCAAGTCTTTGGCTGGTATAAATCAGCATAGCTCATAAAAATAATTGATTTACAACAACTGAGAGTCTGGCCAATAATAACAATGAGATGTACCAGTTGGTGCACATTTGATGGCACTGGGACTTGTGACGGACTGAGGCCCTGCCCCTCGTGATGTGTAGCCTGCTGTGATCAGTGAGTGGGCTCACCCTTGCAAGAGATCCTCTCATTGGACCATTTCCACCACCTGTAAAAGGCACTGGGATTGGGCCATCTGCGGGCTATTGCCAGTCATAAAGGGCCCTCGCAGAAACAAAAGAAAATCTTTTTGCTGATTTGTCCTGTGTCACCACTACAGCAGCACTTTGCATTTCAGTATATAGTACCCTTCATCTGAGGATCACTTTACAAAGGTGGATGTTGCTTTGACTGGGAAACTGAGGTACTGAGAAATGGAACAGAATCCGTGTCTCTTGACTCCTATTCCCTTCTGTTAACTGTGCAATGCTGCTTTCCAGCAGAGACAGGGAATATAGGCACTTGATGATTTAACAATGGACATGTAAGCTACAGACAAGATAGCTGAGTACACATCTACTAAAGGCCAGAATTTGACTGAGAGTGTGAATTTGCAGAGAGCAAAATAAGAGCTCATTGTGTTTTCTATTTCTGCCTGTTGGTTGCAAAGCTGGCTTTGGCTCATATCCATATAAAAAAATTGTGAGTAAAATTTGCCTTGAACTAAATCCTGCTAGCATGCCATTATGTGTGTGTTTATTGTTGATGTCAGGAGGGGATACTATAGCTAAAGACTCACTACTTGAAACACGTAGGAGATAAATATATGAAACACTGCAAAAGATGAGAACAGAATTCTACATGCAACTTTAATTCAGATCTGCTGTGTGACTTTCCAGTTTTTAAATGGTACTTTGTGGGGTTTGTTTATTAAAGAAAGCCATAAACTACAGTTCTCTGTGTTGTAACTTATTGATTTTGCCTAGAAGCAAAGAGGAAAGTATTTAGGAAATATTTATTCCCACTTTAAGACTTCCATTGACTTTTGTAGGATTTTAGCTCAGTCCATGAGTCAATGGGACTATTCACGTGAGTTCTGGAAATGGGTATGTTCCTGGGCCTTATCTGACAGTCAGTGCAAGGTTTGGCATTAGAAGGACTCCAGGGCTTGCTGGTTTTGCTGTTGTGATGTGCAAGATGCAGTTGTTGTCAACAGTTCATTGTCATTTGCCCATGTAAGTTGCTGGTTACATGTCTGAGACAATCACGTGGCTCACTGTAGCTCAAATGAAACACAACTCTATGGAAAGCAAATGAAACCTTCAATTTATTTCAACTTGGCTGGCTCTTCCAGGCCGCAGCAACCACTCCAGCATCTCCGTAGCCCAGTCTGGTGCTCGTGCTACTGTAAATGGTTTCTAAATACAGATGTAAATCAAGAGAGCCCCCCCAAAACACCAGAGGGGACCTTCCTATATTTAGTAGCTCTGGGCATGGTTCCTCCCAAACCTCTCTCTAGTGGCCACCTCTGACTCATCTTCCTGCCTTCTTTCTCTGTCCTCATTATGCCCTGTGGTTGAGGGAAATTCCCTTCTCCCTTTGTGTAAAAGCACAGACTTTTGAATCACTCTGAGCCAAACTCTGCCCTTAGCTACAACCGTGCAACCACAAATGGGGCTACACAGGAATAAACAAGGGTTGAATTTAGCTCCTGCCATTATCATTAAAAATATACACACACAAGGGGCTATTCTCCTGTCCATGGTTGTGTAGCACTCCCGTTAGCACAAATAGCAGCTATGTTTGCACATCCCAAGGAGGGACCAGACCCCTTAGTAAATAATGTAGTGTTAAAGTCTGGGTAAGAGATCAAAGTGCCAGTAAATTCACCGCATGGCCTCTGGCAGCCCTGACTTGTGACCAAGCAATTTTTAATATTATAAAAATATTGGTCCCCTCCCATGAATAGGCATACTGTATTTTGCTCTTTCAAGTCAGAATGTGCTTTTTGTGTGCTGGCTTCCCCTCACCCCCACCCCCCACTTTTCTTTGGATACCTTGGCACATTTCAGGAGTGTCATAAAATTGAGACTTCAAGGATTTGGTTAAATTAAAACATTCGTATTTTTAATTCACAATGAACACACTGACATGGTACTTTGAAGACAGGCTGGGGTTCTCATGCAAACCAATACAAATATAGTGCCAAGGTATTGTCATCCACATGGTGCATACAAGACATCACACACGGATTGAGCCGAGATTGCTGCAATACCTAACCATAAGGAGAATATAAGAACACAAAAAAGCCCATGGGAACAGGAAAAGGCCATTTTAATTTCATTTTCCTGCTTTTTTTTAATCCCACCCTCTCAATCCCTCCTTCTCCAGTAACGGATCTAAGTATCTGTTGAACTCATTTACACGCTTTGCTTCAACTGCCTTTTCTAGTAATTTATTCCATATGTTTATTGTCCTATGTGTGAAATAGCTCTGCCTGAGTTCCCTATTTGCTTAGAACTTCCTACTTTTTAGATTATATCTCCTAGTTTTTGAACCTGCTCTTCACATGTGATCTCTGTGAAATTTCTGATTAAAGCAAGGTTAATAGCAGCCATCACTGCTACCTGCAGCCTCAGGAAACCTATGTCTTGTTTCAAGTTAGTTTACTGACTTTCAAAAATGGGTGCCTGATTTACACCACAAAGTTTTACCAGTAAGTTGGCCTTATTTGGGCAAATCCTTGCATGTGTTCACAATTACTTTTGAGTCCTGTCAGTAAGACCTTTACTTGCCATTGGTGGCTGAAAACCACTTCCTCGAATGACACAGATTTTCTATTGGCACTGTTCCATCAGTAAAATGCATGTGTGGACACTGCATTACTTGTAACAGTAAAAAATAATCTTCCAGTGGCTGTCTCACAATGCCCCTGTCCCTGTGCCAATTAGTGACCAGAGCCGTCATTAGAACTCTAGTGCCTAGGAATCACAGTTATCAGAAGTCTGTCTCCCCCAGCCACCTCCTTATGTGTTTTGGAAACGCCTCTCTTCCCACTAGCCCACTTCTCTGAGCACATAGCTCTATGTAAAACTCTAGCAAAGCTTCAGGGTGCTGCCTGATTCAGGAAAGATGTCCTGGATTTCCTTGGCCTATGGGAAGAATGAGCAAGCCAAGCTCAGCTGTGGATAACTGCAGAAATAAAGATGTCTACTGGGACGGAGGAGACTGCATGCAGCAACTGGGTGAAGGGGAAGGAACATCAACAGTCCTACCAGATCGGGATGGAGGGCAACAAAAAATCTGGGGCTGCCCCCAAGATGTGTTTCTTCAATGGCATCCAGCTCTGTATAGTTAGCAGGGACCACAACGCCATCCCACAAGTGACAGCGAACTCGTCCTGAGCCCCAAAGGAAGGAACTCCAGCAATGGCTAGGGGCAAAAAGCTCACAGAGGAGGGGTACACGGAGGATGCAGACAGTGTGAAGATCCAGGACCTCTTTGAGAACAAGTTGGACCCGACCCAGATGAGTCTGGGAGAGCAACCCATGGAGGAAGGGGACGGAATTCAGGTAGCTGTTTTCTTGTGTAGCTTTTTTTTTTTTAAACAAACTAACAAACTTTATTTGTGGGCCCTTAGAGCCCCATCTGTTGTGGGGGCTGCTCTCAAAATGATGGCTCTCACAGGGTGGCTGGCCCTTTAAAGGGAGATGGGTCTCAACCGCACATGGGACACAGCCAACTCTCCTTCCCAGATGATGAAAATGAAGGTCATGTGGCTGATGACTCATGTGACCCAATCAGGTCTCTGTATCTTGGCCATGGACAGTAGATGGCAGATGGCTATGAGGGGCCAGAGCAGCACACAAAAAAGACAGAGACCTGTGGTAGACCCCAGGTAGGAAGGCCTAGGAGTGCCTGCTTGGGAAAGAGCAAGGAGCAGCCCAAAGCAGCCCAGGAAGGATGAGATGAGAGACAGAAAAGCACCTGGGAAAGTCTGAAATCCAAGCCCAGAGACTGGGCAGAACAATTAGTGGAGAGAAGACAGACCTCTTGAGGAGGAGTGGCTTGGCCAGTTTCAGACTGGAGCAAAGACTTTGTGTTTTTGTTTTCAACTTGGACTAAGGATCTCTGTTTCCCTGGAAGGAGAGGACTTTTGTTAAGGACTTAGCCGGAGGGCCAAGACACTACAGCTGCTGAAGAAAACTGAGAAGAGGAAACTGAGGCAGGGTGCTGCTGAGCCACCCATCCCATGAGTGGGGCTTTCTCGAGGAGGTGACTCAATCACAGCAGCCAGTAGCGCATGATCAGAGAACAAAGGATTTGACTTTTGAAGAAGCTGGTTTATTTGAACAACATGCACTGGGAGACATAGCCACTGTCCTCCTCTCTCCTCTCCGCCCCTCCTTGCATGCACACACACACACACACACAAAAGAGAGAGAGAGAGTACTATAGTGAAGACAAAATACATTCCCAAGTGGATGCTTTTGCCATGGCAGGCATGTAGAATTTCTAGGAACTAAAATCAATGAGTTGCCAAGAGGAAAAAAAATAACACAGGCAAACTGAAACCTGAGCATTCAAAGAAAACACATGGAAAACGTAAAATAATCCTCACAAGCAATCCAGTAACTGTTCATTTAGAAAAACTGATCTTATGTCTAAAAATGTCTGGTAAACATGCATTATAAACTTCAGAATATGCAGTGCTTTGCTTATCCAGGCCAAGAGTCCAAAACAAATTACTGGCATGCTGTGCTTGGATTCGGCAGTAGAAGAGGCAGAGACAGTTTGTTGCTGGCTCAGGTCTCTTTGCTTTGCTTTGGCCTGTGGGGCTATTCAATGACAGCCACCCTCCTCTTTTGGAATATTGTGTGGTGTTTTTTTTTTCCCAACGAGTCTCCCTTTTGTGCCTGATGACAAATATCAAATGTTTAAGCAGATATATATTCCTTGAGGCTTTGCTGTGAGATTTCTGGGCAGGGTTGCTCTCTCATCCTCTTCTGTAGGAAACCTTCCCACGCTACCCTCCAGCAGCACCATCACTGTGAAGAAAGCAGCAGCAGATAGTCCCAGGTGTCCTCAAGCAGTTACCTCTTCTGGGCTTTTGGCATGCTCATGAGCAAGAGATCTGCCAGAATCACTGCCACTGGGAATGTTTGGCATAATTTACTGCACTCTCTACACTTATTGCCAGAGGCAGACAGCAGACACCAAGGGCTACAGGGTTTCAGAAGTTATTGGCTGTACTATCATGCACTTTAGGAGCCCCAATGCCCACAATATCACCCTGCTGCACACTGCTGCCCATCTGAAAGCAAGGGATTTTGAAGCTAGTCTGACCCACTTCATGCTTGTGTGAATATATTTATGAGAACTTTTTAGGGAGTTTTCAAAGTTATCCTTTTCTGTCCAGCCAGACTTTGTCTGACAATGTCTGACAGTCTTGTTTGTCAGTGACCTCAGCTGGAAGATCCTTGAGAGGCATCACCTTCACACCTGCTGAAAGACAGACCTCGATCAAAAGGAAGAGAAGGACAAGACAGGACACATTCTTCAGTGTCCTCAGGAGTGCCGAGTCTAGGGGCCATGAGACAAGGCAATGGAGGGCGTGCATGCTTGAGGACAGTCACAAGGACCAGAAGTTGCATAGGGAAGTGCATCAAGACATTATGCAGCTCCCGAGACAATACTCTCCAATGCTGCAAAGCATTATGGAGCAAAGCTCCTGAAGACTTGTACCCTCAGCAGCCATTTCACTGCACAAACAAGACCTTGTTTCTAAGCCCCATCCCATATGCCCCTCTCCTGTGCACGATCCCTTCCACTCAACCCCAATGGATAACAAAGGGAACTGTTATGAATATATGTACAAACTGACCAGTGACCAATGGAGGAAAGCACAGCACCTTGCACTCTCTTTTTTTTTTTAAATGGCTTACATTTTTAAAAAAATATTTTGTTGTTTATAACTGTTCAATAAAGTTTTGATTTCTGGAAATCAAAGATTTGTTTATTTTGACTTGCAAAACAGCCATGCAGCCCCCCTAGCTCAATATCCCCTCTCCAAAGTCAGACAGTAAATGAACAATTAATCTATGGTTCATATACAAACACATTACAGATTAACTGCAAAGTGTCACAAATTAACGCAAAGAGACACATTTTCCTATTCATGGTTCACAGTCAAAATGTGTTCGCAAGGCCTCCTTCAGCCATATAGTACTTCAAGTGTGTTCTTGTAATAGCCCTTGTGTCTGACTGTTCAGAATCAGCAAACAGATTTTCTGCTTCCCCGTTCCATCCTACTGGTAAGGTCTCCTTCTTTGCTTCATAACTATTACCTAAAACACACCATGCAGCAACAACAGGCATCTTTTGCTTACTGGGTCCTTAGACAGCTTACCCAGTCCTTAGACAGCTACAGTGCTCCTTCAATCTACCAAATGCACATTCCTTGTTATTCTCATTTTCAGCTGCTGAGGTAGTTGTCGAAGTTCTGCAAATATAGAAGGATGAGACACCTCTCTGTAGAACAGACACTGGACTCCTGTGAGCGGTTTGGCATCCATGCTTCTGCCAGCGAGATAGTGGAGAGATTGAAAACCAGAGAGAAGCACTTTGGTAATTTTGGAAATGGTACAAAAAAGATCATGAGATGGAGTGAAGTAAATTGTGGGAACTTGACCCCTAAGCACCCAGAATTCCCTGAGAGGAATACTGGCATCCTACAATGCCAATATCTAAAATATCCTACTAGGCAGTTCACCAGACAGTGGTATGGAGCACACTCGGATATCTCTCCACAGCCTACTCACAGGTCAATGTATCTTTTGTCAATACTATCTCTTGTGGTGAGGATGTGCAGCCCTGGCAAAAGCAGCCAAGTGTATGCATCCTCTACCAACACTCCAGTGTCGGCAATTGAATGCTAGTAAAATTGCTATCAGTAAAACTTTCTAATGTAGAGATGGCTATAGATTTCTAAGTCCATATTTAGACATCTCTAAATAAGCAGTATGGTCTTCAAAATGCCAAGCACACAGCAGATCCCATTAACTTTAACTCTAGAAGTATAAATATGGTTTTAGGGGCTTAACTTTATTTTTGAAAGTTGCGGTCTTGGTATTTTAATGAAAACATCACAATTAAAGCATCACAATTAATCAGAACAAACTATGGGCTGCGGGATTACCTGAATCTCTTATCACAGAACTTGAGATGGAGAAGGATCTAATACGTAATCATAGTAGAGTCATATAGTGATGTGTCAGGGTAATCCAAAAAGTTGGGATTTGAAAACTTTCTCTGGAGCTTGGTCCACAAGGTCAAGTCCTCAGACAGTGTTCTTGATGAGTGAAAGAAAGCATAGAGGTGGAAAATGATTTTTCACCACATCAAATTTGCCACTGAGCTTGCTTTTGTGAATGCAGCAAAATAAATTTAGCTGTTGATTTCATAAGTGGCATAATTATTCACATTCCTACTCAGCTGGCTGAGAAACAGTGTCTTTCTTTCAGCTGCCACAGTTCTGAAGAAGTAGTGCCAAAGAGAAAGAGGGTAGTTGTTCAATCATGGGTGAGTCCCTGATCCAGCAAGGCACTTGAACTGAACTTTAGGCACATGAGTAGTTTAATTGATTTAGCCAGGACTAGTCACATGCTTAAAGTTACACATACGCTTAAGTGCTCTGCTGGATCAGGGTCAGAGTTTAGGCCAGTCTCATAGATTCTGGGGAGAGACTCCATGCTACCACTTCTCACGATGATAGGTGACTTCTTAAGGGAAATCCATACTAATAATATTAGATTTATTACACCCACTGTAGGTGTCTCCATTCCAAAGTCTTATGCATACTACTGTACTGTCACAGAAATACACATACGGAGCAACAGTGTGTGTGTGTAAGCTGATAAAGAACTTTTGATGGAATAAGTGCTGCATATGGTCATGTGTCAAGTATTTACCTGTTATGAAGCATAATCTGCAAACTGGATCGTTACTCCTGACAATTGTGTGATATGGATGGTTGCATCTCAGCTCTAGCATTTCCTTAGAAAAGCCTTGAAGCCGAGTTCCACTGAGCACCTTTCCACCTGACGGATTCTTTGCTATTGCCTAAGTCACATATGCAAATCACCTATGTATTCCAGGGACTGCCATCCCCACTTATTAGTGGATGCACAACCTTACTCATCTCTTGTGTATCACTTTACTGCATGGTCTTGTGAGATGTTAAGTTATTCATATTCCTGGAAAGATTAACAAAAAAGACCTGTTGCTACACTCCTTCTTACAACAAAATCTTGTCTTCCTATCATGGCATCTGTTTCTTTTACTGGAACCTGTAGAGAAGACATGAGGCTGAATTTCCTGATCCTGAACCTCACCGACTTCAGGAGAGGGGGGTGATGGTCACCTGTGGGATGACTGCAGGATCAGGCCTTAGATTTGTAATATCACAAGAATACTTATGGTGATGTTCTAATTAGAACATTATGATTTTGCTATAGGGTAATCAGAAGGAGAACTCAGTTGTAAAGGAGAAAGCTCTCAGGCTACAGTATGTGCAATGATAGCCAAAGAAGCTCAGAAATGAAGTGTAAAAGGAAGTTTAAATTCCTCTCTTTTAGCTCTTATCTAGTGTAAAATTTCTCTTTAAATCTAAAATTTGACCTTACAGAGTTTGACCCTGTCCTTTGGAACTTTGCCAGTGACTTCAATAGGAGAAGGACTGGTCCTCCATGAGTTGTTGGCTGTCAAGAGCACAATCTTCAAAATTAGGTGCTGACATTTAGGCTCTTAAATCCCTATTTAGACCTGATTTTTCAGAACTCTCAGATATCCCATGGAGGAGGCAGAATGGAGACAGTCTACTTCTATGCAATCACAGGCTGCCCACAGGTGTTCTAGTGTGTGTACATAAGAACCAACAGCCAGACACTGGTTCATCGTTTATAAAGAAATTTGGGATTCTTCAGATGAAACCCTTTCCCTACTGAAGTCAATAGGTATTTTGCCACAGACTTTATTGGGGCCAGGATGTCACCCTTCATTATGACAGGCACCACTTACAAATAAATGTATCTATTTATTAATCATGCCGTGTGCTGTCTTACTTTTAAGTGGATTTTCTACAAATGCTGCCTGCCATAGCTGTAGCTCGACTGAGAATAATTTCATATATTGCTATATTGTTGGGTCAGCCCAAGACATTTCTTTAATGGCCCCTTTGCTTCTTCTTTGACCTTACACTCCTGTGATTAGAGAGAAAGTGTTTTCTTGTGATTGCAGGGTAAGAATTCAGCATACCCTGTGGCCAAGTTCTGCATTTAGATACATGCATGAAGCTCCCACTGACGTCTATGGCTTGTGTAGGACTCAACATTTTTGTACATTTTTTAGTTAAAGGGGTATGAAAAGTATCATTCAGGATTAAAAATGTACAACGTTTCATAGAGCACAGAGAGAAATGTGCTTTACTGAGTACCAAAAAGGCAAAGCTGGGTGGAGGAGGCTGTGGTTTGGTTTAGAAAACCCAAACCAGGCATTGTCAGATGCAAGTTCCCTTTTACCTGATCCACCCTGGGACTCCAAACTTTGGAGGATCCATCTCTGCCAGAGGGCAGTGTTGTTTTTCTGTCAGTGAAATATAAAAGACATTGGGTTGGATTGTCTCCTGTACTTCCGTGTGCAAAGAGGAGTCCATCCAGCACATCTCTCATGGAGTTGGAGGAGCTGCTCCACCTTTCTGCTGACCCTTTGGAAGGTCGTCTGTGGGTGCTTCCTGGTGACTGAGATCTGTCAGCTGGTGGAGAGTCAGGGATGGCCTCTGTCCATTCCATCATCTCTGCAAGATAAATAACCCACTTCTGCCTCCTTGCCTGCCTCCTTTGCAGGGGTGGAGCTTGCAAGCTCCACCTGGCAAGATAATACTGAAGTAGTGGCAGTGGGTATGTATGCAGATGGGCCTGGCTTCTAAGGGTTAGAAGAGCTGATCTTTACTTGGTAGGTTATGGGGCAGAGGTCAAACTTTAGCCCAATTCCACTCTTCCCCCACTTTCCCGCTACCAGGGGCCAATACTAGGAAAATGGTCACTTTTTTTGGTCTCCCTATTTAGTTTTTCCTTATAGACCTGTTGTTCAGAAACTTGCTTGCAAATGCACCTTATATTTTTTCCCCCTTTGTTTTACCTAGTGTATTGTGTTTAGGATAAGATTTTTCACTCTTCCACTTCTAACAGTTACTGATTTTGTTTTACCATGTTTAGTTTAGCAGTTAAAAAAAAAAATCAACAGAAGGATTAGATTTCAATGGCACAACACCCTAATCCTCAGCCAAATGATTTGTCCAAGCTTAATATAAAGTACTTAGGATATATTGTGTGATGTAAACACTAGTTCTAATAAAATGGTGCCTGAGGTACAGTTCTTCAACTAGTAATAACCTATTTGTGTTGGCCTCTGCGTGTTGGCTTTGAAACCATTATGATAAAATATATCCTCTTTAGCCTGATAAAAAATAAAACTCACAATATAGGGCCTAGACTTATAGGGTAAGCATGGACTATAGCAAGGGGACTCTTGAGTACACTATAAACAGTACCAAGGACCAATTAAAATCCCATCTACTCTTTTCTGGTTTGTGTAAGGCCACACTCAAGCTCTCTTTTTTTTTTTTACACCCATATTTTTTTTTTTACACCCATATTTTTAATCTGCCTACAAGCCACAAGCTGCCTGATTTCAGGATCGCTCCTTGTGATGGTACCTGAGGCTGGGTCAAGAGGTTCTTCATTCAGAAAGCTTGCCCTGAAACTTCTCTGTAGCTGAATACAGAGAGGACGTGTGGAGAGCCTACAGAGTGTCAGCTCATTGAGTTTACCGGGAGCCAGGATAGGAGCTCCTGGCTAATTCTTTCCTTGTGTATTCATGAAGAGGATTAGCTGCTTATTGGACCCCATAACTTGAGACTGGTATTTTGGAGTCAGTTTAAGGATCACATGCTGCTTTTCCTGAGTGAAAATGTCCCTTTGAAATAATCCACGCTCGGTTTCATGGTCTAAATCCCCTAGATAAATGTAAACAGAAATTTTGCTAAAATGGTGAACTTTTAGGAATAAATTCAGGGAGTCAGAGGGACTCTTAAATGGGGAAAAAGCACAATGCAACTTCTACCTGAGAGCAACCTTTGCACACCAGGATGCTTAGAGAATGCTATGGTAATAATAGTGGGCAAAAATGTTTGGTATTTCAACATGTTACATTAATTTTGGCACTCCATTAATACATGGATGACAGGAAGTCACTTCCAGCCACATCCCCTGCTGCTTGTATTACCTGATCACCATGAAAGACTTTTTTGATAGGACCAGGAAGCTCACCGTTCAGAGAGTATTACAAGAGAGTAAGAGTCACAAATAATTGTGCCCAATATAATGCATAAATTTTATACGTCTGTAAATATCAGTGCTTTGTACAAGTTTCCTGCTTGTAAATGAGCTATGGCTTTTAAAAAAATATTACATCTTTATATGAATTTTAAAGACTATTTTCTCAAATAATAAGTGAACCAGAGGAACACTAAATGACATCATCATATAACAATCACCAATACATCTCTGTATTGTAGGAATGAAGATTGGTAGAAAAGGCAAGAAGAAAGTGTCAAGAAGAGGAGCAGGATCTTCTTTAAACTTTCAGAAGTAGGATTAGGGAAAAAAGGAGAGAGAGAGAGATGTTAGAGAAAAATGCGACCAAGTAGTTGTATTCTTTATCAACCAGGTTTGTATGTGAAATACAATTCTTCAATATTAAACAAAGAAAGATGATTCTTTTATAGCTAAAAGAAATAAAACCATGGCCAGAATTTTCAGACTTGGATGCTAAGGTTAGTCTAAACTACCCTACACAGGTATCCAAAGAGATGTGGTCTTCAAATGTTATTTTCAGAGGGACTGAGCACTGGCAATTCCCACAGACGTCCAAAGGATATGGGAGTGGCTCAGCACCTCTGAAAATAAGGCCACATATACATAGGTGCCTCAGTATACAACCAATACAATTCCATTGAGATGCAGCTAAAGTGGTTCCCAACCAAGTTTTCTGGGTGGACTAAAATTTGTCAAAGATTACAGATGTTGCCTTCATTTTAATGATAACCCTACCGCATAGGCACAATGGCAAAGTTGGCTATTTTTTCAACCCCTCTATTAGCTGAGGTAAGATGGAGTCCAGGTTTCTTTACATTGTTGAGTTGATTGCTTTTGGATAGAAGGGTCGGCCAATATCAAATTCCCTTTCCTGCTTAATGGAAATCCAGTCTTTCAAAGTGGTATTTCAAGCCTCTAGAAATTTTTTGGATTATTCTAGTTTATCTTAAAACCTTATTGTACGTGAGAAATGACCAATGAGGAACAGAGGTGTCAGTTTTGACACAAAAAGTAGAGTGCCCTCCATATTGCTTTCCAAATAGCAGTTTCTTTCATCTTTTAAGGAAGAGTAAAAAATTAGTCCTATAACAAGGAAGTGTTCAGTTATCTTGCTTAATAATTTATCACTGGCCATAAGATAACCAAAAGGTAACAAAACTGGAGCATGGTCAGATATTTGACTTGTCAAGACCTCAGCATCTAGTGTTGTATCCATCAGAAAATAGGTAGTCTAATCAAGAGTCCATGGACTATGTGGTTGAGAAGACTGAATAATCTCTTTGAAGGTTCACTTCAACCTGGTAGCACATGTTAAAATACACATGGCCTGTGTTAATTGAAAAGTACTAGCTAGGATGATTTAAAAAAAAAAAAGCACACCTTGAAATTGAGTATGGTTCTCCTAATGTTACTAAGGTGTTGGTGAGAGCGAAAGCACAACTGGTAGAATCCACCCTGTTCCTGGAGATTCTTTTCACTATCAGCTCTCCAGCAGGTGGGGAGAGGGAGAGAGAAAGTTAAGGGAAGGGGGGAAAACAAATTGGAGAAGGGCGGAATTTCTATCCTTTCCACAGAGGAGACCATTGTAAGTTAACACTGTTCCTTCAGCTACAACTGCTTTTATCATGCCTGTGATAATTCACTTCATAATGAATAGATGAGAAGATGTGTGTTCCATAACTGTGTGCTTGGGGGAACGCCCCCCAGAAATCTTGGTGTTTGCTACTGTGTTATGTGCCCAGAATTTTCAGTTTCACCTGCTACAATAACTCATCAGCACATTTTTTAGAATCTTCGAGATGAAGTTAAATTTCCAATTACATTTTTCCATTTGGGCTCCATATGTTGGGAGAAATTATGTATGCTACTTAGGGCAGATAACTGGGAGTCAGATTCTACTCCTGAGTCTGTCATTGACTCACTGAATGACCTGGAGCAAGTGACAATCTCTCTGCTCATCAGTGTACTCATTTGTAAAACAGGTATAATAATCCTTAGCCCATAACTCATACCAGGTAAGGATCTAGTAATGAAAGTCTGATCAGATAAAAACTATGGTTTATATTTTATAATGCAGTGACTGTAATTACACCCTAGTTGTCTGCAATAATAGTTTAGTTACATTGCTTATTTAAAAAAAAATCACCATAATTCAAAGGTTAATGATAATTGCTTATCATTTCCCTGATAGGAAACATTTAGTTGTTTTTGTGAAACTTTCATTTGGTTTCATACTTAATTATTTTTTTTAGAATTCAGGCACACCTCACACCTTCTATTTTTGTTGTAATTAAGCTCAGTTAATAATAACGAAAAGTAATAATAAAACGTGCCATGGAAGCACATAGAGATCACATCTGAGAAAAGGCCCCAATGTTCTAGGCACTGTACAAACAGATAAACCAACCATCATCCCCCGTCCCAGATTACTCACAGTCAACAACACGCAACAAGACCCTGATCCAATGCCCACTGAAGTCAATGGAAAGATTTCCAGAGGCTTCAATGCACTTTGTCTTTATAATCACCTGGGGTCTGATCCAAACAAGAGGATGGGACAAACTAAGAGTGAAGACCAGTACATTTGTATAAATAAGTGGGCACAGTGGCCTCAGAGATGGCTGCCCCAATTAACCAGTGTTGGACAGAAGTAATTTATAGGCATCATAGCAAAGGTAGGCTTTAAGGCGGGATTTAAGAAAAGATAAGAGGGTGGCTTTGTGAATTTTAATGACCTATTTTTCCCAAATGTGAGGAGTGGTGTGGGAGACAGTGAAATTACTGGTTATAGGCATCAACAAGAAGAACTACAGTGTAATAGCATTGTAATTGCAGGGTAACTACAGTGTATTCACAGTTGCTTTATTATAAAATGTAAGCAAAGTATGATTTTGGGCAACAGGCATAATAAGGATCATACACTATAATAGAAAAAATATTTGGTACTATGAATAAAACATTTTCGGGTTACCCTTTAAGAGTATTTCTCATATGGTTGTCTTTTATTTCCTGATATATCAGTGATTATCTTACCTGCATAGTTACAAACCCTATTACTGATTCACTGGAGCTTTTCTAGTGTACTTTTCTCTTGGCTGATTTTAAAAATAATCAAAGATTGATTTGGGGTTGGTGGTCATTAAAAGTACTACGGAGAGAATGCTGGAGACATCCTATAAGACCTCACTAGGCTTTGTCACACTACATTCCAGAAAACATACATTAGGAGTTGCTCCTTTCTACACCTGGAAAGAAGAAAAGCAAGCAAAGGAACATTTTAAAATTATTGCACAGAAAAAGGAGACTGTTTTCAATTGAGTAATCCATGTCTGGAAGGTTAAACTCCATGAAAATATCCATGTTTGTTATGCTATTAATTCATAACTTTTAACCTTTCTAAATAGAATAAACTTTCCATCACTGTTTTCGAAATCTCCTGTAACTCATGAGAGATAATTCCCCCCCTCTGGTCAGATACCTTTCAGTTTCATGCTTTTAAAACATGCGTACATGCATATTTTGGTGGTGAATAGCTCTTGGTGCCCTGTGTGTAAACAGGATTTGCTTTCACAGCCATCTCATTCCAAAATGCCATGCTTGAGTGCAGCACTTTGTTGTAGAGTTTTTTATGAAAATATTCTCCCGCTGCCACTGTGCTGACTCCATGCAAACCCAGCAGTGGGCAGAATATGATCAAGGAAGATCCCATTGATAGATGCATTTTACCAGAAAATTTCCACATAATTAACAAGGTTACAGAAAGTAGTCTTCTAGAGCACTCTGGATCTAGCCCTTTCTACTGCTGACATCGATCTATTCCAGTTCTAACTCGCTAGATTTTCAGCGTTATACACTTCAGCTGTGATATATTTATATTTTCTACAGAGTTTTTTTTTTAATGTTCCTTGCAATTTTCCTAACAGTGTGAAGAATAAAAAATCAATTTTGCTGGTCATTTGTTATAGTTAAAATCACTCTCCCCTGCCCCACCGCCTTTGTTTGCGGAGTAGCTTTTGCATCTCCAAATTTTGAGCAATAAAAATTAGAGGTCAGATTCCAGTCCTTTTATTCAGCTTGTTACTCACAGGAGGAGTGCCACTGAAATAAATGCGCTAACTGATGTGAGTAACTGCCCCCAGTGCCAGTAATGCGATCACAGTTTGGCCCAATGCAAATAAGTTACCAAGCATCCCTGTCATCACAGGAATTAGACAGCCATTCTGCAGTTTGTTTAATCCCCCTACTAGCAGCATTCACTGGTTATGCTGAGCTAATTAGGAACCTATTGATAGTGCAGAAGTTTAAGCAATATTTGATCCACTTCCTTTGACGCTCTACAAATCTTGAGCAGCTTGAGAGAGAGAGAGAGAAAAAAAAATCAAATGCTCTGAATTAAGAAATCTTGCCAAAATAGCTAGATCTGGTTTGGGCTGAGAATGCAAGCATCAGATAAAAATAACAAGTCACACGGTAGAGGACAGATCGCAGTGCTTCTCCTTTGCCTGGGGCTGCACATGCCCAGTGAATACCTCGGTGGTAAAGAAGAGCTAAGCAGCATTCCCCAGCAGAAGGCTGGAGCAAAGAGGGCCTGTGTTTGATGTATGAGCTTTGGCTTGCCATTGTGAGTCACCCCAGAACTAGCTGTAGGCAAAACAAAAATCTTTTGTGATTAATTAGAAAAACTGGACAATTATGAATTGACTGCACACAGCCAGTGTATGGTAATATAAATAGTAATGAAGCTGGCTCAATGTGATGAACACATTGTGTTTATGTGAGATCACAGAAGAAAGGCTCTGATTTAGGTGGTGTCAGTTTAAATAACATAATTTCTGCTCTCTGACTTTTTGTTCAGTCTTTGCCCTGGATTAGGTTTGAAACTTTAAAACTGAGTTTTAGTTGGCTTATCTGAAAGCCTGGTTGTTCTTTTGATGTCTACACTAAACATATGCTTCTTTTCAACAACCATCTACAATTATTATGCTAGGATGAATGGATAAGTCTAGCAGTACTGCAAGTGGGATGCAGCTATTGTTGTTTCTTTGTGTATGTCAATAGCCTTTGCACAGAGTCTGACAGTATAAATGCAAAGGGATATGAATGCTATTTTAGTTCTGAGGTTCTGTGTAGTTTTCTGATAGAAAAAAATAGAGAGACTTGTAAAAAAACAATAGATATTTAATGAGCTATATTACCTGCCATTTAACTGCCACCAAATTTTAAAAAGAAAATGAGATGTGATAAGGTTATATTATTTCTAGAATTTATCTCATATTATGGAAGTATCAACACACTCTATATTTATAGATGAGATAATATATCTTAAATTATATCTATATCATTTATCAGGATACATGCATCCTATGTGCGTGTGTGTGTGTATATATATATATACAATATCATAATGAACATATATATTTTTTATAGATAAGAAAGATATATATTTGGTTTGGTATAATCTCTCTCTTTATCTACTCCACCCATGTTAGTTTTGCAATGCTAAAACAAAACATTCCTTCCTGTGATGATTTCTAACCATAGATGGATTATCAGATTGTTCCGTAGGTAAATTATGTGGCAATAATGGTGGTAGAGTAAAGAATAACAAAACAAAGAAACCGAGCAGCACATCTATAAAACATCCTTCAGACCCTAAAATTTTGTTTTTGCCAGATAATTAACTCTCCTTATCTCATGCTATACATATCCATGCATCTTGCTGGTCCACTCTTTGTGCTCTTCTGTGTTCACATTGTTTTCTATTATTATTCAAGCAGTGCAGCCTCAGTAGTAAACCTATTGGCCATTCAATCAGTAGAGTAG
This sequence comes from Chelonoidis abingdonii, assembly GCF_003597395.2. NCBI lineage: Eukaryota > Metazoa > Chordata > Testudines > Testudinidae > Chelonoidis > Chelonoidis abingdonii. The sequence continues at coordinate 182,291,244 of NC_133770.1, read as the reverse complement.
CTGCTGCTGATAATTAAAAGTTCCCAACCTCTTGCCCTAAGGCCAGGCTAGAGCCAGTCAGAGAGGAGCCAGGTCCAGGCTGCTCAGGGACCAATCGATCAGCTGATTAACCCTTATTACTGATTGGTCAGAGCTGATTGCATCTCTAGTAAAGAAATCTTCTCTAGCCGGAAGGCACGAAGTGTAGCTATACGTTCAGCATTGGCTAAGGAAGCTGCCCAGCAGCCAGTGTCTGTACATAGCTGAAAAATGGGGGGAGTTTTGACCAGTGGTAATATATTTCTGAGTTTATTTTCCCTAGCTTGTCTTTGAAATACTCTTATTTTTCTAAAATTTCACTCTGAAGGGGAAAGTCTCTAACTAGTGACAGGAAAGGTATCTACTGCCCAGAACTTGTTATGGGCAGATTAGTAAGTCAAAACAATTAAATAAATGGAAGAGACAAGTCTGCTAAATAGTTTTGTGGCTGAGATGGTAACTGCTATTTATCATACAAAACACTGAGATTTTATACTTTGAAAAGTTTAGTTTAATGTTTTCTTGAAGTGTTAATTTTAATTCCTTATAACAGAAAAACATTTCTGGCGATCAAATAATAAATTGGATGTCCCCCAAATCTGGCAGTTTTGTTACAGTCATGTAACCTGTATTTTTTGCAAGTATTTCTAAACTGGAAATGAGGTTATTTATAGTAACGTACAAAGAAACAAATTGTTTTGAATTAGAGCTACAATCCAGCACAATAAATACAATGTAATTAACAGGAAGGCACATATTGTTTGTAAGTTACTGCACTATTACTGCCTTTGAAGTAAAGGGCAAACATATTATTGGTCAGGTGTGGTGGACAAGACAGTAATAAGCATTTTCTCCATGATTATTAATGATCTTGACATAGACTATGTTGATGAAGGATGAAGATGCCATGATGCAAAGCAGGATGAATTGCTTGTGACCGTATTAGCTAATCTCAGGCTGGAGAGGGACAGGGTTTTGCTATATGTGAACAATGCCTAACACAATGAGGCATCACTCCCTGACTGGGGCCTCTTGACACAACTGCAACCTACTACTACTACTATTTAGTAATAAATGATACAAATATTAAGCAAATCACTGGGGCGCTAATCCAGCAAAATGCTCTGGATGGGCACAGGGGGATGTTCACAAGGAATACCATGCAGGATTGGGGGCAATAATGTGGAGCCAGATCCTTAACTGATGTAATAGTCCTTCTATAGAAGGCCCTAGTCTTGCGAAGACTTAACCATGTGCATAACTTTACATACATTAGTTGTGACAGAATCATGGCCTAAACAATTGCCTGGAGAATAAAATGTTGAGTTTTGTGAAATCACCTTGGAAACGTAGGACCTGATGTGTCAGTCTGTGCACCTATTGAATGCCATCTGGAGGTTTAGTGGAGCCAGAATGGCGGAATCAGACCCGTTATCTTCGCTTGTAGCTATACGCACTCATCTAGCCTAAAAGGAAATCTGGCGGTTTATCCTGCAAGTCCTCCACACACAGAATTTTCATGGCAGTCAATGATATCTGACACATTCGTTTTCTCATTTTTGTTCCCATATCTGGGAAGACAAATAAAGTTGGGTTAATCATAATTAATTATTATTAACAATCATTACTATTAATTAACATTAATACAGTGCTCTCTCAAAGTGCTTTACAACCTTTACTGAATTAATCCTCACAACTATAGGGGCAATCTATGAGGCAGGTTATTAGCCCATCTATTTTAAAGATGAGAAAAGAAAGACACTTAGGGCTTTGATTCACCACTGTATTAGTCTAGTTTTATACCAATGTAACTCCACGTAAATTCAACTGCACATGCCTACCCGCAACTTTGGTATCCTGAGCTAAAGCCTACGTCACCACTGAAGTCTATGTCATCACATCTTCATTGCTATTTTTAGCTGGGCTGGCTAGATCAAAGCTAGTATGGGTATGTCTACCTGTGCTGCAGTTGCACCTCTGATTACAGTGTAGACACACCCTCAGCACTGTAAAACTGGAGTAATACAGTGATGAACCAGACCCAGAGAGTGAGTCATCTTAGGGGACGCAGAAAGCTTCTTGCAGAATCAGCAATAATAACCATGCCTTCAGAGTCCCAAAACAATAACAGTGTTCTTTAAGATTGTTTTTATTTTTTCTTTTTATAAATATTTGCATGGGCATGCAAAGATGTTTTATCATGCTTGCTTATATCAGTACTGTTCTGTCATTCGCTGACCTTTCACTGGGTCATATAAATTACCAAAACAAATAAAAACAATGGGCCAACTTCTCTGATCTAACTAAGATACTTATGGCATCCATTTAGATAAGCACCTATTTTTAAAAGTGCCTAGGTGCCAAATCATTGGTTTACAATGGGAGTTAGGTGCTTTTATAAAACCTATTAGACATCTAACTGCAACTTTAGGAACCTAAAGATCTTTAAAAGCCTGGTCGTAAAGAGACTTGTTGAAGGTCACACAGGAAGTCATTGATGGAGTACGGAGCTGAACTCAGTTCTCCTGAGTGCCATGCTAGAAGTCAGTCATAGAATCATAAGACTGGAAGGGACTTCAGGAGGACATCTAGTCCAGTCCCCTGTGCTCATGGCAGGACTAAGTATTATTTAGACCATCCCTGACGGGTGATTATCTAACCTGATCTTTCAGATCTCCAATGATGATGATTCCACATCCTCCCTGGGTAATTCATTCCAGTGCTTAACTACCCTGACAGGAAGTTTTTGCTAATGTCCAATCTAAACTGCCCTTGCTACAGTTTAAGCCCATTGCTTCTTATCATAGCCTCAGCAGTTAAGGAGAACAATTTTTCTACCTCCTCTTTGCAACAATCTTTTATGTATTTGACAACTATTATCATGACAGACTGGAGACAAATTGGAGGATTGGGCCAAAATAAATCTGACAAGGTTCAACAAGGACAAGTGCAGAGTCCTGCACTTAGGAAGGAAGAATCCCATGCACCGCTACAGGCTGGGACCAACTGGCTAAGCAGAACTTCTGCAGAAAAGGACCTGGGGATTGCAGTGGATAAGAAGCTGTATATGAATCAGCAGTGTGCCCTTGTTGCTAAGTAGGCTAACGGCATATTGGGCTGAATTAGTAGGAGCATTGCCAGCAGATTGAGGGAAGTGATTATTCCCCTCTATTCGGCACTGGTGAGGCCACACCTGGAGTATTGTGTCCAATTTTGGGCCCCCTACTACAGAAAGGATTTGGACAAATTGGAGAGACTCCAGGGCACAGCAGCAAAAATGATTAGGGGGCTGAGGCACATGACTTATGAGGAGAGGCTGAGGGAACTGGGATTATTTATTCTACAGAAAAGAAGAGTGTGTGGGGGGGGGCGTGGATTTGATAGTAGCTTTCAACTACTGAAGGGAAGTTCTGAAGAGGATGGAGCTAGGCTGTTCTCAGTGGAGGCAGATGACAGAATAAGGAGTAATGGTCTCAAGTTGCAGTGGGGGAGGTCTAGGTTGGATATTAGGAAACACTATTTCACTAGGAGGGTGGTGAAGCACTGGAATGGGTTACCTAGAGAGGTGATGGAATCTCCATCCTTAGAAGCCCAGCTTGACAAAGCCCTGGCTGGGATGATTTAGTTGGGAATTCATCCTGCTTTGAGCAGGGGGTTGGACTAGATGATCTCCTAAGGTCTCTTCCTAATCTTCTACGATTCTATGATTCTTCTATGTCCAGGGCCAGCCCTTCCATTTAGGTGACCTAGGCGGTCGCCTAGGGCACCAGGATTTGCGGGGGTGACATTTTGCCACCCGTGGCGGCAATTCAGCGGCGGGGGGTCCTTCCGCGCTCCGGGTTGTCGTTGGCAATTCTGCGGCGGGTCCTTCACTCGCTCCGGGACCCGTCGCCAAAGTGCCCCAAAGACCGGGAGCCGCAGAAGGACCCCCCCACCGCAGAATTGCCGCCAACGACCGGGAGCGTGGAAGGAAACCCGCCTAGGGTGCCAAAAACACTGGCGCTGCTCCTGTCTATGTCCCTTCTCAGTCTTCTCTTCTCCAGACTAAACAAACCCAATTTTTTCAATCTTCCCTCATAGGTCATGTTTTCTAGACCGTTAGCCATTTTTGTTGCTCTTCTCTAGATTTTCTCCAGTTTGTCCACATCTTTCCTGAAATGTGGCACCCAGAACTGGACACAATACTCCAGCTGAGGCCTTATCAGTGCAGAGTAGAGCAGAAGAATTACTTCTTGTGTCTTGCTTACAGTGCTCCTGCAAATACATCCCAGAATGATGATTCTTTTTTATTTTGCAACAGTGTTACACTGTTGACTTAGAGTGAGCTTGTGAATTCCTATGACCCCCAGATCCCTTTTCGCAGTACTCCTTCCTAGGCAGTCATTTCCCATTTTGTATTTGTGCAACTGATTTTTCCTTCCTAAGCGGAGTACTTTGCATTTGCCCTCTTGAATTTCATCCTATTTACTTCAGACCATTTCTACAATTTGTCCAGATCATTTTGAATTTTAATCTTATGCTCCAAAGTACTTACAACCCCTCCCAGCTTGGTATCATCGGCAAACTTTATAAGTGTACTCTCTATGCGATTGAACAGAACCAGACCCAGAACTGATCCCTGCGGGACCCCACTCAGGGGCGGCTCTAGGGATTTTACTGCCCCAAGCACGGCAGGCAGGCTGTCTTTGGCGGCTTGCCTGTGGAGGGTCCGCTGGTTCGCCGAAGCTGCGGGACCAGCGGACCCTCCTCAGGCAAGTCGCTGAAGGTAGCCTGCCTGTCGCCCTCACGGTGCCGGCAGACCGCCCCTCGCGACTTGCCACCCCAAGTATGCGCTTGGTGTGCAGGGGCCTGGAGCTGCCCCTGACCCCACTGGTTATGCCTTCCAGCTTGACGTGAACCACTGATAACTACTCTCTGGGAACAGTTTTCTAACCAGTTATGCACCCACCTTATAGTTGCTTCATCTAGATTGTATTTCCCTATCACTGGAGCATCGTGCTATATATGGACACACCTATGTTGAAGTCAATAAAGTTGCATCCATTTATTCCAGCAGAGAATAAATTCCCCGAATTATTTAAAAATATTAATTTTTATAAAGTTTGTTTTCTCTACAGGAGCTGAACATATTTGTGTCTTAATTACACTAGTGAAAGACAGATCACACATCTATCTGTCTGTCTATGCCCTAGTCACCATAGTATCTCAATGGACTATCATGGGTTCTGTGTCCAATCAGATAGGGTGCAATCATCTTGCCAATCACAGATAGATGTAGGAATTTTTTGCTGCCATGACTGGGCATCAAATAACATTAAGAGCGTGTCCACATGGTGGTGTAATGTGCTTTATGAGAGGTGATTTCTAAAGCGCACTAATGTGTTGCACTTTAATTTGTCCATGTAGACTCTGCTGGTGCACACTAAAAGTTCCCTAGTGTGCTTTAATATAGTACTGTTCCAAACAGCACTATGATAAAGGGCACCAGCAGGGTTTAGATGGACAAATTAATGTGCAACATGTTAGTGCATTTTAGAAATTACTCTCTGGGAGAGTGCAATACCCCACCATGTAGACAAATCTTTAGATGGTTGTCAGTCCACAGACTTAAACAATTAATTTCCTTATGAAATTCCTAGGGCAGACAGATGTTCTTGATAATAAAAGATGTGATAGAGGAGGCAAGTTCCTGTAAGCGCTCCTCTTTTCCTACCAGCATTACATCAATTTTGTCTGTTGATTTCAGTAGAGCTGGATTCAGCCTGTAGAGAGCTGGGAAAAGCTTCTGGTTCTATGATAAAATGGAGCAAGCACAAGACTCAGAGCTAGGATCCAGGACCTCCTGCATATCTAATAACTCTGGGCCAAATCACCCACAAAAACATTGATGTGTAGTGAGGAAAGTAAAGGAAATTAACCAAAAAAGCAAGAAAGTTATTATAAGAGATGTGGAGTGGATTACATAGCATCATATTGTACACTGTAAAGGAACAGAGTGAGAGGGTTATAGGAGAAATAGGTGGTCATAAATTATTCCCCCCCAAATGAGCTGTTGCTATGGAGAAAGGAGTGGGAGCTAAGACTGAGAATGCAGAATCATCGCGTAGGAAATGCACAGAAAGCTACCTAAAGTTAGACCGAGCTGTCACTATTAAAATTAGAGTGGAGCGAATAACTAATTTTTTGGTTCAGTGACTGAACTGAAGAAAGAAAAAAACCCATTCAGGCTGAACAAAAAGTTTCATTTGACCCAAAATGAATTGTTTTCATTTTGTATCATTTTGGTTTGGGGTGCTTTTTACTCTTTTTGTTTGTTTGTTTAAATATAAGCCACTACATTTCTAAACAAAACATTGTTTTGAAATGAAAAGTCAAACCATTTCATTTTGAAAATATCAAAGAGAAATGTTCTGATTTTTAATTTTTTTCCCCAAAATTATTCACGGAATTTGACCCAAATTCACAGATAGTTTTGATTGACCTGAAACTGTATTTTTTAGCAAATAAGCTATTCATCCAAAAAAGTTCACTCAGCTCTAATTAAAATAAGTCATCCATGGAAAAAATCATTAGGAATAGTGAGTAAAGAGAGTGATACCAGATGTACACCTCTGTATCTCTGGTCCCACTCCTCAGACATATGCCCACCCCACCAATAGCACTCCATTCTCTGACCCAGAGTCCACTCCATTAATTTCTTTAGATTTCCAGCCAAACACTGCCAGATATCCTAGATCCTCCCTGGCAATCACCTGGCCACATGTCACAAGGCTGCTGCTACAGCCATCCCTCCCCCTGTCTCAGCTGATTACTTGACCCACAAGAGATGAGCTGTAGCCAGTTCCTTCACATGGCTGCAGGCCAAAGGAGCCTCTGTCTGCTTTTTGCTCTATGACCTCCTCATACCTTCAGGGCTCTGTGGGTCACCCTATGAATGATTTAAGGTATTAGGAGGTAGAGAGGTACAATGCGCTCAGTATTTCTATGTGTACTCACTGGCCGCACTGCTGTCTGTCATCATGGGCATCTTGTGTTTCATCTTCACAGCCTTTGCTGATGTGAAGTTTCTACAGCACCATCTTTGCCACTCCACATTTTTCAATATCAGATTTTCTGAGGAGTGTGACAGGTTTGCGTGACACTGCCTTTTCCCTATGTACTTTTTACTGGTCTTTTCTTTTTTTAAAAAAAAGTGTATTTTGGCTTCTTTCATCTATTTGGATACTTAGCCCCATCTCTGATAGTGTCTCTGAACAAGCTGTTTGAAAGTGACATGCAAAATGAAACCCCCAAATTGCATTTGCTCTTCATTGGTTATTTGTGACATTGCAGAGATGGCCTCAATGCTGTTTAATTTTAATTTTTTTGAAAAAGCAACATTACTCTGTTTTTTGTTTTTTTTTTTAGCATTAGCAATATCAGCTCTTCCCTTCCCTCCCTGTGCCGTCAGGAACTTTGTAAGATCTTTGGAGGCCCTGAATACTGACATGTCACATGCTGTAACCTGAACTGCAGCCCTCTTTCCTCACATTTAGGTGGGGAGAGGATATTAATCCCCTTGACACATAGGAGTTTTGTTATGTCAGTGTTGTTAATTCCTGGCCCTATATATCTGAAATCAGTCAGGGTTACAAAAGGTCATGCTTCTGTGACACGGCAGGAGTCAGTGTCCATTGACTCTACTGCCTGCTGTTAAATCTTACCTCTTTTTTAAAAAAAACCCCTTAAATGCGAGTAAAACATGATACGAATGAAAAACAACCATCACAAATGAATAGAGCCAATTAATTACACATGCAAACGGAGATGTCCACAATGAAGACCTGAATCCCCTTGACATTGACATAGGACTCTCATAGGATATCTGTTAGTAACAACTTTCTCTATACCTTAGTGGCTTTCTGATCTCAATTGCTCTTTCCTATTCACAAAACAGTTCTTTATGCACCAGCTTAGCTGCTAAGGTGGATTTAACATTTGGCATCTATGTTTTCTTCTCCATGTGCCTTTCCTGGGCAGTGACTGTGTGGGCTGTCAGCATAGAGCACTGCCAAGTGCACTCTGGATGTCCTCGATAAACAACCAGTGCCTTCTCTTCCTCCTGAAGGTGGGGTTATGACATTTGATGACAATACAGATTTTTAATAGGATAACTGTAACCTTGGCAAGTTCCCACTCACTTTCTGATCGAAATCTTCCATTTGAAATAGGAATAATGATTTGTATTGTTGATGTAGCATTTCTCTTCTTCTGCTTTCCTTGCATATAGTTCTTTTGTAACTATACTTCAGGGTTAATTGTCTTTGCCCAAGAAGTTTGTTAGATATTACTGCAAAGATATTTTGTCTTCTTCCTACAAATCTCTGAGCTGGTGAGCTACTAAAGCATTGTGAGGTGTATTGTGATATTCTAATAATGACATTAAATATGGATCCCTTTACTTTTCCAAAGCTGTTATTTATCAGGTTCTTTGCCATTTGTAATTAATTTTTTGCCTGTCCACTTGACTGTGCATAGCAAAGACTTGATGTGGTATGCCTAAACTGATACATCAAGGAGAATTGCTGACATGAACCACTTATGAATTGTAGGCTATTACCTGTTCATAACTCATCTGGAAACCCATGTGAAGCAAACTGTGATTTACAATGTATTAATACATTGTTACTTGATGTGTTGTGCAACACTTTATTAAAACAAAACTGAAACCAATCAACAAACAAAAACACCTGAGCAGTAAACTCAGGGCCGGCACTTACATTTAGGTGACCTATGTGGTCGCCTAGGGCGCCAGGATTTGGGAGGCGGCAGACTGCTCCGGTGGACCGGCGAGCCGGTCCTGCACTTAGGGCGCCAAAACCCCTCGCGCCGCTCCTGAGTAAACTACTGTCATATTTCCTGTTTAACTCAAATAAGTGTATGCCAATCTTATATCAAGAGTGATCAGGAATCTTATGTTGCTTCAGACTTTCTTTTGCATTTTGTTTTCTATATTAGAGGTGCCCAACCTAGGGGTGGGGCATGTCCCCCTCAGACCCTGCTGCCATAATAACAGAAGCGGGATAAAAATAGAATGGGAATTGCAGGATAGGATGGGTATTGTGGGGCAATATGGGAGTGGAATTAAAAAATAGCTATCCTGTGCCACAAACAACATGAATGCCCTGGGCAGCAGTTGTCGCTTTCCAGCTGCCCAGCTCTGAAGACAGCACCACTGTTCTACATCACACTTGGATACATTGTCTTTGGTGGCAGCACTCATCTTGGGCCTTGTTCTTATACTTCTCAGGTGGAAACTGTGAATTATGCTTACCATTTCTGATGCTATTAACATGGTATTATACTCATTGTACAAACACCATCATACTCAGCAATTTCATCTCTCTAATCCCAATAAATATTTATATTTGTAGCTGCTTAGTCCTTTTTTGTTAGCCCTCTGTCTAGAATCACTCTTTCAAGCTTTGGTAGGGTTGGGTCAATGTTGTGCTTCTTGCTTGAGCTTGTCCAATTTTGTTTCAGAAGTGAATAGTACATGAGTCATATTTACTTCAAACTCCTCTTCTTGAAGTTCCCTGCTTTCGTTATTTATAGGTGCTCTTGAAAGTATGCCTACTATAAGGAGTTCCTTACTGACTATCTTTAAAACTTAACAAGAACTGTTGATCATTTTCTGAGTGTAAGTGGTACTTTGTATAATGCTATCTTTAAAATGGCTTCCAGTGGCTTATGAATTCTTTCTACCTTGACTGATTTCTGTCCATAAATATATTAATGAAATCATTTACAACCAATGCAATTGCCAGCATTTCTTTTGAAAACTGAGCGTAGTTCTGTTGTGTTTTAAATTTAGTCAATGCTTAGAAACGATATGCTACTGAGCAGTTATCTTACCAAAGGACAGCCTCCAAGCTAGGTGAGCTTTTATCAACTGACACCTTAAGTTCTTGGTTAATCTAAAAATACTTCAGTATAGATATTTCTGTGACATCTTTCCTTAATTCCCAGAAGCTTTTACTTTGGCAGTTATCCTACGGTCATTCTGTATTGTCTTCAAGCAGCATTCTGAATGGAGAACTTAACTGCAATCAGTTAGTATTTGTTTAGATATCCTAGCATGCCAGTGAATCTATGTAGGGACTTCTTGTTTTGGCATTTCCCCATTTATACAATTATATTCACCTTTCTGAGGGCAGTCAAACTCCTTTTTCACTGATTGTGTATCCTATAGGATCAATCTAATTCAGCCTGATCTCGGTTTTCTTCCTGTTAAACTTTGAATTCTTTGTTTGATGCTTTTCAGAATATTACACAAGTTCTTCCTGTAATATGATGGCCGTTTGTTGCCTCAAAGTGAAGAATCTCCCAAAATCACTTTTACCTTATCTAAATCCTCAAAGATCTGGGACATGGTGTTTTGGTACTTAGATTGTAAATTCTCTGGTGCAGGGATCATCTCTTTGTTATATGTTTGCACAGTGACTGGCACAATGAGACCTTGGCCTTTAGGCACTGCCACAGTACAAATAACAACAACAACAACAACAATAATAATAATAATAATAATTAATATTATTATTAATAAATAATTAATAAGTAATTGGTGCATCTCAAGTAGTGATGAGGCCATTTCAATAGGAAGTTGTTTAATTATACAGCATATCTGCTAACGGGATGCGGGAGGGGAGGTTTGAAGATGCAGAGATTTGCATTTATATATTAATTTAGTTCTGATAAAACATTTGGTTTGTATCCAAAACTGAAAATAGTCTGGCATGTTTAAAGTCAGACATGGTTTCCTTGAATGCTCTCTGCCAGGTTTCCTTCCAGACTGAGGGATTTAATGGGTTTAATTGTTTCATTTTTTTTTGCCAAAGATGTAGTTTGCTTCTGACACCAGGTAATAAAGGTCTGATGCACAGGAGGACAAGAGACTAATCTTTATTTCTTAGTCCAAGTCTCTGACGAGGGTCAGGGTTTAGAGATTATATTCCATCACATGGCAGGGATCAGTAGCCAATGAATGCGGTGCCTAATGCTACCAGAGGGAGAGATTCAGTTCAAGTTACAGCCCTCTCTGTATCACATCACTAACCAGCTTGTCCAAAGGTCTTGTCACGGCGCTCCAGCAAAAAGAAGGAAGTGAGGACCTCATCTTAGTAGTGTAAATGAACAAGCAGAACCACTATTATGCCCACAGCCCTTCAAAACTTTAAGGGCTAAACTGGGGAGTTAAGGTATAGTTCTTGGCAGGGTAAGGTGAGAAGAAGGAGTAGGATCACGCGGAGGCATTGTGCTTGAGACTAGAGGTATCGTATGGCCCCAATTTATCACAGCACTTAAGCAGGTGTCTCATTGATGTCCCTAGATGCTAAACGTGTCCGTATGTGCTGGGCTGAATGAAGGCGGGGGCTCTGGGACCTCACGAGACAGGAGTGGGAGGATCCCAGAGCCTGGGCTCCGATCTAAGCCTGAATGTCTACACTGCAATTTTATAGCTCCATAGCCTGAAACCCGCAAGTCTGAATCAGCTGACATAGGCCAGCAGTGGGTGTTTTATTGCAGTGCAGATATACCCAACAATACAAATAATAACAGTAAATGCTTTACTGAATTAGGGCCTATGTGAGTAGTCCCACCCAGAGAGAAGCATGTGCTTAAAGTTAAACATGTGGCTTTTTGGACTGGGCCCTATCTGGAGCCAACTCTGCTGGCAGGTGGAGCAGGGCCATAGACCACATTCTCCCTGTTTCCTGTGAGGAGACAAGCACTCCAGGGGGCCTAAGCTTGATGCAGTTCTTACATTGAAGGGCTGAGTAGGGGATAAAGACATTAAGAAAAGTCCTTGTGCCTTGTGTGCCTGTAAACTCTTTTGAAGGGGAATAAAAAATTTGAATCAGTCATTGTATATCATAAAGGAGCAGTAAAGGGCACAAGAAATGCATATTTGCTTCAAAGATCTCCTCCTTCTCCTCTGTACAGTACAGTAAGTGCTGAGTGTTATTACTAAGCAAACAACAAAACAAACATTGGCAAAAGTACATATTTTAGGAATGATGATCCAAAGGTTAAGGCAGTAGTCTGGGATTTGGGAGACCCAAGTTCATTTCTCTGCCACCAACTTCCTGTGTGCAAAAGTCATGTAGGCCCAGATCTTCAAAGATATTAAGGTGCCTAACTCCCATTTATTTCAATGGGACTTACACATCTAAATACTTTTGAGAATCTGGGTACTAGTCTCTCTGTGGCTCAGTTTCCCAGCTCGATAATGGGGATAATAGCACTGGCTTGCCTCACAGGGGAGTTGGAATAATAAATATATTAAAGATTATGAGGAACTCAGATATTCTAAGGTGGTGCCATGTCAGTGAGTACCTCAAAGAGATTGTCCAAGAGGTGTATGCACTTTGTTGCCTCATTCTTTATTTTCCTCTAAAAACACGAGAAAGCCAACCACTGTTTAAAAAACTATAGCTCCATTTAATCCCTGATGTAATGCCACTAAAGCCCATGGAGTTACATCAGGGTGAATTTGGCATAATATTCCTTAACATGTTTGTTAATAACATTTGTCAGGATGCCTATATTTTAGGGAGTTTATTAGTGAGACAATTAAACGTAAAGAAGCATTTCTATAAAGCCATGCCGTTCAGGTGAGAAAAATATATAAAAGAGACTATAAAGACCAGTACAATCAATATTGTAGGGGTTATTTAATGTTTGTTAATATTCTGTTGCTGGGAAAAGTTGACTGTCCTTTGAAAATTGGATCGCTTCTTATAGTTGGATTATCAGTTTAACTAAACCCAATTCGTTTTTGGATGATAAGGCTAACATCCATCAATGGAACTGTATGTTATTTTTATATGATCATTCTATAAGAGCATTATAACTATAAACTTCTTGGATTTGATCCTGATCTCATTGAAATCAATGGTAATTTTACCATTGGCTGCAATGGGAACAACCTCCAATGCAGTCAGTCCAATCCCATATGATGCTGAGGCCCCCCAAAATGCTTACACCATCAGTTCCTATTGATATGAATGTGAATGAATTTCAGTAGGAACTGAGGGAGTTCAGTACCTTGCAGATCCTATTCCTATACAGGAGTTCATTATATTAAAAAACAATTGTCATTCATGTCCTTTTCTAATGGAAATGCAGCAGTTCAATTATAATTGCAAAATGGGAGTTAAAAGGTGAGTCATGTCACAATATCAATATTTATTCTATTCTATTATTTATTTGAATTGTGGTAGCACCTAGGATCCCTAGTCATGAACTAGGACGGTAAGTGCTGTACAGAAAAGGGTAAGCATTGGCGCTTTGCAAAATCTCCTTTAAGAACTTCCACCCACCTCAGATACAACAGATGTAAAACAGTGGGCAGTGCTTACACGTTTTTGGTGAAACTGAAGAGACCAATATGCTGGGCTTTTACTGCCTCAATATCCCTAGGAATTTCTAATGAGATGGAGTAAACGCTAGTGTTAAAAGTAAAATATGGTTATAGCTCTAAAATGCAGGCTACATTTAACAGCCTTATATTGATTTTTTTCTTGTAATTTTATTTCCGTGAACATTTCTGTTTTCTTAATTAGTAGCCTTTTAAAGAGAGATTTAACATTATCATTATCAGAGGATTTAACTTGTGAAACAGCTGTATGGGGAGAGAGAGAGGGGGAGAGAGAGTGTGTGTGAGAGAGAGCATCATTTAAATACTTCCTGTCTGTTCTATGAGAGGAAACATATAACACACGTAACTGACCTTGCCATCGCAATTAAGATAAAATAGCAATGGCTGAGCTGGTGACAAAACTCAACAATTTCCAATTGCACAGTCACCCTGTAACGGGAAAAACTGTTTACCCCATGTTCCTTATTAAACTGAAGTATTTTATTTAATGAGCATGACTCATACAAGGTGTTCCCATAAATCATCAGCTGGTTTACAAACTCAATAACTAGGCTTTCTGCTCTAACTAGGCTGTGCACACCTTAAATTATTAACATGCCAGAGCCTTAAGGCAGATCTTTGATTATGATGATGATGATGATGATGATATAAACACTGTGAAGACAAGGTGCTCTCTCAGCAAAAGATTATTGACTCTAATTACCATTTACCACAGGAAAAAGAAAAGACAAAACAATAAAATATGAGGGAGAATTTAAATCTAAGATTTAATTTTATGAGGCGTTTTAACCCTCCAAACTTTTTGTTGTTGCTGCTGTCTGCTGCTGCTTCTGCTTGATAGTCGCTAGTTGGCTAAGCTTGAAAGGATGACGGTTGTTAAGAAGAAAAAATAAAACAAAAAAATAAAACACAAGAGAATGTTCAGTTGATGTTATGTACATTCTTTGAAATGGATGGGAAAAGGCCAGAGGGAACAGAAAATGATAATACATTGGAAAGAATCCCAGCCTTAATTGTTTTCATGTATGTAATGTAATAAAAAGGTTAAAGCACTAATATGCCTGACTACAGTCATTTGGTTTGTAAACCAGAGCTGCAGGTCAGCCTTTAAAAAAGGAATAGTATACTCTTATTATATGCTTGGATTTTACTGCACTCTCATTATAAGGATGCTGGAAGTAATGGTGGAGGAGTTAAAATACAATTACAAAGCAGCTTTATTTTTTAATTCCATTCAGGTAAAATAGCGAATGAAGTCCCATGTACAATGCACATCTTATTTGCATGAGTGCAAGCTTCACTGAAGAGGAAATATAGACTAAAGTCAGTGTAGTCACATCCCCATGGATGAAAAGAAAACTTTGCATTTCACTCCAGTAGGAAATGGCTTTCATTTTAAAGGCATATTTGAAGTGTTGTTATTTGTTCAACCTAATTGTTAAAGAGGTTCTGTTTCGGGGAAGCTGTGTTGTTGTTATTATAAATAGCAATATCTTACGTTTGTAATAGTGCTTGTTGTCCCAAAGGATCTCAAAGTACTTTGCAGACTGTATAAATAGGGTTCGTTTCAGATGGTGCTGAAATACAGCCACTTCTTGGGTGGAATCTGATTGTCATCCTGCATCATTATGTGATGGTCATCATCTTGGCTGACACTTCAGGGACTGAACCAGAGCTAAAAATATGAGTTATTACTGCTTCAGCTAGATCTTTTTAGGTGAGGACTGTAGCTGCTCATATTCTCTGTAGATTGGCACAGCGGGGGACTTGTCACACTCAACTCACCAAGGGGTTACAACTACACTGTGAGCCAAATTTTCAGTGGGATTGTGTGTCCATTTGTGTGAAAAGTTTGTGTTTGTGTGGTTGAAACTCTGTGGTAACATTGCATCAGTGTAGATTTTTGCATTGATAAGTACACTTTCTCTCCCTCCCTCACTCACACGCACGCACATGCATACACTCCAGCACATAAACATGCTCCTTTTTTTACATTACATGTATGTCACTGTGTATGGAAATGATGGAAATTAGATGTGTACTTATTGTTTTCTATTTGCACATGCAAATGGGTTTTACACAGACATGTCCATTCTATATGTTGGACATATAAGAGATAATGAGCAAAAAGTGCACGCGTGCAAATCAAGACCACCTTTTGAGTAGCTTATCCCAAATAGTCGGGGCCTTGATTTTATGCTTCTTCTAAAAATTGACATCTCCATCAACACTATTGGATAGCAGCTGGAGCATTGGTTCAATATTGACTCAGAGGGATGTGCAACACGGAGTGAGTCACTTTTTGCAGCATTTAGACTTTCCTCTGAGATTCTTTATCCAAGTACTGATTAGTTCCAGCTCTGCTTAGCATGTGATGTATGGTGCAATCAAAGCCAAAGTTCAGATGCTACAGACATGTGATGGGTGTTTTAGTGTGGAGAGCTTTTAAATACTGATGTTGCTTCTACTTTCTTTTAAACAGAGATGTTACTTTGAAAAAATACAGATGCATTTTGTCTAGAGGGTTCTCTCTCCCTGTTGCATGTGATAGAAAGGATAAGTGTATGATGCATGATATCTTGAGATAGTAGATCTTTAGGTTTTTGCCTGTCATTTGGATGTTAGCATTCAATATTCATACCTATACTAGAAAAATGAGTTTAATATAATGTTTTTACATGCTCTGAGGTTTATTGTCCCAACAATACATGGGAGATTTACATGAGTAACTCATGTTAATATTATTGGGATTTATGAAAGCATATGCACCACACATCAATGAGAGAATATCTCAATATGTGTGTGATAGATGTGTGATATAAAAATGTGCATTTGTGAGTGTGTAAGAGGCTGAGCGCAAAGCAGGTGCATACAATAATGCAAAGAATTATATTAATGCTACTGTTGAGGATTTAATCACACAAAAGTTAGAAAATTCTGAGTTCCCATAGCAACCTTAATTCTGTTGACTTTTGTGTATGTGTTGCCATATGGTCTGTTTTTACACGATCACAGAACATATATGCAGTTATACACAATACGTACATCTCCAGTTGTAGAAACAAATGCAGTTGCCTTGCATCATGTCATGATTAGGTTACGGGCTTGAAACATCACTCCAGTTATACCTTTACTGCACTGATTTCAGTGGAGTGGCACTAGCATAAAGTTGAACAAGGCAGCAGTGAATGAGGCCCTATATTTGCACTATATTATGTTATATGATTTACCACATATCACATCACACATGATCTGATAGGATTTGTGGCAAGAGGGTCCACAAAGATAGCCACAAATCTTACCCTGTTGTGGCCACCATCAGCTTGCTGCTGTATTAACTCTCATGCATTTTTTTATGTTTTTCTTTCAAAGTTTTTGGGACTTTTTTGATTCCATCTCTTTTTTTGAAGGCCATGATTAGTGCATCTTGGCTTTTTTTTCTCATGCCTTTGGCAGAGTATCATATAGTTTAGTTATTTCTTCCCTATTTGATCTTTTTCCATGTATTCTTATACCGTGCAAACATAGAATCATAGGACTGGAAGGAACCTTGAGAGGTCACTTAGTCCTGTCTTCTGCACTCATGACAGGACTAAGTATTATCTAGACCATTCCTGACAGGTGTTTGTCTAACCTGCCCTCATTGTCAAACTTGAACCTGCCCTATCCTATCTAACATGAACCTGCCCTCGCTGTATACATATGAGAATATTTTACCATCTGGAGGCTAATAACTAAACATGTAGCAATGGATATTCAAAATAATTTACAAAACAGAAACAACATATAATAGCAATTGTACAAAAATACTCTATTCATCTCTCTGTACTGGTAGAGAGCCACTTGAATCGCATTAATTCTCCTGCAGATTGCAAAAGTGCGAGATTTCTGCAGCCCAGGAATGACATTCTGGCTCCATTGACCTTAGCGTAGCCTGGATTTCAGCCCATGATTTTCAAGTTGGTGAAATGCAGGATTCTTTGGTATGATCCTCATGTAAAACTTGCCCCTTGCTTTCACTAATGTACAAATCACAGTGTGCTGAAATAGCAGAAGATGTATTCACAAGTATTATCCTTGCATTTTAACAGGCAGCTCTACAATTCTGAAGCCTTAAAATTCCTTCTGTCCTGCCTTTTCCACACCCCATTCCTCCACACTGGTTAGTCAGTGAATTCAGCCTGCAGGGTAGGAAATCTTCTGCAAGGACAGGTAGAATTTCAAGACTTCAGCCCACCAAAGGCTCATTCACCCACCATTCAGTTCTTGCTGAAGTAACCTGTGTGTATATTGGTGGATTCATGGTATATAGATGCAGGGGTAGGCAAAAGCAATTAGATTTTTATTACTGAACCATAATATCTAGAGAGAATCAAATGGACAAAACTATTTCAAATATTCCACATCTGGAATCAACAAGAAGAAGAGAATGTTTTTTGTTTGGATAACATGCCCTCAAAGAGTTAAACATTCACCCCTTTCCTAAATACTAATTATTCAGGAACTGTTTAAATTCAGTGGTGAGGGGTCAGCTTCTTATAATAACCTTTCTCAGCATGCTTTTCTTTTTCTGGTAGCTGGCCCTTTAAATGTGGGAGAGACAAGCAGCTGCAGTCCTAAAGTGGCCATTTTAATCTGGCAGTTGGAGGTTTTGCTTTTCTCTCTCCTGTCTGGTAAGTTTTCTTAGGTCTTGGTATGTTTTCCCTTTTTCTTATACCTCACAGGGAGGTTTTACTAGCCTAGGGAGAAAAGGCGAAGCAGGGTCACTCAGCTTACTGCAGTGACAGAGAATACCTTCATGCTTCTGGCATTTGTTTGGGACTCTTGTCACTTTCTGCCCTTTCTTTTACAATCCAGAATTCTTGTTTTTGTTTATGGAATTCCTTAGCCCTGTAAACATTGTTAAGTGCTTTCCAAACCCAGACTGAGACCCAGTCTCTGATCCAAAGAGTGTGCAGCCAGAACTGCCAAAGGCTCTGATCTTGCAGTAGGCTCCACTGTGGTATACTCCAGTTGAAATCAGTGGGGCTCTGCCACTTCAGAGTTCATTGCAGGATGGGATCTTCAGCAGGGGAAGGCAAAGTAAGCAGGGTGATGAAGATGGACACATATCTTATTTCCATGTTTTTTTTAATATTATAATAATCTCCAGAAGGATTCCTCCTCTTTGCTACAGTTAGTTGTTTATTTCCTGTGATCTTTTTTTTGTTTTAAATTCCCTTTTTAAAAAACGCTGTCTTAATTTATATGTTTGTTTAACTATTTCCTTGATTTTTTTGGTTTGTCTGTATTTTATGCCTTTTCTACCTGTTATAGAAAAATAATACAACTAATGGGGAAAGGAAGGGAATGCACATTATTTTGTGTATTCTCCCTCATTAATTGTAATTATATTTTTTTTATAAATGATATTGCATTTTTTAACACTTTCCTCTCTAATAGAGAAGTATTTTCCAACTGAAAAATATCCCTTTGCTCTTAAACCCATCACAGTTCAGGACTGAATATCACCTTTCCTAGGCCTCAGGCCTGTGTAGTTTGGTAGGGGGAAAACTCCATGCTTTGGGAAAGAGAAGAAACTTTTCTCTAGTGGACTGATTTTTTGTTGTTGTTTTTTTTGAAAAGAAGCTCCAGTTTGAAGCTGTTCAGATGTTTGGAATGTTAGAAGTTAGATCTTGCAAAGCTAGATTAGAAGGCAGGTGAAATGGTCAAAGGTGCAATTTACCCATAGGAGTGTTTACCACCAGGGGTATCCATACCACATACGTGGATAAGAGAAAATAAAAAGAGAAGAAAACTTTGTGAGATTGCACACGTGAGCACTTGCACACAGAGAACAGTAGCATAACCATAAATAATGCAGGGAAAAATTTCATGTTTCCTATTGGAAAATGGGCAATTAAAAAAAAAAAAAGTACAGATGAATAGCTAAATCAGAGCAACTAAAAGCCCTGATCCTGCGTATATGTGTCACTAAATATGTATGGACTCACTGAGTACTGAAACACTGGAATTCACCGCATGAAGTTACACATGAGATCAAATGTTTTCAGGACTGGGCCCTCCAGTCCTTCATTAAACATGAGATTTCTCCAGTCATAATTTGTAATACAATAAGGTATTGTAAAATAACTTTTAATTGCTCTTCTCCCTTCCTCCCTCATACCTATTTAAATATAACAGTGTTTTTAAGGAGAGGAAAAATAGGGAAAGCATTAGGAGTTCTGTGCACAGCTTGACTATGTGTGGGTATGATATGGAAATTTTAATCTGTACTATTTTGTTGCTGCTTTGGGAAGAAGCAACAAAAAAAAGTGTCTAAGTACTTGTTGAAATAATTGCCCTGTCAATCCAGATGTTGGCCAGATGAGTAGTCTTTTTCTTGGTCTCCTTGCCAATATTTGATTTCTGTGCAAAAATTAAAACTCACCTAATGCCCTCCTACAGGTTGGCAAGTATCCAGAGTATTAGAAGATTTTAAGGTTCTTATATTTCAACCACAAGGCTCAAAATCTTTTGCTGTGTTTGTTTAAGAGATACTGCAAAGGACAACAAAGCCTAGGTCCAATCTTCTTAACGCTGACTAATGGGTATAGACGCACCGACTAGGAACTGCAGTACTGCACCCAG
The DNA here is from genome assembly GCF_003597395.2 of Chelonoidis abingdonii. Taxonomy (NCBI): domain Eukaryota; kingdom Metazoa; phylum Chordata; order Testudines; family Testudinidae; genus Chelonoidis; species Chelonoidis abingdonii. The sequence continues at coordinate 182,271,176 of NC_133770.1, read as the reverse complement.
AAATATGTGTATGGGATTACATTTTACAGACCCATGCATCAAGTAAGCAATGTTTGTAGGATCGGGTGCTAAATCATCATTGGGACAGCTAACATTCTACCAATCTCATTTGCTAAATGTCTTTCAGTGACGTATGGCAAGTAGTCCCGTAAACTGGTCATGGTAACTTAGTTTTTCAGCCATCACCAGAGAAAACTTAATCCTAATGCAGTAACACAGACAATATTTTATAATGAAGAATTCACAACTTAAAAGGTCATGCTTTTGTAGCTCTGAACCTCTTGGAGAATAAGAAAATGAGTCCTGAAAGGCACATGGATTTAAATATGTTCACACAATAGGCCTTTCCCCTCCATTTTGCAATTCCATTTTTATTAGAAGATAATCATTCTCCAGCAGTATGTTTTGTAATATCTGGGGTGGGGTAGGGGGTGTAACTCAGCAAAGCATACAGCACGTACTATTATTCTGCATGGGTTTTAGCTTGAGGTTTTGATGCGACAGAAAAGGAAGACAAAACCCCCAAAAAACAACCACTAATGGAAATAGTCTTTTCCTGTAAATATTTTGGGAGGTGAATAGCATTATTATATGTTTATAAGACTTAGAGGCTGATTCAAGTTTTACACCAGCGTGACTGAGTTGAAACCAGTGGAATTACGATGGTGTAAAACTGAATAAAATGGTGGTGGCCTCTGATTTGGGGTGCCTCTGTTTTTTGGTGCCCAGCTTGAGACTCTGGGACCTAATTTTCACAAAGAGCTGAGCACCCCCAACTACAGTTGAAGTCAATGGGAGCTGTGCCTGCTCAGCACTTCTGAAAATCAGGTCTTAAGGTGTCTCAAGTTAGGCAGCCATAAATGAGGCATTGCACATCAGTGGCAACTTCTGAAAAAGTTGGCATATGTGTATTAGTGATTGGGCCCAGACCAAAACCTTGAATCTGAAACTTGCTGAAATTTGATAAGGTCTGGATCCAAATTTCATCTCAGATCCTTATTTGTACAATGAGCTGACCTTGCGTTTTACTTTTAATTCAAGGGGATGCAAGTATATTCACTGATATAACAATCAGCTGCAGATTTTGTGAAATTTCTTTGTTGCAAAGCAAATTGCCTTTTACATTTCTTATCACTTTGTAGGTTTGTATTAATTGCTGACATTGATTCAATTATATCGTCACATTTTGTTTTACAATAACACATCATAATTCTGCACAGGGATGAATTTCACTCTTTTGTGTCTGGGTACCAAATTAATTATTCATATGTGAATGTGCAGGACCATAGGTGTATACCTATATCTCCTTGTGGTGTATCCACTTCTATAAGTGAAAATTGGTCTTCCGAAACAGCTTTTCTACAGAATAGCCCTCTGCCCTCAGAATGCTGTCTATAAAAGAGGTACTGATTTAACATTGTCATAGGATGTGTTATTTTAAGCAGACACTACATTATAATTCAGCAGCGTAATGGAACTCTTCTTCTAGTTGACAAACGCTCTGGTGTAAATGATTTAATTTACTAGCTGAAGCATGAATCTACATATTATTGTACTGATCAGTCATTGCATACTAAAATCACTCATCCTTAATGTAATGATTTGGTATCCCTACAGAGAATTTGAGTCATCAGAAAGTCATTAGATACAGTAAAAAATGAAAATTACTATTACACAGCAGTAAATACTATTAACTGTTATTTAAAACAGCATTTAATTTAGCAATGCAACAGTTTACAAATTTCTGCAGTTTACTTAGTTCTGGAATAATTGTGACTTCAAAGTTAATGATACCAGTGCCAATAAAACACCAGAATTATGGGGGAAGAGGGGGAAACAAGATGAACAATTTCCTTTTAAAGTGGATCAACTCTCATATTACATTATTAGCCTTATTCTGAATGTTTCATTGGTAGGAAGTATAAACCAATTCTGACTGGAGACGAGCTGAAAAAATCTAGGAAATTCTTTCAGCCATAGGGTTGCTCAGAGGCTGACCAGTAAGGTGGACAATGTGGTATTCATGCTACTGTTATTAGTGCTGTATACCAAGTTTGCAATGAAACATGAACCCATGTCAAATACAACTGGTTTGGGGTTTTCTTACTAACTTCAAACTCAGAATAGGCTTATTAAAAGGTTTGCCCGTGGTCCGGTTTGAGTGAAGCTGCTCTTTTGTGTCAAAATTATGCAAAATTCACAGTGTTGCATGATATCAATGTGAAATCAGGTGGTTCCAACAGAGCGGTGTTTTGAGTTTGTTCAAACGTGAAATTCAAAGGGGAACAGGTGGGGATGAATCTTTGTGGCTAGAGACTGAAAATATGTCTCTGGAACCCTATGTGAAATACAAGTTTTGTACAGCTCTAATATTCCCTTGTAGTACTCTCCTCGTGAATGACACATATGATGAAAGTATCTACTCTTGCAGTGCTTGGAGTATGTGTGTGTGGGGTGTTATGACATGGCTTCTAGCAAGTATGGTCATATGGCATCAGGTGTGGCTTGGCTGGACAACCTGTATTTTCAGCAAGCTTATCTCAGGTTTTGCATGTCTGTATGTGTGTATCTATCTAGGTATGTGTTTGGCTCCATCTCTGTAGGATCTGAGCACTGCACAGACATTAATTCGTTTACCTTCAAAATAACCATTTGAAGTATTATTCCCGTTTTTTACAAATGGGTGCACTGAGGTACAGAAAGGCCTTGTTTACACAAGAAAATTCTTCCGTTTTAATTCATTTTTAAACTTGTTTAGTTAAGGTGGGTCAAAAGTATGGATGCCCCTTAGTTTGGTTTAGTTTAGGCTAATTCTTGTCCAGTGTAAGTTAAACTGACATAAGGCTGGTTTAAATAGAAATACGAGTGCCTACACAGCCTTTTGCTCCAGTTTAATTAACTCGGTTTAAAATCACGCTTTTAGTTAAACCGGTACAACTTTCTCAGTTAGGCAAGGCCTAAGATGATGACAATACCTAGGTCTTTTACTGTGCTTTTCCTTAGTAGATCTCATAGTGCTTTGCAATGTGATTTTTGAAGCATCACACAGGAAGCTTGTGGCTGAACTTTGAACTTAATCCAGATCTCCTGAGATCCAGTCTAGTGCCTTAGTCACAAGGCCACATTTCCTCTCATGTTACTTTTAAATCACTCTGTTTTGTATCAAAGTTAAAGGTCAATTTTTTTCTGCCAAGTATAATTTATGCAGACTTGGATAATAGTCCTAATTCCAATGTGCTGTAATTCATCTGAAGTCCACTAAGTGATGCCAGGGGTGAATTTACTTCAGTGCTGTTCTGTGTATGTTTTTTGTGGGTTCCTTATGTACATGAGCATGGGAAGTACTGATTTGATATGCAAAAGACCCAGCACATCTGCCCAGGCTGGATGGATAAAATAGAAATACGAGAATTCTCTCATTTTGATAAGTAATATTGAATGAAATATTGGCTGGAGGGGCATTTTTGGTTGATATCATATGAAAGACTGGTGATAGTTTTCAGTTAGCAATAATTACATTACATCTGTTGTGTACATAATAGGAAACTAATTCTTCTTATGAAGCTACAGTACATGGATACAGATTGTGAGTGTTGTACTGTTACATTTACTAACCACATAATTACATAGTTAGCCCCATTACAGTGGGTCTTGAAATGTTATGATACAGTGTATAATTACATCATTTACTCTTCAAGACACCCTGAAGATACAATATAAATAATGGGATCATAGAATCATGGAAATTAAAGATGAAAAAAAATCCTATTAGGTCATCAGCAGCTCTATATGAAAAATTATAGTGCTTTGCTGTACTGTATTTTGTCACCAGAAATTGCTCTTTGAAAGTCTTTATTCCAGCACTCTCTCCCCATATCTGTGCACAGTATTCACTGACTGCCCTGGATATAACTGAGAATAGAACTTGAGAAGTTCTTAACTTTATTGGCCAATTTCTTTATTTGGCTATTTAAAATTTGTGTAATAATGAAACAATGATATGTTGTGTTTCTAGCCTTGCATCTGCGTATCTCAAACCATTTTTGGAACACGACTTAGCTGCACCACAGGGGTATTGTGAAGCTAAATTTCACAATTAGTTAATTATTAATTGATGGGCAAAAATTAAATATTTTTCCTAGTGGTAGAAAGTCTACCCAGTAGTGAGATGCAACAGTACTCATTTTCAGCTGGTATCAATGAATTTGGGGGCTGTGCTGACCTCTGGTAGAAGGGAGGATGAAGTTGCTCTTTACTCCAAACAACATTTCCTGCAGAGGGTCCTTGTCACAGAGGATCTTTGCCAGCAGAAGCTTGTATAGTCCCCCTTGAACTTAATTTAGTCCCTGGTAATAATTTTTCTCCAATTATTTATTTAACAAAGGTTAGCCAGGAATATTAATATCTGTTTTTAAAATAGCCATCTCCTACCTTTCTCCCAAATATGCAATAATATAAGATGTCTGCAGAAATATATGAGAGAGAGGAGCACAAATAAATGAAATTAACTGACCTAGAGGTGATCTGTCTCTTTGGTTTGGTTTCCTTTTCCATTATTTCCCTATGTTTTCTTTCCTATCAGATCCAATGCATCCCATCCATATAATTCTCCATCTTCTCATTTCTGTTTTCTGTTTTTCTTTCTTTTTCTCCATGACCTCCCTCTTCTTTCTTTGAAAAGCAGGATCTCCTTTTCTCTCATTCTTTGTCTCGCTCTTATTTGTGGCAGTAGCCAGTGCCAATAGAAAGTGTGCAGGCAAAGCTACCATCTGAAAGTTTGCGCAGAGCCAGTTTATAGCAGCAAGCGAAAATTCAGAAAATCCTGGTAATCAGCATTTTGTAGCCTCATACTGCTTTCAGTAATGAATTCTCACCCCACACCTGTGAGATAGGGTAAGTACTGTTACCCCGATTTATTTTACAGATAGAGAATCACAGATAATACAATATAATTTGCTACATGTAGTGCCTTGTAATTTGCTTTTTATTCTTGCATGCTCACGCTATTTTCATTGTTAGAATGGTTCCAGTGTATCATTATTGGCTTAGATATTTTGTATAAATTCTCTCCTTTCTGTGCTATGGATTTTAACAATATAGAGATCAGTCGTGCCCGTAGAGAGACAGGCCTGAGTAAAGAGGCCATGTAGAGAGATACCACCGCTGGAGGATCTCTGGAAGGGATTTTGCCTCAGGGAAGCACAGTTCCTTCCCAAAATATACAGCCAGAAGCTCATGCTGTACCTCCTTTGAGGGTTCAGTGGAGTCCCCTCTTTGTAGTTGATCAGCTTCACTAGTTATGTCCCTGTCTCCTCACCAGCGAACCCCGGCTGCTTGGGAATGGCTAATATTCTAAGGTGATGTTAGGAGAGCAGGAGCTGTGATTGCAGCCCATTCTTAATCAGCTATGGGTTAGATACCCAGCTGGTGTAAATCACTGTAGCTTCATTTACTTCACTGGAGCTGTGCTGAGCATCTAGCCTTGTATATTTCTCTTTGAACCAGCAGTGCAGCATTCCTTAGGTAGGACAGAGGGGATGAGGTAACTAATTATGAAGCTGACTTAATTGCACACACAGGTTTATACAGGTTTGCATCACGAGCGTTCCCCTTTAGTTGTATTTAAAGGAATTGCACATTTTTTAAAATGAAACAATCAAGTGAAAAGTTTCCATAGGAAAGGACACGAGTGATATGCTACTGAAATCTGTAGTGGCTGGTTGTGTCTCATACCGATGTTTTTGTTGTTCCTGTGGATGGTACAGCACAAGTGCTGACTTTTTATTTATTAGTCAGAGTTGGACGTTAGTAGAATTGTGTCTGAAGTATGTCATGATAGGCCAATAAAGAATACAGCTAATTTTGTGAGAGACACCAGTGTCCAGATTTGTATTATGGTCTGGAGAGTTTAACTGGCTGACAGAAACCCTTAAAGAATTGGTGCACAATTAGCAACAGGAAAAAAATGGTCCTGTGCAAACCCAAGGGCATTAAATATTTGGGAGGGCTAGTTCTATCATTTCCTTAATATGAAAAAGTTGGAAGAGAACAGGCACAAATCTCTCAACTTCTTTGTGAAGTTAGCAAAATACCAAATGCTGTAGTTACAAACAGTGAGGGACTACAAACACACACACACCAGCAGTGGTAAGTAATACTACCCTTTTTAGTGTTTACTAATCTTTTTTTTTTTCCTTCCCACAAAAACCTAGGACCAAATTGTGTGTGTAATAACAAACTAACTGGAATCAGTGGGCAATAACCTCCTTTATATAAGAAGCAGTAAACATGTTCACCAAATAAACATTAGTGGGAGACACGTGAAGGGGGAAAAAAGTGCCTTCTGATTTAGCTTGTGTTGTTAGCCGTTGGTTTCTCTGACCATGTAAGGTTACGAGGGCCAAGAAATGAAGACTAGTCTTTTACCATGCTCCTGCGCGTGGATTACACTGTGTTTCATTCATTGGGAGATACATGCCTGCTGCAGGGCAGAATTAAGGCCTCTGTATAAATGGTCACATTAAACTAGTACCTTCTGCCAAATCCTGCCCTTATTCACACTGGAGTGCAGCTGGAATAAGGGCATTTGACTTCAGTGGAGTTGTTTCAGTTAGCCAACTGTGAAATCAAGAACAAATTTGGCCCATTTGGTCCATTAAGATTAAAGTACACTGTAATTCTGATTTCAGGCTGTGCTTTTATTTTAACCACATCTACCAGTGTAGCTAATAAATGTTAGAGGAAACTAATTTACATTCTAAAATCTATTAATCTAATCATACTCATTAGATAAGTCAACCAATAAAGAGGAAGTAAAGCAAATAGTGTGAAACAACAAAATGAGCTAACCAATCTAACTTAAATAATGACAGGCACTGCAATCTATAACAAAACATCACATAAGTTAGCACTTTAACAGCATTCACAATTTCATCCAATAAATATGTACAACTACACTGCTCTATTAGGTTTTTCAGACTCAGTGCAATAAAAATGTGAGACAAATAAAAACACAATTTTTTATCCATGCATAGAGAGGACATACAATTTATCTCCACTGCTTCAGCTCCATGGAGGGCTATGCAGGAAGAGACGGGGTGAAATGTGCATATGGAAGGAGTGTGGGTTGCACTGCTGTGGGGGAGAAGGGAGAGCTGCACCATTGGGGCTGGGAATGTGCTAATGAGGTACATTGGAACTCCTGTATTGAGGGTGCTGGAACAGCTATTCTGGTGCATGCGGCTGGAAGAGCAGCTGTGCCATAGCCTCGTCCCCTGCCTATGGACTGGACCTTGGCTTTTATCCTTCATCTCCCTTGCCATGTCACCCCCACAGAGCTCAGTTATTCAGACTTTGTGCAGAGAACAGCACAGATTTCACCCTAAGTGGAAGGACAGCCTATTATTTAAAGCAGAGTTTCTCAAACTTCATTGCACCATGACACCCTTCTGACAACAAAAATTACTACACAAACCCAGGATGGGGGGACAGAAGCCTGAGCCCGCTCAAGCCCCACTGTCCTGATTGGGGGGGGAGTAAATACAAAGGGCTTCAGCCCCTGGCAGTGGGGCCTGTAACCTGAGCCCCACCACCCAGGACTGAAGCCCTCAGACTTCAGCTTCAGCCCCAAGTTGTGGGGCTCGGACTTCAGCTTCAGCCTCAGATGACAGGGCTCCAGAAAGTCTAACGTTAGCCCTGGCAACCCCATTAAAATGGGGTCTCGACCCACTTTGGGGTCCCTACTCACAGTTTGTGAAACACTGATTTAAGGCATAGGACAGGGATCCAGGAGTTCTGGGCTTGGTCCCCTTTGGCTGATAAGCACTCATTTGGTTGACAGCCTGGAAAATGTCAGCATTCTAAACATTTCTGTAGAACCTGCTAATATTTGTGGTGGTCTCAGTGCAGTTTATAGTGGACAGGTTGAAGGTGTCCAAAACTGCAAAGTGACCAGAGCATTTAGCACTAATTGCCATCCTTGCTGACAGTGTCTGTGGAGAGACAAGGACTGAATGGGCATGGAGAACCTGACCTCTTGCTCCTAGAGGTCTAGTCCTTCTGCCCGTGGTGGTCTTCACACTAAAGCGAGGAGGAGGGCTTGTATTGAACTGCTATTTCTATTAACTCCAACACCACAGAAACCTGAGCCTGCTGTTCACTGCAGCTTGCTATCTGTCTCTGCCATTCATGGCCATGGCTGTCCAATATGGAGGTTGGTGACCCTTTGACCTCTACATTCACCCTTCTATCTCCTTAAACAGCAGTTGCTCCACATAGTGGCTCAGGATGAGGCCCATACTATTGTGTGGTTAAGCAGAGAACTCCATTGTCCAGAGCTGTCAGGCCTTTGTCCCTTGTTTTGACCCTGGGACTTTCACCCTGTTTATTCATCCTTTGTCCCTCTTAGTTAAATTCTGAGTTTGGTGGCCAATCCCTCACCTAAGTTACCCGAGTGGTAATTTTGCTTAAAATAAGAGATGACAGACTAGCACACCTTAAAGGCTTGCTTGATGTATCATTGGAAATTCTGAAAAATACTTTTTTTAGAAGCAGTTCTAATTCTACTGATTTCTCCCCCTCCCCATATAATATAATAATAATAAAAATATATTATGTTTGTATTTATTTTTTTATCACCGTGAGCTGCTGAGGATATGATTATTGTATTATGTCTAGGGCCCTACTAAATTCATGGTCCATTTTGGTCAATCTCATGGTCATAGGATTTTAAAAATCGTAAATTTCATGATTTCAGCTATTTAAATCTGAAATGTCACGATGTTGTAATTGTAGAGATCCTGACCCAAAGAGGAGTTGTGGGAGTGGTAGCAAGGTGATTGGAGGGAGGGTTGTGATACTGCTACCCTTACTTCTGTGCAGTCTTCAGAGCTGGGCAGCTGGAGAGTGGCTGCTGGGAGCCCAGCTCTGAAGGCAAAGCCGCCGCCAGCACTAGTGCAAACGTAAGGGTGGCATGGTATGGTATTGCCACACTTGCCTCTGTGCTGCTGTTGGCAGGGCATTGCCTTCAGAGCTGGGCGCCCAGCCAATAGCCACTGCTCTCTGGCTGCCCGGTTCTGAAGGTAGTGCAGAAGTAAGAGTGACAATACCAGAACCCTCCTAAAATAACTTTGTGGACCCCCCCCACAACTCCCTTTTGGGTCAGGACCCTAATTTAAGAAAAGCTAGTCTCCCCCACCCCCCGTAAAATCTGTATGTATAGGGTAAAACCACACAAAAGACCAGATTTCATGGGGAGAGACCAGATTTCACAATCTGTGATGCATTTTTCATGGCTGTGAATTTGATATGGCCCTAATTATGTCACAGAGGATTATGATTTTGGCAGACACAGGTGAATTCTTAAGGGACATATTTACTGTGAACATGAAAGAGAATAAAACAACTTTTTAGTTGTTGCCTTTGGTGTTTCACCCAATGGACAAACATCACTACATGTTTTTTGTTTTGTTTTTTAATAGTTCTAGTTTTAAAATACATTACCAATAAATAAGAATACTTTTACTTCTGTAATACTTTCCATCCAAAATCTCCAAGAACCTTATGCATTAATTTATCCGGAGAACATATCTGTAAAGTATATGTGTTACCTAGATTTTACAGGTGAGGAACTGATGCACAGAAAGATTAAGGGCCTATTTGACAGCAGTTGCAGTCTTCATTGTGATATTTGCACAGTAAAATAGCCTATTAAGGAAGTAACTGGCCACTTCTGTGTGAAAATACACAATTAGCATGTGCAAATTTGTACATATAAAGTGCACTATTATGCACAAACTCCTGATAATAAAGTGGTTATAGGGTTAGAAAGGACTGCAAAGATCGTCTAGTCTAACCCTGCCAAGATGCAAAATTTCTTGTGTCTAAACAAATGGTGGGCAACCTGCGGGCCAAACGCAGTCTGTCAGGGTAATCCGCTGGCAGGCCGCAAGACAGTTTGTTTACATAGGCCGTCTGCAGGCATGGCTGCCCGCAGCTCCCAGTGGCTGTGGCTCACCATTCTGTATTTGTGCATTTGGCTTTTCTTCCCTAAGTGTAGCACTTTATATCTGTGTTTGTTCAATTTCATTTTGTTGTCTATAGCCCAGTTCTCCAATTTATCAAGATCCCTCTTAACCTTAGCTCTATCCTCCCAGGTGTTGGCAACCCCCTACCTTTGTGTCATCTACAAATTTGATCAGTATGCTCTCTCCTCCTATATCTAGGTCATTAATAAAGATGTTAAACAACACCGGACCCAGAACAGATCCCTGTGGAACTCCACTTGAATCCTCACTCCAATCTGACATCATTTCATTAGTAGCTACTCTTTGTTTGTGGTTGTTTAACCAATTATATAATCACCTAATGGTAGTTCCGCCAAGCCCTCATTTCACCAGCTTACTTATCAGAATGTTATGTGGGACTGTGTCAAAATCCAGGTACACTGCATATTCTGCAAACCAGTTATCCTGTCAAAGAAGGCATCAAGCTGGTTTGGCACGATTTGTTCTTGGTAAAATCCATGATGGCTGCTACTGATCACCCCTCCATCCTTCAAGTATTCACAAATTGAATGTTTTATACATTGGTCTAGTAGCTTCCCAGGTAGCAAGGAGAGGCTGACTGGTCTATAGTTCTTCAACCCTTCTTTTTCCCCCTTTTAAAGATGGGCACTATATTAGCCCTTCTCCAGTCTTCCGGGTCCTCTTCTGTCATTCATGAGTTTGCAAATATTATTGTCTGTCAGTGGCTCTGAGATTTCTTCAGCTAATTCCTTCAGTACCCTCAAATAGCATCAGACCCTGCTGATTTGAAATTATTCAAATTGATCAGAAGTTCTCTGATGTGTAGACATTGAGCAGCTCCGCCTTTCTACCCTCTTCAGTTACCAGCTCACCACCTCCATTTGGCAGCGGACCCACACCATCTTTGATCTTTTTTTTCTGTCTGACACGTTTGAAGAACCTCTTGACTTGTCCCAGATCATATAGGAAGTCTGTGGTGGTCAGGGAGAAAACCTGAATCATCTGGCTCCTACTCCTGTGTTCCAGCCACAAGACTACCTTTCTCCTCAGTCTCCCCCTCCCCCTTTGGTTTCAAGCTGATTACATTGCACTGCTGGGTGCACCATTCTCATCTAGAAATGTCAGAACAGACTTGTTCTGCTAGATGTTCCCACCAGCCCCCAGAGTTTTAGCCCTTTTTATTATAAAATGCTTTTCACATTAGTGTGCATAGAAACTCCTCTTTTCGTTTAATCATTCACAGCCTGGAGTGATACCAATTTATGTAACGTGGTCTCGTCCTACTCATTATTTCATCATACCCCTGCCTCATCTAATTTTTTTTCCCTTAGGAAAAAAGGGATGGGTGGCTGGGAGCATGGGTGTGCAAAGCAAGTGTGTTTTCAGGCTTTTTCTAGCTGCATTTTTCTTCCTTTCTGGTCTCCAACACACCATGGAAAGTAAGTAGAGGTTATTTGTGCCCTATGGGAGGAGACTAAACCTATGGACCCTAGGTTGGGGAGTGGATCCAAATGGGCTGGAGACTCTCCTGTCATCCTGAAATCAATGGGAGCTACTTGAATCCTACAATGAGAGAACAGGGCCCTGGACATTTAGATCCTATGCACAATTCTAGCATTCATTGCTGCTGTATAGTCTGCTCCACACATTAATTACCTGAGCTGCTAACCTCCCTGAATGCTGTCATGGCTGTTTGTACTTTAAGTTCAGGTCGTCTTGGACTTTTCACCTTCTTGGTTTCATCTCTTACATTTTACTGGTACCACATGCATGTCTCCATTACTTCCTTTTTGCTAAATAACATCCATACCTGACTAATCCAAAGAGCTATAATCTCAGAGACCCTTTACCATCCACATTAGTGCTTTCAGAACCTTTTAAAACCTTCAATGTAATTGCTGCAACACTGCGCTGAGGATAGTAGGTGATACTCAAGGAGCCCAACCGTTCCCTTGTGTGTCGCTTGGAAATGGACACCACAGGCAACAGCAGTCAAATACTGATATCAGTGCTTGACTGCCGTTACTTTCTCTGAAGATTCCTGGTCATTTGTCAAGATTCGGTTTGGGAGATTAGTCCTGGCCAGTGAGCTCTGATGTGTTTTTCTAATAAATACTTTTCTCCTTGCTGTGTGCTTTTAAAATTCGTAGTTAGCTATCGAGTACCCTGAGAGCCAACACTTCAGTTTACATTCTATACTCCAGCAAAACGCTTGCTTGGATGTGTGACTTTCTGATTTCCCATGCATCAGGACCACAGATCTTAATCTATACCCCTTACAGCTTCATTGTAGTCCCCATCAGGGGCTGTATATGTCATGGCTGCCTTGCAGTTCTTGTAACTTCTCCCTACTGGCCACTGCCTCATCCAATAACCTTGAGTCCCTATTCTGCTAGTTATTCTTTTTGGTGGTGCTCTTATTTTGTGATAGCCCTTTGCCCCAATATGTGGCCTCAAATGATCACAGAGCACTTTGCTAGATTTCACTGCTGGACTTGGTGCCAGGGGGATGTTGTGATGCACTTTGCAAGATGTCCTTTGCACATATTCATGAGAGAATCTTTCCCCCCCCCCCACCCCCCAACACACAATTTTCTGTTCAGGGTTAGAACCCCAGCAGGCGTGGTTTTCCTAGTTCTTGATACAGTACAATTATCAGTTCTTGGGTTGGAGGGAATTGGGAGTGGAGCGATTGAGACATTCAGCCTCTCTCTCATTCATACACACCATGGCTGTGCTGCCAATGCTTTAACAAGGGACTCTCATGTAACATTTGCCCCTTAGCTTGTGATAAACTTTAGTGTACAAGAGGTGCAGATAATTGCAGAGAGGCGGGCTCAGCACTGTGAAATCTATTCATGTTTTATTTAAGTGCTGACTGTGCATTGTACAGTATTTTATTCCTGAAACATATACTATGTGTATTTATAGTATAGCACAGTGTTGTCTGTGTGATATTTCAAACGTGATGTCAGCTGAGATGAAGATCTGGGGCAAGGGTTTCAGGTGTATTCTCCCCTGGAAATTATTTTTACTTTTAAAAATCCTGACACATGGCTTATTCCAGTGCATGACAAGTACAACACTATTGCTCTTTTGAAGAACATTTATGAGCCTTGGGGGTAAGTCATGTTTGGCAGGGATGATTTAGCAGTACACATTGAGATGGTGAGTTCCATCAGAAGCAGAGAAATCACACACCTCCCATAAATGTGGCAGCAGAATTTTAAAAAAGGTCCTGAGAGCCTCCTGCAGCACACCACGGATACAGATACAGGCAAAACTATGGTGTGGGCATACAGTAGCTCTCTGTAGCCCAGATCATATTGGGGACTGGCGAATAAAAAATCAGACATCTGTGTTCCAGATCTGAGTAGCCCTTGGGCTCATCATTGCCGATCCATCTGTAAAAGGCATCACACAACAGTCACTTAAATCAGAGTGAGGTAAGAGAGAGGGTGGTAGGGCCCTGTTGATGCTGAGACTAGAACTGTGTTTGAAAACTATGATAAAACAAAAGCTCAAACACAGCATCTACTAAACTGGATTTAAACACAGTTTCACATGCAGCGCATGGTGCCAAAATACATGAGAAACTGTATTAAAGAATATAATTCAACAGGCACCAGTTCCAACATGGCTACCATCTCAGAGTAAAGCAGGCCCAAGAAATTTACAAAAAGACCAAATGATCAACAGTTACTGTTTCTTTTGCTTGCCCCTCCAACTCTCCTCCATGGTAATTGTGTGGAATTCTATTTATAATACAATAGTTGCACCAGCACAATCTTTGTTCAGAGAATTATTTGGGTGGCAAATATAAGTAAATTTCTGGATGTCAGTGGCAAGCTAGAGAGTTCCCCATATGCATGGAGAAATACATTTTAGCAGTCATGGTTCCTGGCAGACAATGGCAATTTTGATTCAGACCTAAATAATAACACAACCACTTAACTTTTGCAATGCACTTTGAAAATGGAAAATGCTAACTAATTAATCTTGCCAATTCTCCTGGCATGTAGCTAAATGTTGTTGTCTCCATGGCATGGAGGGGAAAGCCAGAGTGGTTGCAGGAGCGGCGCCAGGGTTTCTGGCGCCCTAGGCGGGAGTCCTTCCGCGCTCCCGGTCGTTGGCAGCAATTCTGCGGTGGGGGGGTCCTTCTGCACTCCCGGTCTTCGGGGCACTTCGGCGGCGGGTCCCGGAGCGAGTGAAGGACCCGCTGCAGAATTGCTGCAGAAGACCCGGAGCGCGGAAGGACTCCCCACTGCTGAATTGCCGCTGAGGGTGGCAAAATGCCACCCCCCCCAAATCTTAGTGCCCCAAAATCTTAGTGCCGCCCCCCCCAAATCTTTGCCTAAATGGAAGCGCCGGCCCTGAGTGGTTGAGGGCAACATTTTCAAAAGTGGCCTCTGGATTCTGATGCCTCAGTTTTTGGGTGCCTAACTTCAGAGCCTGATTTTTCAGGTGTCGTGAGCACTCGAAACTTCCATTGACTTCAGTCAGAGTTATGGATACAAAGCACCTCTGAAAACATGGCTTTATGTGTTTCAAGTTGAACATCTAAAAATTGAGGCACCAAAAATTAGGGACTGTTTTTTGAAAATTTGGGCCTAAGTGACTCACCCTAGACTACTCTAGACAAACTCAGTCTCATGTTGCTATTGTTGTTATTTGTTATTACTAGTACCTAGGAGCTGCACTCACACACCAGCACCTCTTTGTGTTAGGTGTTGTACAAGCACAGACTCATCTGAGTCCACTAGATTCTCTCCTAGTCTGGCTTTTATATCAACCCTTTTGCCCTGGTTTCTGAGTACCCAGATCTCAGTGCAGCTATGATATGTAGTTTACAGTAAGCAATGGTTTCCAATATGCCTATATTTATAATGTGTGTGTCACATTTGGTCACAGAAACGATATTCACATTTTAATTTTACAGAAGATGTTAATGTTTGTCTTTGTAGAGCACCCAAATGAAGCTGTATTTGTTAGTTACACTATGCAATGGAACAATGTTCATACAAAACCAATATGGCAGCTGGTGCTGGGTTTTCATGGACACCTAGCAGCCGAAATGCCAAAAAGACAAGGAAAAAATCTATTTAAGCAATTTTTTCCTCTCTATAGGAACTTAGTCTGTCAGCAGCATAAACACTTGCAATCATGCACTTCCTACGATGCATGTGCTATCAAAAAGGGAGGTGTTAATTGCTGTGCTAATTACAACATGATTGCTTTGCACTTGTTTTGCACTTGCAGGTGATTAAATTTTTAACGAAGCATATTACTTGGCACTGTTAGCACAGTTAACACATTTCTCTCTCTCTCTCTTTTTTTATGCCTTGGGAGAAGTCCCGCGCCGCAGACCCTTCGCTGGCTGTGATGTGCTGTTGTGCTTGGAACAAGTCTCTGTTTAGTCTGTCAGTAGCAGTACCCCAGCTTCCTGCTTGGGAAAGAGCAGCAGCCTATTATAATCATACTCAGCATGACGGCACTGGCCAGATGCGAACGCAGAACCCACTGAGGTATTAGCTAAAAATTAGGCAATGCTGTTGATGCCAGTCTTCCAGATTTCATTTAAAAACTATGCCAACTCGAACCAGTCAGGCAGCAGCATCAGAAGATTTTGAAGGAAGGTAGAGAAATGACAGCAAGTTCCACGTGATTTATTTGTGCTTTATAGCGTGCATTCCCAGCTGAACCAGAGTACAGGAAACAGGCATCTGTTACATGAACAGGCTTGTATATCTCTGAAAAGGCTGTATGCACATAGCACAGGGTGGCCGTGCATACTAAAGCTAGATGAAATAGTCACTATAATGTGTTTGACAAATTTAGGCTTCTTTGTTTGTGAGTTCTCTGCAAATAGATTTTGATTTTTTCAAATGTGTTTATTAGTCACAATGGTTGGATGCATTACTTACTGTGGACACAGTTAGACCTGTGGCTTCATGAACTGTTCAGCTATGTCAACTCTGTCTCTAGCTATTTGTGTGATGGGCCGTCTCCAAAGACAACAGGAATCTATCCATTGACTTCACGTGGCTTTGGATTAGGCCCTATTGGTGCAGAACTGGTCACGTGCATCATAAAAGTAATGCACAGGCCCAGAGGTGGGCCACCAAAATGATTGGGGCATGGCGAGATTTCCTTGTGAGGAGAGACTGGAAAAATTGGGAGTGTTTTGTTTAGAGAAGACATAAATAAAAGAAGGGGGCATGTGAGAGAGATGCAAAATAACGAATGGAATAGAGAAATTGTTCCCTCATAATTAATGAACAAGGACTATCCAATGAGGAAAGGTAACACATTTAAAATGATATAAGGAAATGCTTTTTTACATAACATGTAATTTGGAGACTCATTGCCACAAAATATTATGGTGTCCAAGAGCTTAACAGGATTCAAAATGGATTAGGTAATTATATGGATAATGAAAACTGCATTAGCCCAGATAAAAAATGTAAGGGATACAAACTCTCATGCTTCCTGGAATAAACCAATAGCAAGCTTTGATGAGAATGATGAAGAAATTTCTCTGAGTAGATTATTCCATAATTGTCCCTGTTGGGATTTCTTGCACCTTTCACTGAAGCAGTTGGTATTGGCCAGTGTCAGAGGCTACAGAACCAGATGGACCTCGGGTCTGATCCAATCTGGCAATTCCTGTGTTCCCATATGGTGTTTTCTGCTTCCTGATTGGATGACTGATAGTTTTATAAGTAGGATGAGGGAACTCAGAGATTACAAGAAGGTTGTGAAAATATTTCTGGCATAAATCTTTGTGCTCATCCACATACATGAGTATTTATTGGGCTTTCACTTTATGTGAACATAAGAAAAAAATGACTTACTAGAATGTTTGCATAAAATGAATAAAACAAAAGGGGTTGGAAATACCTTCAAAATGAATTAGTGGATTTTATCTGACAAATGTTTGAATGCTTTTTGGTAGCCATTGCTCAGCTCGCTCTCTCTCACACACACACACACACACACCCTCCCTCCTCTGGGATAATATGTTTGGTCCTTGGAGAACTGGAATATAAGACTGGGTGGTAGCATCTACACTGGCAGAAAGCAACATGCCCTGTAGCTGATTTGTCTTTTAGTATTAGATGTTAAAATAAAATATAAGATTACAAATTGCTGTGAGGTGGTAGTGTTACCATACTGTCATGGCTTGGCAATTTCAGTCTAAAAGCTCATGGACACTGACCCCTAAATATTGAATAGATGATGTAAATAGATTTTTCCATAGGCAATTACAGAGTTCAGACTTAAGTACCTAAGCATCACACTTTTTTTATGCTGAGTAATTGTTCACATGTGGTGATGGCCGTTAACATAATCATAGGGCGAACAGGCCTATGAGGAATAAAAATGACAACAGGAATATGTTTTCTGCAAAGCTGAAGACCTGGTGGTAACAATTCAGGACACGGATAAGGATCTCTTTAATGTTTCATGAATTCTGTTGGCCCACAAATAGCAGCGCTTAAACTTTCCCCCCACCATGTTGTCCATGTGGCATTACAGGCGGATCCCTCGTGAATGAATAAATGACAGAGAGAAATAGCCACTAAAGAGATGAAAAATCTGCTTGTTCCAGGCCTGCTCTTGGGAGATGCTAGGCTCCTCCTGCCAGGGGGTGAGCATACCCAAGTTGTACTGAAATCAATGGGTCAAATTCTGAATGCTGCCAAACTTCTGCAGCTCTCAGTGAGGTCAGTGTGAGTTGCACTTGCTCAGTACCTCTCAGGATTTGGCCCACTGTGAGCCGAGGGTGCTTAGCCCCTCCTAGCTGCAGGCCCTGTATGCTGAAGCAGGATGGAGGTTTGGACTGCTCTAATGGGTAAGATTGCCAGATCCTGAGTGTTATGGATTCTAGCTAAATGAACAGAGGGTGTTTAACCTCGGTATTTATTTTTGTGTGACTGGAAGGGCGTATGTGTACAGCCTTTTACTACATGTCAGTTAATGCCATTTTTAACTGACAGGTTTCATGATCTGTAATTTCATTAAGAGCCGTGTCTATTGAAGGACCACTGACCTTTTAATTTTTGCTTAATGGATTCAGTTATATCTGTTGCAAACCTTGCCATCTCCCCCCATCAAACTTCATATTCTAGGCCATTATTTACTGGCTGGCCCCCAGTATGCTTTCACTGTAGATGTCATAACAAAAAGGAGATGAGGAGGCAGCTCTCACTCCTCCCAATAAATTAATGTACTGCAGCCTAATCCATATTCCAAATGATGAAGTTAACAACAGTTTGCAAGCCTGTCACATAATCTAAAAAATTCAGTTAGATATTTTTCCCCCTCATGTGGGAGGAAAAGTTGTTTCTGGGAAGAACAGTTATTAATACATTTAAGCTACAGCATAATGTCATGAAAATGGCACAATTAATTCATCTGCTGTTTCAATCCAGTGGCTTAACATTTTGATTGGAAGCAACCTGTTCTGCATTCTATAAACCAGGCATCGGTGCTCAGAATTCAGACATCATTTCCTCTGCTGCTTTTGCAGCTTCCTCCCTCTGTTCCAGCTGGGCCAAAGCTCTGTTCAGCTGTCAGCCTTTCAGTGAGAATTTCTGCTGCAGACTCTGGGGTCAGTCACCTGTGAGTCTCCCACACTCCACAGCATGTGGTTACTGGAACATGGAATCTAGGACTCAATGAAGCCTAATCAAAATCTGCCTTGTTGCTCTGGAAAATACAGGGTTTGTCAGCACCAATCATCCATTTTTAAGTGGCAAATTAATTTTTAGATCTGTTTGACAGAGCTAAAAAAAAAAAAAAAGAAACCTCTCAACCTGCTGCTGTGTGATGTACAGAGAGAGATGCTTTTCTTGACATTCATTTACTGTGCGATTTCTTTGAGAAATGTAGTGCACATAGTGTCTCTTTTAAAAGAAATAAATCAGATGCATGTGGTTAGAAACTAAGGGCCAGATTCTCAGCTAGTGTAAACTGGTGTAGTTCCATTGAAGTCAGTGGTGCCATGTCTGTGTACACCAGCTGATGTCTGACCCTAGCAATGTAAATGACACTGTGTTCTGGGAGTTGTAGGTTGAGAGGAACAGTTTTGATAAGGATTCGGGAGTATGGATTCTAAAGCTTATCCAAACTATTCTAATTTCTTGGTCTGGAAATCTCATGAGAACAGGGTTTGCTGTGCGATTTCCACTGCTTGCATTCATGACAGAAATAATGAGAGAAAAGGCTTGGAGGTGATCTGTTTTCAGTGCTTTCAGACACAATGCTGAAGGGCAAAAGGGCTTAGCATTAAAGATGATGATCAAAATGATCTGGATTTTTCCGATCCCCCAAAGTAGTTAGCTTAGATTCATTGGTCGAGGTAAGGCCCAGATGTATGGGGGAAGGAAGAGAATTCTTTATAGCCAACTCAATTTCCATTTTCTTTCTTTCATCATTTTGTTTTTTTCTTTTCCAGTATTAGCTGTTTTTTTCTTGATGGTAGAAATAGACCTAAGTTGTAAAATTCAAATGCAGATTCAACTCTAAACATCCCCAAACTCACAGAGGTTTCTTATCCAGGGTTCCACTGTAGGCGCGCCTTTACTTAGCGGTGTAAAGCTCTTTCCAAGTAAAGTCTTTTAAGGCACACTCATGTGATAGGAAGGGTATGGAGGCACTGAGAGGTGATGCAACTCAAGCAGGCACAATGTGTGAAGAGCCTGAGCCAAGGCAGCCCCTGCTACAACTTTTTCCAGGGTACAGTAAGCAATTGCTCCAGTGTGGGGCAGGGCTGCCCAGAGGGGAGAGCAAGAGGGGCAATTTGCCCCAGGGTCCAGGCCCCACAGGGGCCCCCACAAGAGTTTTTTGGGGCCCCTGGAGCAGGGTCCTTCACTCGCTCTGGGGCCCCCGGAAAATGCTTGCGGGGCCCGGGCCCCCAGAACTTCTTCCGTTTCCAGTCTTCGCTGGTGGGGGGTTCTTCCGCTCTGGGGCAAAAGGACCCCCCGCCACCAAATTACCGCCGAAGCGGGACTGCCGCCAAAGTGCAGCCGGGTCTTCAGCGGTAATTCAGCAGCGGGGGGCCCCCACCGCAGGTCTTTGGGGCACTTCGGCGGTGGGTCCCGGAATGGAAGGGTCCCTTGCTGCCAAATTACCGCCAAAGTGGGGGCCTCCTGCCGCCGAAGACCTCAGGCCCCCGGAATCCTCTGGGCAGCCCTGGTGTGGGGTCAACTTTGCAGGATGGGGAGGGAAGAGGGAGATGGAAAGTCTTCCTGCATGACCTGCCTCTCCCCTCCACACACTGGAGAGGTTAGTGCCACTATTGACGCTAGCCTCATGCAGTCCCTGCACGCCCTGAGCACAAGAACTGCGATTGTGCTGGGCCCCTGGGTAAAGGGCAGAGGAAGCTGAGGAGGAGAGACCGCTCTGTGCACTCTCTTTCCCTTGCACATTCATGCACTTCCAGACACAATCTGACCCTAACTCAGGAATTAAAGTTAAATGGCTGGCTTGTTTGGCACCTCCGATGAATTCAATAAAACATGTATTTTCAGGATATATAAACACAGTAAATATCTCAAATATATTACACATGTAATAAATGTAACACCACCAGCAGCCACCAAACACACACATGCACACATTGAATGCAACCCTTTGAGGATACTTACAAAGCAGGAAAGCATGTATACAGGCAGTCCACTGTTCAAGAGTTTGGTATTGCCATGGCAAAGATCCTGCTAACAGTCACTTTTCCTCCTAGATGGTTCTGATTCTAAATAAGGGAATACACACGTTACTTTTAAGGTTGAACTATGTCTACAAAGCAGCTGCAGTCCAAGGCCTGGTCTACACTAGGGGGGACTGATCTAAGTTTTGCAACTTCAGCTATGTGAATAATATAACTGAAGTCGATGTACTTAGATTGACTTACTGTGGTGTCTTCTGCTGCTCCCCTATCAACTCTGCCTGCACCTCTCACCGAGCTGGAGTACAGGAGACTAGACGTGATAAATCGATCCCTGCTGGATCAATCGCTGCCCCCCCCCCCGGATCAGGCCGGTAGTGAAGACCTACTCCAAGGCAGTAATCCATTTATCTGCTGAGAAAGCAAAGTGGCACCTTACTGACAGGCGGTAAGTTACGAGGCTATGAGTACAGCTGCCCACAGATGAAACACAAAGCCCTCCCATTTGCCTGGCATGCCCAACAAAAGAGTCTGTTTCAGCCATAACAAGTAACTTAGAATACTAAAGACTCAGGTTAAAAGGTTAAATCATAATTTAATTTAGCAAGCACTCCCCCACATTTGCAGCACCCAAAGGGTTTTGTAAATCAGTGAAAATCAAAATAAACAGATGAAAAGCCTTAATGAAAAATCATGAAATACATGACAATGGTTATAGTAAGGACTGCAAAGGGGATAGTTTCTTACTGCTTGTTTAAAGATAAGGAGAAAGGTGTTCAGACTCATGTCCAGGGTCCCTACAACAAAGGCTCAGTCACTTGGCAGGCAAAGGCATGTCTGAACCTCTGCTAGGGAGGTAGTGTTAGATCAGGATTGGGGACTAAAGACTGCTCACAAGCCCAGTTCATGTCATTGGGACTATTCTGATGAAGAAAGGGAACAGGAAGTGATCTCAGGGCAAGGCGAGGCCTTGAACATAGTTGGGTCTCTTCGGAATGTTTCTTGAACACACATGAGGGAAGCTGACATGAGAGAAGACCTTGTGTGTTTTTTATTAACTGCAGGAAGACTCACGTTTGAATCTGCTCAGCCTTCTAGAAACATCTAGTAGTAGTTTACATTGGGCATGCTCTGGCATTAGTATAGTGACTTGCATACTCATAATATGGCTGAGGTCCAACCTCATTTTCTCTCCTTTTCTGGGATCAGGTGCTACTACAACCCTCTGCCGGGCCTACCTGGTGGAGACATCAGAGCCGTGGAGGGGCCTGGGAGCTCATGCATTGATCAGGACCATGGTTTAGCTGAGCATGCCATTCCAACACAGGCCTGACCATTTGTGGGTAGGTCTAGCTAGTGCAGTGGAGGAGGCCTACGCAGGCCTTAGGAGTTGGCCTCTATATTTATTTATTTATTTATTTATATTGCTTGTATAACTACCTCCAAGTGTTCCCCCCACCATTAGCAAATTTTTACCACACTAAGAACAAGGTAGTTCTAAGACATCCAGTCTTCCAAGCACCAGCTTTAGGGTAGCCACATGAAGAGGTTTCTTTACACTCCCAGGAAGGGTAGAAGAGCGCCCTTCCTTTTTTTCAAGTTTTAGAGCATTTCTTCCCTCTTTATAATAGAGTGGATGGGAGAATAGGGCTCTGAAGCTCACTGGATTTCATGACTATGTTGTTGGATGTGCCAGATATAAGTTTTCTGTATTTTCATAGAATACAGGTATAGTGGTGAATAGTTTTCTAAGCTCTTGGTAATGAAATAAAATATGTACAATTTTAAAGTTAAAACTCCCCCTCCTCTGGTGGATTGTATTGTTACTTGAATGGATTCAGTTGTTAGCTATGCTTAAGTCACAATGAACAAAGCAAAGCTGACTGCTTCAGACAGCAGATGAATCAGCAAAGTTCTAAGTTAAGATATGTGTCGAATCCAACCATGGTGAATTTGTGTGCACTAAGTAATACAGTCAGACATTGTGAGGAGTTCATAACAATGAACATTTACAAGAGAATAGTTGAGTTGACTTTAGTATCTTGCTAAGAAATCCTGTGACTAACAGAATTGTGGCCTTGTGAACGTGGAGGATTTTGATCATTAGTGTGGCTACACCAATGTAAATGACCAGTGATTGTCCACTAACTCACACTTGTCTTATTTTGATGCAACTCCATTTATATTCCAGTGGAGTTAGATTTAGCTTGGTCCAGGATATCATTCTGGCACTTTTTTTGGGAGCTGGAATGGAGTCTGGGGGATAAATACCAGGGAAGGCAAAGAATCATTTAAATTAAGCGCCAGTATGGGCACAAGAACAGATGAATATAAATTGGCCATCAACAAGTTTAGGCTAGAAATTAGACAAAGTTTTCAAATCATCAGAGGAGAGAAGTTCTAGAACAGTCTCTGAAGGGGAGCAGTAGGGGCAAAAAACCTAACTGGCTTCAAGATTGAGCTTGATACTTTTATGAAGGGGATAGTGTGATGAGACTGCCTACGACAGCATGTAGCTGATCTGCGACTGCTAGCAGCAAAATATCTCCAATAGCTGGTGATGGAGAACTAGACGGGGAGCATTCTGAGTTAGTACAGAGAGTTCTTTCCCAGGTGTCCAGCTGGTGGGTCTTGCCCACATGTGCCGGGTCTAACTGATCACCATATTTGGGGTAGAAAAGGAAGTTTCCCCAAGGCCAGGTTGGCAGAAACCCTGGGTTTTTTTCACCTTTCTCTGCAGCATAGGGTGTGGGTCATTTGTAGGTTTAAACTAGTGTAAATGATGGATTATCAGTAACTTGAAGTTTTAAACCATGATTCAAGGACTTCAGTAACTCAGCCAGAGGTTAGGGGTCTAGTACAGAAGTGGGTGGATGAGATTCGGTGGCGACTAGATGATCATGATGGTCCTTTCTGACCTTAAAGTCTATGAGTCTTATGGCACTTCCCGTACTGGCACTTCTTGACGCAGCCCTCACCTGCTGGTTATATTTCTGAATTACACTGCTGCAAATGAGAGGAAACTCAGGCCCTTAGCATAGACAGGGAAATCTGCCATTTATGCTGGTGAAGTTTCCCCATGCTTGAAATCAGAAGTTTTGCTGGTGTAAATTGTGGCAAATAGTAGTTTTATCTGTTTATGCCATAGGTTTGCACCGGTGGTTGTTGGCTGGGACGAGGGCAAATCTCCAGTGTGGATGAGGCTTGCGTAATAAGGAAGATGTCAGTTTTAAATGAAACAGTGTTGCCATGTTAAATATAAAATCAGATAAATATAATACTTCTCCAAATTGCATAATCATTTAAAGAAGAATTGGAGAGCAAAATCCTGAGATTGATACTCATTCTTTAGATGCTTTCTTCTCAAGGCAAAACTCTTATTTACATCAGAAACTTTACTGATTTAAGTTTCTGGACCTCAATCCTATTGTTTATATGGCTCACTCAGGCTCTGAGGAATTGGCCCATGGAAATTGGCAATTGCTGCACGTATCTAAGTTTCTTTTCAAAGGGGCAGGATTTTCAATAATAGATGGATGTTTAGACCTGAGATACACCCTAGCACCATAAGGAATTTAGAAAGGTTACTCATCAGGCCTAGTCCTGGATTAATTATTCAGGTCCAAATTCGTATGGGAGTTGGGTGGGAATTGTTCCTTAGGTCTGAATGAGGATGTGAGGATTGAGGGCACCGAACAGCCTTGACAAGTTGTGGCCAGCCTGCCTAGGTTTTTGTTTTTCAGTAAAGGTTACAGAAGAATCATTCTATAACACAGTGGCTCTCAACCTTTCCAGACTACTGTTCCCCTTTCAAGAATCTGATTTGTCTTGTGTGCCCCTAAGTTTCACCTCACTTAAAAACTAATTGCTTTCAAAAGTGTCACAGCACACTATTACTGAAAAATTGCTTACTTTCTCATTTTGTCTGTATGACATTTTGGTTTGTACTGACTTCGCTAGTGCTTTTTATGTAGCCTGTTGTAAAACTAGGCAACTATCTAAATGAGTTGATGTACCTCCTGGATACATCCTCTGTATATCCCTAGGGCAGGACTGGCGCTGGGGTTTCTGGCGCCCCAGGCGCCGGGATGTTTTGCCGCCCCGCGCGCGGGTCTCGTGGCTCCGGCGGAGCTGCCGCAGGTCCACCGGAGCCACGGCTCCCTGACCCCGGGAGGGGGGGGCGCCCTGGGCTGCCGGCGGCGGCGGCAGCCACTGACCCCGGGGGGGGGTGCCCTGGGCTGCTGGGCTGCGGCAGCGGTCCCTGACCCGGGGGGGGGCGCCCTGGGCTGCCGGGCTGTGGCGGCGGCTCGCTGACTCGGGGTGGGGGGCGCCCTGGGCTGCCGGGCTGTGGCGGCGGCTCGCTGATCCGCGGGGTGGGGGGCGCCCTGGACTGCCGGCTGTGGCGGCGGCTTGTTGACCCCGGGGGCGGGGGACGCCTGGGGCTGCCAGGCTGCGTCGGCGGGGCACTGACCTCAGGGACGCGCTGACCGGCGGCGCCCTGACCCGGGGACACCTTGGGCTGCCGGCAGCAGGCTGCTGCTGCCGGCAGCTCAGCCCCTCCAGCAGCAGTGGCTGCAACCATTTAAAAATTTGGGGGGGGGTGCCACTTTTTGGTGCCCCCAAATCTTGGCGCCCTAGGCAACCGCCTAGTTCCCCTAAATGGTTGCACGGGCCCTGCCCTAGGGTACATGTGTCCCTGGTTGAGATCCACTGCGCTAACACATTTCTGGCCCTCTGAAACATTTCCTGTACTTTTACTTTTGTCCTATTGTTCAGAGGCAAATTTGCATTTCATTCTAGAACACAGCATGGAAAATGGGATGAGACAATGTCACCTGATCAATTTGCAATTAAGGTGCAACTTAAGTAAGGCCATGATTATACTATGGGTACTGTAGCAGCATACTCAGTGCCGTAGCGATGCTGGCATAATCACATAGTGCCTTCAGTGACCGAAGGGGTTTTTCTGCTGCTATAAGAGCACTTGTTCCCCAAGCCACAGTAGCTAGGTGGCTGGAAAGCACTTTCTGTTAACCTAGCTGCATCTACATGAAGGGAGGGGCTAGGTCAGTATAACAACAGAGGTGTGGATTTTTCCCATCCCTGAGTGCCATAGCTATGTCAACCTATATTTTAAGTGTAAACCAGGCCTAAGACTGATTGATTTAAATTTAAACAGACACCAAACTGTCATTAGCTTGTGAATGTGTATGTGCTTTACAATGATGTTTAAGTGCAGACACAAGTGCTGTATACAATGTAGGGAAGCTTCTAACAGACAGCATTTGATATTGAGAATAATTTTTTTCTTTTCTTTTAAATTAGGGTACTTTCAGCTATTCTCATTTTCAAGGCACTGTGTAAACTTAGTGAAGACACTAATGTCCTGCACACAGCAAATCGCTTTCCCAAGGAAAGTAGTGCACAGGAGCCATGTTGAGTTATTTCTAATTGCCAGTGAAACTAACCTGGAAAAAAATAGACCTTTAGGTCTTGCTTAAATAAGGAGTTACATGCTATTTTAAATAGGGTTTCTGTGGAATTCACTCACAGTAAAGGTGGAAAGCATATCAAATCCAATCCCACTCTGTCTGCGCCTTAGGTGATGAAAATTGTTCTCCCACCACAGTCTACCCTGTCCCCCTACAGAAAAGGAGTTTAAATACTTTGCTGAACGAAGGCCTTAATCTTGATGATAAAATATCAGTATTGTAATATTTCTTTTTGTCATATATCTGATTTATAGAGCAAGTTTCAGCAGAAACCATGCATTATTATTACTGTTGATGTTGTTTAAACATTTCAAACACCTCTCTGATACTCTGTAGAATAAATACTGTATCTGTGATTTGTAAAACTATTAGTTTTTGGGAGAGAACGTAAAAAGTAATAATTTTAATGCAGTTTTACTCTGCATTTTTACTTCATAGACAAATGGGATTTCTGGGTTGCCTTCTGGGGTGGGCAGAAATATTTGCAAAAGATTGTCTTAGTACTTAGAAGTACTAGCCACTTAAAAAAAAAAAAAAAAAAAAAAGAGCAAAAAATAAAGCCACTAGTGCTGGCCTGAGACAGCAAGTAGTACAGCGTGGCTTTGGGAGTTGTTTTGCCTTAGCTAGAACCAGCTACAGAGATTATCACTTGGATCAAGCTTTTATAGCACTTGGTCAGTCTCTTTTTTACCATGGGGAAAGGATGAGGGAAAAAGAAAAACCTACACAAAGGTTTGCTCCAGGAGAGATACAGTCTGCAAAACTTTTCCTACACGATGAGCCTTCCACTTTGGGGGGCATAGTTCCCTTTTTATGAACAGGATTCTGGTTTGAAAGAGACTTCCTCTTACACACAGAAGCAATTAAAGATTTCATTTCATTTTAGGGCTTGTCTACACTGGGGGTTAGGTTGGTATAACTACGTCGGTCAGGGGTATGGATTTTTCACACCCCTGAATGACGTAGTTATACTGGTGTAGGTCTGTAGTGTAGACCTGGCCTTAAACTAGTTAATAAATAGGCTCCTAGCCTTATTGTATTTAAATCCACATTTGTACTGATGCTGTAGGATACTGTATATAGAATATATGCTCTAAATGCTTGGTCTGAAATAGCCTGAATTTGGCAAACTGGGCATGTTGCAGTAGCCATCCATTAAAATCCCGTGTTGCATCTCTCATAATTTTTACTGCAAATCTTGCAATATTTGATGTTTTAATTAAAGCCCAAGCTCCTGAAGACAAGTAGTTATATGAGAATCTCAGCTTTCATAAAAAAAAAAGGTAGCTTCTAGCAGAAAAGAAGTTAGTCTCTAGCTCACAGTTACAGAGAAAAGCTTGAAAAGTTGATCTGAGTGCATCCCGAAAGCTCAAAACCCAGAAGGCAAAAATACCAAAACAAATACATAAATGAACAAACAAAAAACAAAACAACCCCTCCCAAACCAAAGAGAATAGCAACAAAAAACTCCGCAACCACACAAGATTGTATTATTTTTTTTAAAAATCCAATGACTATTAAGCCACATTTATGATTTTTAAGGGCTTAAATGATGGTTTTTGAACATTTGAGGTTCTCAAAGTACTGTGAGTATAAATAAATAAAATAAGACTGATTAATACCTAAATTATTTATATTCCTAGATGTATGTGTAAACCAATCCCACCCATCTGACTGCACTATATAATATTAACTATTTTAAAAGTAACATATGAGTGTATTCAATATCCAGAGTCCTACTTGAATGTTCTCTAAAAAATTACAGAAAACACAGAAGCCATTTTTTTCTCCTTTACAAATATTATATTGAACTCTAAAGGCAATTTCAGGTGCTGCTGAATACAATCCATTATCCTTGCTCGTACTCCTAATCAGTACAGCACAATCTGCTTCTCAAAACATTTGTTCTGAATGGCTGCTGTTTCTGAAAGCAGATGCTATTGAAAAAATGTGGCTCACAATAGCTCCACTTACCAGTATTTTTCAGACAGACAAATATTCAGGTTAAGTTTTACTTCAATTCAATTAAATACTTGTGATTACATTGCTGAAGTGCAATGCTGCATACCTTTGCATGTTTATATTGTGGGAGCCAATAAGATTCTTCTCTGTGAACAGCCTTCTGATCACTCATGGTAGTATGAATCTGGAGTAACTCCACTGAAGTCAGAGGAGTTAGATCAGGGTAAAATTGGTTTGAGATCAGAATCAATCTCTTTGTGTCAAGTATAGGCAAGTTTTTGAGGTGGGAAGAGAATAAACTATTTCATGGTTTCATTATTTTTGCACTGATTTTTCTTCTGTTCTATTATCTGAACAAATAATATTTTAATTCTCTCTCTTTCTCTCTCTAGCTTCCCGTAGTATATTTATTATAGCAGAGAATACTCCTTTGTTGCCTAGCTGAAGCACATGCATTCCCATGATTTGCACTGATAATGTAACTCCATATAGTTCCTTGACAGAATATATCACTTTTCACAGTCTAATGGTCCCCCTCCTTAAGTAATGGAAGTGATAGACTCCTGGGCTTGAATTTAAACATTTAAAAATACATAATGGTTTGCATACTGTGCAGTGATTTGTAAAATGTGAATGCCTACAAAAACCATGGTTACCAAGCATAACATTATCTTATTTTTACTTACACAACCAGTAAAACAGCTGGAGGTCTAAAATCATGGCCTGGCATTAAATGCCTTACTACATTTTAACCATGCAGCAAGGGGCTGTCCTTTCATTTGAGAGATAGGAAGGGGAAGTGCAGTGATTACTGGAAAATTAACACCCCCAGTTTTAATAGACTGATTATGCCCAACAGGACTTAGAAATCCTTCTGTTGGAATGAATTGGAATTTTTATCTATCTATCTAAAGGGCGAATAGCAGACAAACCGCTTTGAGCTACGCACACACTAGTATCAATCTTCAGAGATGAATTAGAGAAATTATAGTAATGTAGATGATTTCCCCATTTTTAAGACCCACTTTTGTGACATCATTTAAATATTTTTTTACTCCTGTCTCTGAAAAGAGCTATGTTTGCTGTGTCTTGCGCTGCTATTTGGTTTTCCTTCTAAATATTTCAATAGATACAATCATAATTAACTCCATTTGTGGAATTCATTATATCAGGTAAATTATAAGTCGAGGGTCCTCTCAAACAGTAAAAGCAATGCATAGAACCATATTACCCATTTCTGGCACTGACTCGCATCAAAACATCCACATGCAAACATACACAAAAGTAGCAAATGAGACAAGTGTGTAGAGATAACAGCAACTGCACTGGAATAAGAACTAAATTATTTGTCCAAAATAATACCCCTGTTGAGTTCAATCATGCAACCCTTACTCAAGCAAAAACTCCCCTTTAATATATTTTCAATGGGAGTTTTTGTCTGACTAAGGATTGCAGGAGGAAATTGCCCCCAAGCCCTGCAAGAGGGGAACTCTGCATGATGGCAGTCTCCTCTTAAATTATGCACAGGAAGGGACAGTAACTGCTACCTGGAGCTCCTAAGCCCCAGGAAAGGGCAGTTATGTCACATGCAGCTGAAAATACCTTACCTCCCCATCAGACGTTGTCTTATGTCTGACCTAAGTGACCAATCATCTCAGACATTTGTGAGCAGTAACAGGAAGATTGTCAAAGGTAGAATTGCCAAACCTCAAGCGTTCAAAACTCATGAGTCAGACCTCCAAAAATTAAAAAAGTGTGATTAAAAAAACAAACAAACAAACAAAAAATGAGAGTTCTTTAGGTTTGCCTACTGATTTTTGGGTCTTTAGGTTTCTTGTTTTTAAGCCTTTCTGTACAACCCTGAGGACTATAAACTTACTTTTCTTTAAATGAAAGCTGAGATTCTCTCATAATCCCATGACTCCAAGAGCTAGAGCTTTAAGAAAAAAACCAAACATCAGGAAACCCAGGATAAAAAACACAAGAGCTGGCAACACTGCAAAAGACAGTAAGGTGTCCAGCTCCCACTGGAAATTTTGTGTAATTGAAAATCTCCCCCGAAATACATAGTTTCAAAAAGAGTCCGAGATATTCCATCTTTATTTCCTCTGCTGTAGTGACCTCGTATTCAGGTTTCATAAGTAAAACCAAAGGGCCAATTAGCTGCTTAACTCCCCTGTTTCACTGCAGTACAGCAAGACTGAATTTGGCCCACTGTATCATCTCATGTTATAGAGTTACACCTATTGGAGAAAATATAAAACCCATTTAGTGAACATTGCATTTTTATTTTTATTATTTTCCTTTTGGGACCATCTGTACCTGCTGGAAGAGAATTCTGTCTTGGACATGGAGAAGTATTTGTTCAAAATGACCCTGGAGAGTCCCTGAAATCTAAGGATAGCTAAGAGAGGATTTCACTCTGCACCTGATCAATATTACTCCAATATCCGATTAGAAGACACAGGTGCAGAGTGAAAGCCATCAGCACTTTTCAAATCAGCCAAGGGATCCTGCATATTTTTCTCTTAGGTATATTACTTCTACCAGCTATAGACCTCATTTATTTCAAATAAAAGCTACAATGGGCATCAACGTGCAAACAGATTCACCTACAACATTGGAAGTCTAAAGAAATTAGCAATGTGATTTGATTATTCTCCTTTCCTCATCTGCTAGTATCATGGAACAATAGGCAGTTCAATGGCATCTTGTGCTCATGGCATGCATCTAGGAATTAGGGTATTGAAATCTGACTCACCTGTGTGATAAAGCTTTAAACAATTTGGAAAAAAAAAGCTCCTGATTCTGAGCTCATAACACCTGTTTTACAGCACTGACTTCACAGATTTAAGTGAGATTCAGAATCAGGCTCATTATGCCTGGTATGTGAAAACCGCATTTCTGTAAGTCTGGAAGGAAAAGATTTTGCCTTTTCTTAGTCATCATCTTCTGCCCAGTGTGAAATTATCAAGATGATTTACAAAGCTTAATGTGCTGCTTAACCTTTGTTCCCAGTTCATGCAGTCAGGGTTTCAATACGCCTACTCTTAAATTCATAGAATCATAGGTATTAGAGATGAGACTGAAACATTGACTACAACCCCCAAAACCATGTACAACTCATTCACTAAAAACCAAAAACTCATCCTAAACTCCTTGAAATACTCACCAATGTTTGCAAATGGGAAGGCCCCCTCATCCTGTCAGAGAAGACTGTGACATAATTTAGATGGGGGGGCCTGAATAAATTACCTCTCCAGGCTGTCATATGAGCTGTAGCACTGTGCAAAATCTTTACAACCCCCAAGCTGCAGCAACCCTGCCTCTGGCACACCTCTACCAGCCCCTAGCCGTGTTGTCAGCATGCCTCCTGTGCCAGGGCTTGCTGGGGTGGGCGAGGTGTTCCTGCACTGGGAAATCCTCCCGCAGCTTTTAGTTTCCCCTTTGCTGTTCTGGCTCTTTTACCTGGGTCTCACCCTTGGTGTCCAGAAAGTCCAAGCCAAGTTTCGTGAGAATTCCCCACATTCTTGAATGATTCCAGTTCAATATTCCTTACACTGAAAAAGCTCCCATTGAAGTCAATGAAAGTTCTTCCTGTAGAAGGGGGTTTGGAATTAGTCCCAGTTTTCTGCCTCCATTTCCCTTTATACAAAAATGGATGATTATACTTACCAAACCACCTCCCAGAGGTGTTGTGAACATTAATTAGAATTCAATAATGTTAATAAAATATTTGAACCTGAGAAATGTTGAGTATTTTTATCAAACAAGTGTTAGGGTAATGCTGGCTTCCCTGTGTCATGGTGAGTAAGGACTTTATAGAGTCATAAAGGATTAGGTTTGGAAGAGACCTCAGGAAGTCATCTAGTCCAACCCCGTGCTCAAAGCAGGACCAACCCCAACTAACTCATCTCAGCCAGGGCTTTGTCAAGCCGGGCCTTAAAAACATCTAAGGATGGAGATTCCACCACCTCCCCAGGAAACCCATTCCAGTGCTTCACCACCCTCCTAGTGAAACAGTTTTTCCTAATATCCAACCTAGACCTCCCCCACTGCAACTTAAGACCATTACTCCTTGTTCTGTCATCTGCCACCACTGAGAACAGCCGAGCTCCACCCTCTTTGGAACCCCCTTCAGGTAGTTAAAGGCTGCTATCAAATCCGCCCTCACTCTTCTCTTCTGCAGACTAAACAAGCCCAGTTCCCATAGTCTCTCCTCATAAGTCATGTGCCCCAGACCCCTAATCATTTTTGTTTCCCTCCTCTGGACTCTCTCCAATTTGTCCACATCCTTTCTGTTGTGGAAGGCCCAAAACTGGATACAGTACTCCAGATGTGGCCTCACCAGTGCTGAATAGAGGGGAATAATCACTCTTTGATCTTCTGGCAATGCTCCTACTAATGCAGCCCAATATGCCGTTAGTCTTCTTGGCAACAAGGGCACACTGTTGACTTATATCCAGCTTCTCATCCACTGTAATCCCCAGGTCCTTTTCTGCAGAACTGCTGCTTAGCCAGTCGGTCCCCAGCCTGTAGTCATGCATGGGATTCTTCCATCTCTGCACTTGTCCTTATTGAACCTCATCAGCTTTCTTTTGGCACAATCCTCCAATTTGTCTAGGTCATTCTGGACCCTATCCCTACCCTCCAGCATATCTACCTCTCCCCCAAGTTTAGTGTCATCCTCAAACTTGCTGAGGGTGCAATCCATCCCATCATCCAGGTATTAATGAAGATGTTGAAGAAAACCAGCTCCAAGTCCTGGGGAACTCCGCTTGAAACCAGCTGCCAAATAGAAGTCAAGCTGTTAATCACTACCAACGATCTAGCCAGCTTCCTATCCACCTTATAGTCCATTCATCAATCCATACTTTTTTAACTTGCTGGCAAGAATACTGTGGGAGACTGTATCAAAAGCTTTGCTAAAGTCAAGATATATCACATCCACCACGTTCCCCACATCCACAGAACCAGTTATCTCATCACAGAAGGCAATCAGGTTGGTCAGGCATGACTTTCCCTTGGTGAATCCATGTTGACTGTTCCTGATCACCCTCCTCTCCTCCAAATGCTTCAAAATGGATTCCTGGAGGACCTGCTCCATGATTTTTCCAGGGATAGAGGTGAGGCTGACTGGTGAGTAGTTCCCCTGATTCTCCTTCTTCCCTTTTAAAAAGATGGGCACTATATTTGCCTTTTTCCCAGGGCCACCCAGAGGACTGGAGGCCCTTTCCATTAAAAAAAGCTGCAATACTATAGAATACTATATTCTCATGGGGGCCCCTGTGGGGCCCAGGGCCTCGGGCAAATTGCCCCACTTGCCGCCCCCACCTCCCCCAGGCAGCCCTGCTTTTTCCAATAGTCCGGGACCTCCCCCGATCACCACAAGTTTTCAAAGAGAATGACCAATAGCTCTGCAATCACATCAACCAACTCCCTCAGCACCCTCTGATGCATTGCATCTGGCCCCATGGACTTGTGCATGTCCAGCTTTTCTAAATAGTCCTTAACCTGCTCTTTCACCACTGAGGGCTGCTCACCTACTCCCCATACTGTACTGCCCAGTGCAGCACTCTGGGAGCTGACATTGTCTGTGAAGACTGAGGCAAAAAAAGCATTGAGTACTTCAGCCTTTTCTACATCATCTGTCACTAATTTGCCTCCTCCCTTCAGTCAGGGTCCCACACTTTTCCTGACGTCCTTCTTGTTGCTAACTTATCTGTAGAAACCCTTCTTGTTACCCTTCACATCCCTTGCTAGTGCAACTCCAGTTGTGTTTTGGCCTTCCTGATTACATCCCTGCATGCTCAAGCAATATTTTTATACTTCTCCCTAGTCATCTGTCCAAGTTTCCACTTTTTGTAAGCTTCCTTTTTGTGTTTAAGCTCATGGAAGATTTCTCTGGTAAGCCAAGCTGGTCGCATGCCATATTTGCTGTTCTTTCTGCGCATCAGGATGGTTTGTTCCTGCGCCCTCAATAAGGCTCCTTTAAAATACATCCAGCTTTTCTGGACTCCTTTCCCCATCATATTAGCCTCCTAGGGGAGCCTGCCCATCAGTTCCCTGAGGGAATCAAAGTCTGCTATTCTGAAGTCCAGGGTCCATATTCTGCTGCGCTCCTTTCTGCCTTTTCTCAGGATCCTGAATGCAACCATTTCATGGTAACTGCTGCCCAGGTTGCCACCCACTTCTACTTCCCCTACCTTCCCTGTTTGTGAGCAGCAGGTCAAGAGGAGCACATCTCCTAGTTGGTTCCTCCAGCGCTTACACCAGGAAGTTGTCCCCAACACTCTCCAAAAACTGATGAAGGACCCACAATTAAGGCCCTGGCATGTGATTCAAAATCCCTGGGTTCTATCACTGTCTCTACCACAGATGTCCTGCATCACCTTGGGAAACTCACGGAGGGCCAGATTGTGATCCCGACTCATGTTTTATAGTATCTTATACCTCGAAAAGCCCCATGGAAGTCAATGAGATTACTCCTGGAGTAGGATACTGTTAAATGTGAGTAAGGGTATCAGAATTTGGCCCTATATTAATTTATCTCTGCCTTGGTTCCCCATCTGTAAATTGGGGATGATGCTAGTTTCCTACCGTGTTGGGTTATCGTAGGAACAGATTAATTAATGCATGTGACTTGCTCAGAAAGTACATTGACAAGTACCACAGGATAGCCTATCAGTAAATAAATACAGTCACACAACCATGCCAAGAAATGGACTGAGGGCAAATTCCTGACACAGTAAAGCTTTTGAAGAATGAACATTTCATGTTAGATTGTGCCTGGCCAGTCTTTGTGCATTAAGAGGCTGCGAAAATGGTGTGTTGATTCTACCTCCTCCCCCAACTTATCTCTTTGCAAGGCACAATCCCACCCCCCTTCAGTATATAAGGCTGAGGAGAATCTATCACCTTCATCAGGGATATGGAGTGAATGTGTGACCATAGCCCTTCTGTCCCACAATCTGCCAAGCGGAGTTGGGTGGAGAGAGTTGTGCCTGCCACAATTCTTCTGGGAGCTGCCAGTGGGATCGTGTCCCTCTGCCTCTCTGGGGCATATGTGGGATATGTAGACAGAGCTTTATGTAATGCAGTTGCCCTAAAATAGTAGTTATCCTTTGACATTCACGAAAGTCCTCCACGTATGCTTAAAAACATCCTCAATTGGAGTAAATTCCTGTAGCATATTGACCTCCGCGGGCCAGATCTGATTTACACTGGTTGAGAAACATGCCTGTACAAGGAGATTACAATTTTTGACTTACAATACTGTATTGGCTTATGGTGAAAGCTTTTGCCATGTCCAGAGAGTCAATAGTGACTTGATTGCATGAGTAAGGATTGGACTACAATTAAAGGAGGAAGTGTTGTTTAAATACAATTCTATATATAACTAAGAAAATAACTAAGAAAAGTCTGTGATTACAATGAAAGAAAATACAGTTTCTATTAAAATACGGGTCTCTCTCTCTCCTTTTCTATTCACTGGAGGAAACGTTGAGGTGGGAGTTTGCACAGAGCAGATAATATACACAAGATAAATATCTGGTTTCAGTGTGTAAATGTGTGGTTCAACTGCTATCTTTACAAAAGTCACTTCAGCTCCAAGTGAGTTACATGTTTCTAAATTAGTTAAAATAAATCTGATCTGCGTAATAAAACAATGTAACGTTATACATGCAGAGATATGTTATCAGTACATGAGCGTTAAGGGATTATTACTCTTCCTTTGATTGAACAAACACACACTGTGGGATTTCAAATCGTACACCTGTATGGAACTGATGCTAGTATACACACAGACATGGTTCTGACTCAGTAAGAGGCTTTTGGCCCCCAGATGTTCCAAATTCACAGTAAATACATCTGTTTTTAACAGTTTCCAGGCATGCCAGTGGGAATGCACCCACAAGTGGGCTGGATATTATTTGCATGGAAAAAAATCGAATATATATTCAATCCAGTTTGAATGTGGCTTTGCTTTCACTGACACCTGTCCCTTTCCCTCTGAGACCCCACCTCAAAAAAAAAAAAAAATCCAAAGAAGCAATCTGAATGACAAAGCAGCTTGTTACAATTGGCTGACTTTATATCTTTACATTATATTTTGCGTATGTTATGTGGATAGAAATGATGCACTGTTGATGTGCTGTTTGAGCCAAGAGTTATCAGCTCTGCTACTCTCATGAGCCCTGATCCTACATGGTTAAAGTCAATGGGTACTTTGCTATTGACTACATTGAGCAGAGGATCAAGTCCTTATTGTTTAGGCCCAGGTTCCGATATCATCTCTCATATCAAATATATCTTTCTTCATGAGCAGTCCCATTGAAGTCGATGGGAATTTTTGTAGAGTGGGGTGCTACTCAACATGAGTATGGGTCTGAAACTCTGATCCTGTATGTTCATCTGAAAGAACTGAATATAAAAAAAATAGCACTAATGCAATCTTATTGTTGAGAAATCAGCAGTCAAAAGTCAGGAAACTCCAGTCAGTTAAAGTTTCTGAACCATGCCACACATCCTATGTGTCTTATAAAAGGTGTTATTAACACAAACAGTACAACACAACATTTTACATTTGATAAAGAAAACAAAAAATGCTATATATGTGCAACTCAGCTAAGTTAATGTTGTGATAGGGAAAAATTTGGTAATTCCTGACTTTCCAATGCATGATTTATGGCCTTAACATTTCACTGTTAGATTTTTTTGCATTTAATTTCCCTTTTTTAAATAAGGGAGTGACAAAGGAAAAACCTTGGTCTATTATCTTATGCTAGCAGAATTTTTAAGCTGTTTGAACCACAGCTATTTGGCTTGTGTAATTGACAAGCTCTACAGGCTTTGCCAGAAGAACTTGTGAGCCTCTTCCTCTATACCTAGTGGGGACGTAGATCTCCAAATATGCATTAAGGAGTTTCATCTCTGGCTAAACAGCTGGCTGCACTTATTAGCAGAGCTAGTCAGGAATATTTTTGACTAAAAAAATTTTTTTTTGGTCAGAAAAAGCCAGTTCCTCAAAACTGAAACAATTTGCAGGAAAGGGTTGGTTTCAATGAATTTCCCATTTCAAAAACATTTGAAAAAAGTTTGAAAATTGTTGAAACTTCCCATTTTACACTTCCCAAAGAAAACAGTTTCATTCTTTGAGTCAAAATGACTTTTGGTTTTTCCCATTTAATTAAATTTATAGTAATAAAAGAAGTATCAGAGGTTGAAATCGCAATGAAATGTTTTGGAATTATTGATCTGATCCAAAAATTGGAAGAAAATGGATCTTGCAAATTTGATCCTGATTTAGGACAAGAAATGTTTCTGAAATCTTGAAAATTCTCCTGGGATGGGAAAACCATTTCCTGCCCAGCTCTGTTTATAAACTCCATCCCTAGCTATGAATCTGTGAACTCTCTCAAATTTACAATCTCCTCAAGTTTCAGCAGATAAGTTTGTAAATTCCTATGACCAATACCTGTGCAGTTAATGACCTGTGCATACAAATACACCACATCCAACTTTGAGTATGTAGTTAGTAGTTTAACAAAAATGATATACTGTGCAAGCTCAGTCCTGCTTTTTCAAATGCTGATAACCATGTTAATTTAAAATCATCTTTCTAAACTTGCCCAAAGAGAGAAACTGCTCATCAAAACCTTTTTTAAAAAACACCAAATTTAGTGGTTCAGTCCTTTAAAATTTGTTTGAAAAAGTGATTTTTTTTAAACAATTGGAAAAATCAGTTTTTATCCTCCAATAACTCCAAAATGGCTGAAATGATTTTGTTAAAACTTTCCAAAGATATGCACCTTTAGGCAGAAACTAAGCATGACAATTTCAGCTTCACAAGGCTTACATTTTCAAAGCTGTTCACTGGTTTTTGCTGTCTCCATTTTTGCGTGCTCAACCTGAGACACTCTAGCTCTGATTTTTCAAGGATGAGCAACCACAGTTCCCACTACTCCAACTGTAATTTTTAGAGCTCAGCATCTCTGAAAATCAGGCTCAGTGGGGCTGGAGATCACTTTTCAAAGGTTCACTTTGTGTGTATTTTGGAAGGTCAGGGACACGTGAACTAAAGATTGGAGTGGAAATTCAGGGCAACGGGAAAAGCTCAGTTTTGCTCCCAAACGAAGTAAGAATAATTGACTTAATGAATTCATAGATTTTTAAGGCCAGAAGGGACCATTATGACCATCCTGGCTGATTTCCAGCACCACAGAGACCACAGAATCCTACTCATAATTTCTGCATTAAACCGATACCTTCTGGTTGAACTATAGCATATAAATGGGAGCAGAGCAAGCCTTACAATGGAAACCATTTTGGAACCTTAAATCTAGCTACTGTGACTGATGCAAAAGCTATTAAAGCAAGGAAGACATGATGGATTTTGTTTCACTTGCCCAGCCCTGTTTTCATGGATTCAGAAGTTCCATGGCCTAGAACAGACTATTGTGCTAATCTATTCTGACATCCTGTATAATACAGGCCATAGAACTTAGAAAAAAACTCCTAAAGCATATATTTTAGAAAAACATTAATTCTTGATTTAAAAATTGCAAGTGATAAAGACCCCACCATGACCATTGGTGGGTTATTCCACTGGGTAATTACCCTCAGTTAAAAAAATTTACATCTTATTTCCTCTTTGAATTTGTCTAGCTTCAACTTCTAGTTATACCTTTCTCTTCTAAATTAAAGAGCCCATTATAAAATATTTGTTCCCCGAGTAGGTACTTATAGCCTGTCATAAAGTCACCATTTAACCTTCTCTTTGTCAAGCTAAAAAGTTTCAGTTCCTTGAGTCTATCACTGTGTCATGTTTTCTAATCTTTTAATTATTCTTGTGGATCTTCTCTAAACCCTTTCCAATTTTTCAACATTCTTCTTGAACTGTGTACACCAGAACTAGACAAAACTTTCCAGCAGTGGTCACACCAGTGCCAAATATGAGGCAAAATAACCTCTCCATTCCTCCTCAAGATTTCTTTGTTTATTCCTCCATGGATCTCTTTAACCATTTCGGCCACAGCATTACACTGGGAGCTTATATTCAACTTGTTATCCATCATAACTTCAAATCTTTTTCAGTCTCTGCTTCCCAGAATAGAGTCCCACATCTTGTATGTATTCTTTGTTCCTAGATGTATGCATTTCCATTTGACCATATTAAAACACAGGTTGTTTGCTTGCACCCAATTTACCAAGCAATCCAGATTGTTCTGTATCAATGACCTGTCCTCTTCATTATTTATTACTCTCTAAATTTTTGTCATCTACAAAGTTTAACAGTGATAGTTTTATGTTTTCTTTCAGTTCATTGATAAAAATGTTTAAATAGTGTAGGGCCCAAAACAAATCCCTAATGGACTCCACTGGAAACATAGCTGCTCAGAGATGTTTCCCCATTTGCAATTACATTCTGAGACCTATCAGTTAGCTAGTTTTTAAACTATTTAATGTGTGACATGTTAGTTTTGTATTCTAGATTTTTAATCAAAATGTCATGCAGTACCAAGTGAAATGCCTCATAAAAGTTTAAGTATTATATCAACATTATTACCTTCATCAACAAAACTTGCACTCTCATCAAATAGTCTGATAAGATATTATTGTTCATAAACCCATGTTAACTGGCATTAATTATATTACCTTCCTTTAATTCTTTAGTAATCAAATTCCATATCAGTTACTCCATTATCTTGCCTGGTTGTACAGGTCTAATTGATAAAAAAGGGACTGTGTGCGTGAGAAAGGACTAGTGCATTTGTGTGTGTTGCTGGTGTATTAGTGAGTTTCATGAAAATTTCTTACTGCTGCCATCTGTAGTAGCAGTGTTGGGAACTTCAATAAAGATGCACTGCCGACTTACCACTGGTTATTTAAACACTATGTAGACCTGCTGTATTTATAGTTGGATCACACTGTTCTTGAAATGTCTTGGAAGCCAGTCATCCAGCTACACTAGGGCTCCCAACACTGCTAACATGAGTTCAGTGAGTGTGAGAAACAGTGGGAAACTGTTGCAAAACTTCTCTGTTGTAGATGAGGCTTAAATGACAATTTCATGACACATTGGCCCAAACCAGCACAAGGACCAAAGTTAAGGCTGTGGAGATTGTCCAGCACAGGGTGTGTGTTTGTGTGAGGAGAAGTGGGAAGATGAGTGGGAAGAACATGGACTGACTTCTCATACCGTGGGTAGAAGATTTGTCCCTGCTCTCACAGATATCCAATATTCCAAAGTACTGAGCAGTAACATAGAAATTGGTAGTCAGAGTGGTCAATTGTACATATTTTAGTGGATGTTCAAGAAAACAGGTTTTATCACAGCTACAAGGACATTGGAAAAAGTCAGTGTGCATTTCTGTGTGCCAGGGATGACTTCCATACATGTAGTAGTGCAATATTCTTGATCTTTCCTCAATAAAATATAAATAGTTTAAAAAAACGCAAAACCCTTCCAGTAGTGTTTCTAATCACGCAATTTTTTTTGAATTTTTTTACTATGACTGGGGATGTCAGGATAAGTATTAACATAAGCAGCCCCTTGCTCCTTTTTGCAGATTGTAGCCTTTTTTTTTAGTACTTTTTGTACAATGGCCCATATACTGATACGTATTTATCCGTAGAAGAAATGAAAGCATACTCCATTATAAAATGTTATATATATATTTTAGGAGGATTTTTTTTTCAGTTTTAAATACTGCTGGATCAAAACAAACAAAAACCCCAAACCCAAAAACAACCCATAACCCTCAAACCTGGAAATAAACCTAACATTCTCCTTTATAACTCTTAATCAAATCCCTTAATTTTCCCCTGAGCAAGCAGTCCTTAATTATATTTTACAGACATAACAATGCACCTCAGATTGGTCAAAACAGCTGTGGGAAAGTTTCCGCTTGAAGGAAGTATTGCTGGCAAGGATTATTCAACTGGCCAAACTGAATTTCTCTTAGTTTGTATTAGCATGATATCTTCTATCTTTTTTTTAGACCAATATATGTCTATGCAAATTCTTACTACACTCATCCCTTCCTGCTGGTGTTTCTTAGAAATTGGGGAGCCAATTTTAAAATGTGGATGCCTGTGGCTGGGATTTTGAGGAGAGCCAAAAGAAACATTTTGCACTCAGATACCCAGGCACTTATGTACTGATTTATGTATTTTCATCAGGATTTAGGGAGAAGATTTTTTCAAAGATAGAAGTTCTTAAATCCATATTTATGCACATACATAATTCTGAGTTTCAAAAGGGTGAGCATCCACAAGCTGCAACTGAAGTCAAAGGGAGCTGCTGGAACACCAGCACATCTGAAATTCAGGATATTAATATTTCCATTCTTATTTTCACCAGGCTTTTCAGATCTATCGTCTACACTGTTTTACTAAGTACAGCTAATGGCTGACCTGTGGATAGACTGGCATTTCACTAGTTCACTCCAATTGGTCTCCAAACCTGTTTGACATGCCCCTAGCCACCAATCTATAGATTCCTCCTTGGCTTGCATATAATGCATTCTGAACCTGCTCCTTAACTGCTTGCAGTTATATACCACCTGGTACATGGTTCCCTGAATGAAGGGCCTGATTCTCCTCTTATGCCAGTTTTATGCTGGTATAACTCCCCTTACTTCAAGGGAGTTATTCCTCATTTACATCACTGCACCATAGCTCCCTACATGCTAAGTACAGGTTCACTTAAGTGATTAGAATAAATTGCTTATGTTGTTGCATAGGAATGTGATCACTGAGCTAATAGTTTGCAAAGCATCTTTTCTCAGGGAAGCTGGACTTTGTCTTCACCGATCCATTTTACTGTAGCAAAGCTGGGGTATGTAAAGGAATATATTCCATAATTTGTTTATTAAATTTCCCCCTCATGTTCCTTTTATGTCTCTTTCACTGGCTGTTTCAAAGTCTCATGGGATCTTAAACATTTTTTTTAAGTAACCCTTATCTAAATCTCTGAATTTTGCAATTCATGTTTTCTCACTTCCTATTGGCCTCCTTCCATTATTATTTTATAAAACTGAAAAAGCATTACATTAATAATGAAAAACTAATTCACAGGAGCTCAGTGTAGCCTTGATAATGACTGATATGTTTTCTCACATCTGTCTGTATTACATTAGACCAGTGGGTCTCAAACTTTTAAGTGGAGCCCTCTTTCACATCGCAAGCCTCTGAGTGCAACCCCACCCTAATAAATTAAACACACTTTTAAATATATTTAACACCATTATAAATGCTGGAGGCAAGCGGGGTTTGGGGTGGAGGTTGACAGCTCACAACCCACCATGTAATGACCTCGTGACTTCCTGAGGGGTCCCAACCCTCAGTTTGAGAACCCCTGCATTAGACCATTATATTATTGGATATAAAGGAAAGTTATATCTCATCATTGTGCCATACACAGCACAGACCTGTAGCGGATTGTTCAGATTCTGAGTGATTTCCCGAACTAAATCCATACCTGAGAAAAGAAAAGCTGTCTCTTTCTCTCTTGTAGTTTAAGATAACGTACTTCATTTTTTCTTCTATTGGCTTTACAAGTAATCAAGGATGCTGTCATTGCATATCAAAAAAAAAATTACAGAAATGAATAAAGAAGACCCCTAAATATCAAATGTAAGCAGGTGAGAGACACTACGTTAGCTTCAGGGGTACGTCAAAGAGCACAGCGTCATGAAAACACAGAGGTGAGAGTCTGGAGTGCTGAGTTCTATTCTCAGCACTGCCACAGAATTTCTTTGCAACCCTGAGCAAATCACAACTTTGTTGTGCCTAATTTCCTTGTCTGTAAAATGGGAATAGTAGCACTTCCTTACCTCAGAGCAGGGCCGCCCGGGTGGGTGGGGGAGGGCAAATGGGGCAATTTGTCCCAGGCCCCACAGGGGCCCCTACGAGAATGTTGGAGGCTCCCCCCACCTCTGCCTTCCCCCATCCCCTGGTGCCTCAGTGTGCCACATCCAGAAGTGGCCCTGGACAGAGCTAAAGCGGTGTGACTCCACTGGGCCCTGAGCTCCTCCCGCTCCGAGCTGCATGGTAAGGGGGTGGGGCCTGAGCTCCTCCTGCTCGGAGCCGCGTGGTAAGGGGGCAGGGCTGCGAGCTGCGGCCGAGTGGCGGTAGCTCAAGTCCCGTGGAGCCACGCCGCTTTAGCTCTGTCCAGCGCTGCTTCTGGATGCGGCGCACTGAGGCTCCGGGAGAGGGGGGAGACGGGAGTAAGCAGCATGGTAAGCCCCTCTGAGCCAGACACTCCTCTGACCCCTGGCTTCAAGCCCAGCCCCTCTGAGCTGGACACCTCCCTGATCCCCCCCCCATAGCCCTGACCCCCAGCTCTGAGCCCAGCCCCTCTGAGCTGGACACCCCCTGATCCAAGCCCAGCCCTGTGAATTGGGCAACCCCCCGACCCAGAGCCCAGCTCCCCACCCAGCCCTGGGGAACAGCAGCACCACCCCCAGGCAGCGACAGCCCATTGGCACCAACCATCACCCAGTGATAGCCCACTGCATAACTGCAAATGTATACGTATCATTAAAACATTTAGTGTTTTTAAATAATGTATTTAGTGTATTTTCAAATTATTACAAATTAATTTTTGAATGTATTTCACTGGGTAATATCATGTATTTGGAAATGTAAAAAATATAGTGTTGCAACTTTCTTTTATGGAAGGGGCCCCCAAAATTGCTTTGCCCCAGGCCCCCTGAATCCTCTGGGTGGCCCTGCCTCAGAGTTTGTCTGGGAGGCATAGTGCATTCATCTTTCTATAGTACTTTGACATTGTTGAATGGAAAGTGTTGTGGAAATGCCAAGTGTTATCTATCTGAACTGTGGTTCCAGTCAAAAAGATCTAAATCTATCATGGAGGGTCAGCAAATTCTCCCCTTTGCCCCTTAAAGTCTCAGTTCCCCCCCAGGTCTGTGCACTAAAAAAGCACTATGTTGTAGAACTCTTCCAGTGCAGTGCAAATAGAGCCCTGTTAATTGTAGAGTTGATGAGGTTTCCAAGCTATACAGCAAGTAGCCTTGACATCTTATCTTATTACGGAAATGCTGGTCACAACTTCATAGTTTAGGTTGAGTTGTGTTTGCTCTTACAGCAGGGATTTACCTGCTATGTCATATATGAAGAATACAGTATGTCCTCTCCAAACACATAGCACGTACTCTTTGAGTGTGGAATGAATTTTCTGAGAATT
Organism: Chelonoidis abingdonii; assembly: GCF_003597395.2. Taxonomy (NCBI): domain Eukaryota; kingdom Metazoa; phylum Chordata; order Testudines; family Testudinidae; genus Chelonoidis; species Chelonoidis abingdonii. Next base: position 182,226,815 of record NC_133770.1, on the reverse strand, counting down.
TACAAATAAATCCATGAATTAGTTTGTTTGTTTTATTTTAAAATGGGTCCTTTAGAGAGCTTGGCAGCCTTCGTTAGACCTTTTTTATCCCAAAAATTCTCATTAGCAGAATAACGCAGAGTCTTTTTGAACTTTCCACGTAAAACCCATTTAAATTTCATGCATAGGCTATGTTTAGCTGAAATTAAGTTGTAATTAAACTTATTTATTAACAAGCATGGTATATAATTATGATTTAAAAAGTCTACTATTGATAGGGTCAAATCAAAAGTTCAGATCACTCTTAACCAGGGCTATTGTGACTTCTGAGGTAACTCAACCAATCATCGTCTACAGGTAATTTGCATGCTATAATTCAGTTGATTCTAATGAGTTGGTGGTATGAAAGAATAGACTTGTGTGTCAAGAATTTGCACTGATAGATGAAGAAAGCAGCCAAAGCATACTGGTGAATCTAACCCTAAAAGTTAAAATAATGTAAAAAAAGTTTTAAGGCTGCTATTGCATATCGTTATACTGGTAGAAAGATGGAATTCAAAGATGAAATCAAACTGGAACAGGTGCAAAGAAGGGCTACTAGGACAACCAGGGGACTGGTGAGGCTATTTTGTGAGGGGATTTGGTTAGCCTAGCAAAATGAAGGACAAGAGGCCATATGTTTGCTTTCTTTAAATACATTGGAGGTTAATACCAGGGAGGGAGAAGAGCTATTTAAGCTAAAAGACAATATTGGCACAAGAACACATGGCTATAAATGGGCCATGAATAAGTTTAGGTTGGAAATTAGAAGAAGGTTTCTAACCATTAGAGGAGTGAGGTTCTGGAACTGCCTTGCAATAATTGAAGTGGGGCAAATAATGTAACTAATTTTAAGTTGGAGCTTGATAAAGTTATGAATGGGATTATATGACTTTCCGTAAACTGAGATGGAGTGAAAGGAGAAGAACTAATCTGTCTACAAAAGATGGTCAGTTAAAATGATTTAACCCCCTCAAGGAATGTGGAATTTTGGTACATAATTTCCACTGGCGCAGATGCACTGGTGGAAGTTACCGGTGGGATCTCTAATGTTGATGAAGCTCCAAAAGCTCCCGGCATTTTTACTGCTCTCTCAATGAAGACCATGAACAAGTTCATTTGACATGGTGGTAAAAACTGGAGAAGTTGGCAGAGTCTTGTCTACAATAGGCCTTCCAGCATTGCTGCTGAACCAGTGGTAGCAACTGGTGTGGATTTTTTTATAACATTTGTGACTGCTTGCATACATGAGAAAATTGTACTGGTTTAACTTAAAACAGTTTAAAAATAGATTTTAATTGAAAGCCTGTGTGTTTGGACTGTGTTTCAGTTTAGGAGGGTTTTTTGTTTAGCTTAAGATGGTATGAGAGCAACTCTACCTAAATCCATATAAACAAGAGTGAGAGTGTCTGCACTCACCAACTTGCACCAGTTTTAACTAAATCAATTAAAAACACATAGTTAGTTAAACTTGTGTAAAGTTTTGTTTAGACCAAGCTGTGGTATATACCCAGCCAAAGCAGGCTGAAAAATATGCTGGATGTAGCATGAACCTTTTATCTTTAGTCAGAAAAATTTGGTTGGCAGTTTTCATATTTGTATAGCAACTTCACATGACAAGGCTCAGATATCATTCCTTGTCTTCACTTATGGAAAATTTGTCATACATTTGCGCTTGTCTGTCACAGCTCTTTTGTAGGTTGTGCATCTGGGACAGTGAACTGAAGGCAAGCTGGGAATGTCTTTTTAACCTAAATTGTGTTAGTCTGATTCTTTACATAACTACCTGACATTACTTATGGTTATGTAAAATAGGGCTGAATATCTAAATCCAGGATCAAAAGCCTCCTACACATGAATGGTTCAGTTAGCGGAAAAACAAAACAAAACAAGACAGAGCTGTGCCAGTGAAAGCATGGATCACTTCACATTTGGCTTTGTGAAAGAGCAGAAAGTAAAGACAAACAGTGAAAATGTGTGGCATTTCTCAGAAACATCAGGTCAGGGGGCAAAGTAATTATGGAAACAGAGCTAGAGAAGAAAGAATACCGCCTCCAAAAAAATCTACTTATTCACTGGCTGATGATGACAGCATTTCTAGGATGGCTTTAATGAAAAGAGTGGAGAAGTTATTGACCAGTGCGTAATGACTTACATTCTAGGGTATTTAGATAGTTTATCACGGTCCAGAAGCCAGCACTGCAAGTCAAAAGAGCAAAGCTTCCATTACATTAGATGGCCTATGTCTGAGACTTGCTCCTGAAGTCCTGCTGTGGCTGAATATAGGGCATAGGTTCCTACCAGAGTTGTCATCAAAGGAGGGGAAATAAGGCCTGCTCCAAAGCCCTTTGAATTTGGAATGACTCTAGGGTGACCAGATACCAAGTGTGAAAAATTGGGATGGGGCTGGGGGGGAGAGGGGGATAATAGGTAATTATATTAGAAAAAAGCTCTGAATATTGGGACTGTCCCTATAAAATAGGTACCCTGGTCACCATAAATGCCTCCCTTTGACTTCAGTGGGCTTGGGATCAGGCCCATGCTGCTCAAAAAATGTGCACAGTACATGCTCATTTTTTATTTATTCTTTTTTACCTCATAAAGGGGACAGAGGAGATAACCAATCATGGAGGGGCTGAATGGGCTTCCTCCCTACTATGAATTAGACTGAAATTTGTGGAACATTCCTCTCACACACAATACTCATACTTGCCCATGGATGAAATGGGGAAGTGGGGTGGGGCGGTGCAACAAATGAAATTTAGGCCCACTGAGTTGGGGCTGATTTTTCCATTTCAGCACAAATGAGACATTCATGTGTCCTACCTCTCTCCATAGCAGGGAAATTAGTTAGAGAAACACTGGGACCCAGAAGACATAGCCATTTAACTTATATCCTCTCAACATTTGGGGTAATCAGAGCTGAATCGGTACTCCAAAGAAGGGTAGCTGTGGCCTCAAATGGTTTGTTTATAATTTGATAAAATAAAATTGGGGTAGGATACATTGGTAGCTGATTTGTAAGGTAGCTGGTGCTAATTAATGTGAAATAGTTCAGAGATATGGTGCTTCCCCAATACAGGGCATGACCTACACTGAGCAGTGGACATGTGAAGAAGATATTTTTGGGTGGTGCTCTTTCATGTACTGAATGGATGCTTTCTCACCTCAGACTGGTCTCCATCTTCCCATGATGCCTCCCTCCTGCTTGTCTTCAGACCAGCCTACGCTGCTAACAAATATGACATTGTCCTTTCTATCCAGTCCAAACTAGCCTTCTCCATGGAACTTTCTTTTGCTTCGTCTGAACCTGTCTCCCGTGAAGTGTTTCACTGCCTTCCACTTTGACATGAACTATGGCGAAACTAGTGCTTCTCTTCAGTTTCTGTGAGGGCCAGAAACAATCTAGATTATTAAACTTTTCAGTACAGCCAGACTCTCCTAATGGCATTCATACACAGTAAAAGTTCTTTATTACAAATGAGGGTTTTAATTCTAAGCTTAGCTAGATAGAAGGTAATTTAAAGCCATTTAGGATGGCTCAGCCTTCAAAACAAACTCAAGATTGTTTAATTAGTCATGCAAGCCACTGAACGTTACCCATAACACAAAACAACTAAAGTATTTATTGGTTTTAGAGCTAATTTAAACCCTGACTGTTCTAAATTTTCAATAAAGTGCATCCAGTGTTAAGCACATTTTATTTTTAATTTCCAAATGCTCAGTAAATTTTATTTGTGAATTTCTGAGTTGCAAATGCATAGCCAAAGTGTGGCAAAACCTGGAACTAAAACTAAATTGCACCAGTTCTTAAGATCCATGAAAGTCTATGGCAGTAATGTACTCTCAGGCAAGTGCTACTTGTGATATTTTGATAGCAGACAAATATTAGTAATTGTCTTTAAAATAGTAAGAAATAAGGACATAAAGTCCAGTCCTGAACTCCTTGTTCCTTTATTCTGCACCTAATCTTCTCACAGGCTATGTGGGGAAATAAGAATAAATGCCAGTAAGCAGCCTTGCAGAAATCAGTACACACAGTAAGAAGGCAGAATGGCCAAACTCTGATTACAACAGTGTCATGTGGAAAGATTTAACTGCTCTGGGTCTGCAGAAATGACAGTGAATATGTGTAAAAAAGGGACATGATTGGGCCCAAACTTGGCACAGAATTCTATAAAACCTGGTTATTGCTTTTCATCCATATACCATGCAGGAATAAAATACAAACATGGGCATATTTAGGTGCATCAGCTCATGCACAAAGGTGTAGCCACTAGGGAGGTGAATATGTGGTTGGGGGAAAAAGAGCTGCCTCTAGCTGTGATATCTTAAAAAGGCCAGCCAAAGCAGTACTATGGTTTGAAGGCTTGTATCTGGGCTAATGCCAATACCTAACATGTACAGAGATGAGATCCTGAATTTGGTGGTTTCAGGTAGGGAAACTGGTCCATGGACCATCAGTGAAGTGGTCTCTGGAATCTTTCCTAACCATACAGTTGAGGGTTAAAGAAGTTTGAAACCATGAATTTAGGGTTTAGGAGATTGAGACACAAGATGGTCCATTGAGGGGAGAGATAGGGGAATTGTTTCTTCTTCCAAACAATCTGCAGAATGATAGAACTGGAAAGCTGGATAACTGCTGCACTAGTTAATATTGTGCCTCTATATGTCCAGAACAGTTCATATCATGCAGTTTGGAACATGTATGGTGTATGATTGCCTTCTTTGGATAATGAGATTCTCCAACGAGTGGTATTTTAGGGCAGGGATTCTTAATTTTTTTTTCATGTCATGACCCCCTTTTTCCTATCAGGACCCCCTCAACTCCTCCTGAAACTAACTTACATCTAGCCAGGAGACCCCTTCCCATTTAGCAATATGGGTAGCGTGACCATATTTCCCTATGCTGAGTGTGGGGCACCTAGTAAAATTACTCATATTCAAGCAAGTTCAACAGCAATCAGTCAGAACTATGCAGTACAAACATTCAAACTGACATCAAGTTGACTGAGCGCATGTTAAAAAGAAATACTGCGTACTGGATTATTTTTATTTACCTTGTTATCTTTAAGGCTTTAGGATTCACACAGGGAGAGGTGACACACACACACTCCTGTACACCCCTCTCACATGGGGTCGGGTGTGTGTGAGACTAACTGACTCTCCCCTCCCTGGGAAGTGGGTGAAGCCCCCCTTTGGGGAGGCTAGCCCCTGGCTCTGCCCCTTCTGCCCATGCCCTCCCCACAGCCATAACCCCAGGAACCCTTGCCCCGGAGCCACACCCCCCCTGCACCCAGAGTACCCCCCCCCCTCAGATACAGGAGGCCCTGGCAGGCTGAATCCCTGAGCATCCCCCACATCAGCCTGAGAGCCCCAGGCTGCCAACAGTCCTAAGTGCCCTCACACCTGCCTGGAGGAGCCCCAGGCCAGCCGTGTTGTGCCTCCCCTCCCCTGACCCAACCCACCCAAGGGAAAAGCATCTGTTAGAAGATGCTTTTGATATGCCCCATGCAGGTTCCATGATGCTTTTGATATGCCCCACAAGGCAGCGGTATGTGCCTCCTCAGCCACCCTAGAACCTGCCTGGGGTATAATAAAGCAAAAACTTTGCCGCCAAACTCCATAACCAGGGGGCACACAGGGTTGAATGCCTCCCCCCACCAGATTTTTACTAGGGTTCACACCAGAATGTGGCCAGCAGCAGCCTTTCAGCACTGTGCAGGAGGGAAAGGATGGAAACTGCTTCCAGCAGAGGAAGGAGGGATGACCTGGGATGTCTTTTGCAGAGCTCTCCTGTGGGCCCCAGCCCCCTGCCCATGGCAGTTGTCCCTTCCTGCCCACACAGTGTCAAAAGGCAGCTAACACCTCCGGGATGCTGCTGGCCACCAACATAACCCAGCCCCCTTCTGTCCCCTGGCTACAGCATGGGCAGCAAGGGGTTAAGTCCTAAGGATGCATTGTGCGCCAGGGCCCAGGGAACCTAACTCCAGGGGCTTCAGTGAGGGCACCAGAGAGGTGGCTCAGCAGAGGAGGGTGCTTAGGGGATGGAGCAACCACACACTCCCTGGGGGCAAGACCTAATACGGGGCGGGGAGGGAAGAGGGTGCTAGGCCCCTGCCCAGTGGACTGCTGTGGAGCCAGCAGGACTGGGGTGTGAACAGGCTGGAAATCACTTCCCTCCACCCTGCCACTTGAGAGCTTAACTGAGAGGCAGAGAGTCTTCCTCATGCGAGCGCTGTGCAGGGCTTTGGCGCACACAGGGCTCGGCTCCTCCTAGCCAGTGCCCCGAGCTGGAGAGCCGTGTATTTTTCCGGGGCGCCAGCCCAGCCAGAGGCAGTGGCGGAGGCAAGGAGTCTGCAGGCCAGGCTGTTGGTGAGCTGAACGGTCTGACTGGGGGCTGGTTCTCCGCACAGTGCTGGGAGTGGGACGCACCCAGCCAAGGGGGATATGGCGAAGCAGTGGGTCTGGCAGGCAAAGGGACAAAGCAGGGAGAGGACAGGAGAGTGGGAGCACGTAAAGTGCCAATGGGTGGGCAGCAGAGGCGACGGGTAATTGGCTGCTGCCTGGAGCCTAGCTGAACTCACCAACTGCTGTAAATCACAGCGTGCAGCCAGTGCTGGCTGGAAAGAGGACCCGGGGGTAAGACCCTGCTGGCTGAGACCCGGCATATAGTGGGGGCTGCACTGACGGACTAGCAGGGGGAATGGCCAGCCCTGCGCACTGGTTCAGCTTTGCCTCACCACCAGCTTGCACACCCACCCCCATCGTTGGCCACTGAACCGCCCCCCCAACTCACCATTGGTGGGCGGCCGGCCAAGGAGCAGGGGTCTGGCCAGAAGCAGGACCCACCAGTATGGATGGAGGTGGGGAGGAGAAACAGAAAATATGGGACAGTTTGCCCGTTTTTAAGAAAAAGTTGGGACACCTGCAGAAGGTTTAAATACAGGACTATTTCTTTATAATTGGGCTATCTGGTCCCCCTACATATGGGAAGGCCAGAGTGTTTGCAACCTCCTGACACCTGTTTGTAACCCCCAGGATGAGAGCCTGTGTGTGTGTTTCTACAGGAGCCCATCACCACAGTTTCTGAGCACCTCCCTAATTATTTAGTTCTAGTGTACTTGATAGAGATTTTGACTCTCTTCCCTCATGGTTATGGGAGAAGACATGAGAGGGGGAGCACGTAAAGTGCCAATGGGTGGGCAACAGAGGTTACATGTCTATTTGCTTAATGGAGCAGTGAATTTTGTTGGTAGGTCTTCCACATCTAGACATTTGTGCATACTATACAGTTGGGTATGTGGATATATTGGTACCTATCTATATAGCTTTTTTGAGGATAGATGGCTTTCCCTACCTGGCAGCCAGAATTTGGGTCAAAGTATTTTATATATTTTGGTTTGTAGACATAGGGAGAAATCTTTGCCCCACTTAAATCAATGGGAGTTTTCCCAGTGGCTCCAGTGGGGCCAGAATTTTACCCCCACTGATTACATTTTAACCCCCTTCCAGTTAAATTGTGAGATGAAAACATTTTCTCTTTGATGATCCAACCTGCTGAGACTGGTGACTAAAGGATAGAAGTTATCACTGGTCAGTTTTACTGCATATTTTGTATCCTATTCAGTATTTCAAATGCCTTTGCTTGGATTACATTCATTCAGGAGAGCTGGATTGCAGTTTCTATTAACATTTGCCATACATTGCGTGTTATATTCACACTAACAGTAACTTCAAATAAATGAGATTATTTTCCCCGCTTTACATGATAGTTAAGCATGTAACAATAAGAAATACCCCTTTTGGTTTTTACCAGAATTAGCCATGTGGTCAAGAACAGATTTATGTGGGTGTTGTTTATTTTTGAGTCTCCCTGAATAGTAATAAAATGGTGGCATGAAAGAGAACGGCTACATTTATTTAAGTTGTTCTCTGCTTTCACAGCTGTGCTATATCTGTGACTATAGCTGTGACTATATCTTTAGTTAGTGTTGATCTGGAAGGAATAAGTGTTTAGAGCAGAGGACTTAGAGTGATGGGTTCTCTACCTGACTTTGACACTGACTTGCTAGATGACCTAGGATAAGTCACTCAGGGCAAGTCTACGGTGCTCACTAAGCTCATGCTCTGACTCATGTTTGAGCTCAAGTCCCTGTTCCATCCACACACACACCAGTCTGACTCCTGTCAGCGAGCACTCAGGACCCAGGTCATAGGACACTGCTAGGATGCTCGGTCAGAACCCTAGTTCTGTGGCTTGGGTCTAAGTCCTGTCATGTTGCAGTGCAAGCCAAGGTCTGTGTAGTGCAGTATGGATGTGTTAGCATGGCTGTGAGACCAGGGTCTAACAAGTGTGAGACCAGGTTTACAATGCAGTATGGACACTCAAATGCAGGCTTGGAAATACTGAGTCCACAAGCCCAGGTCCCACAGCCCTGGGTTTACAATGCAGTGTAGATATTCCCTTACTGATTGTTTACATGAGAACATTGTATCAATTTAACTAAATTGTTTTAGTCCTCTTGTGTGGACATGCTTATTTTGGTTTAAGAGAGCTTTATATCAATTTAACTCAAGTCAATTCCTTACTGACTTAACCTACATTGATAAGTGTTGTTTACTACTTCTCATAACTCTTGAGGTCACCAAATGAAATTAATAGGCAACAGGTTTAGAACAAATAGAAGGAAGTATTTTTTCACACAACACACAGTCAACCTGTGGAACTCCTTGCCAGAAGATGTTGTGAAGGCCAAGACCATAACAGGGTTCAAAAAAGAACTAGATAAATTCATGGAGGATAGGTCCATCAATGGCTATTTGCCAGGATGGGCAGGAATGGTGTCCCTAGCCTCTGTTTGCCAAAAGCTGGGAATGAGTGACAAGGGACGGATCACTTGATGATTACCTGTTCTGTTGATTTCCTGGCACCTGGCACTGTCCACTGTCAGAAGACAGGATACTGGGCTAGATGGATCTTTGGTCTGACCCACTAGGGCTATTCTTATGTTCTTATAAGGCACTGTTCATCTGAAACAAGCATGTCCATACAGTCTATATAATTTTACTGTCCTTCAAGTGATTATAACCCAGGGGCCTTATTCTGATCTGATTTACAAATGTGTAGTGAAGAATAACTTCAGTGAAAGCAGTCGAGTTATGTCATTGTGAATCCAGTGTGAAAGAGATCGGAATCGGGCATCGATACATAAAACAGTCACAATCAATACATATATGCTGAGAATGCTAACAATTCGCTCATCACTTTAATTCCTTTGAGGTGTTTTTTGAGCTCTCCAGCAGAGAGATGGTGATCTAAAACCTACATTTTATATTTTGTGTGTTATCCACTATAATTTATGCATAATTTAAAAATAATGTAACTTTAAAAATTTAGCCTCCTTGGTCATTTTGTACCGAAACTATAACTTCCTCAGCATTTTATACTCTTTATCCTTCTACTTCTTCCCCTTGCTAAAATTATTTCCCAAGCAGGTTTTATTAAGTGAGATGAGACACTTTCATTAGCATCTATTAGAGTCTTGTATAAACTAGATGCCTGTTGGGCATTAAATCTGATTCTTAGTATAACTTCATGTGAATAATGCTTGATTAATCCAATCAATCAAATGTTTTAAATAATCATGAAAAGCAGTCGTTTCTTTAAAACCTCTTAGTCTATTGAGGAGCTTGTATCTGAGAAAGTGCACCAATCACACACACAACACACAGATACAAGATACTTTTAGAAATCAGAGCTTGGGAGAATATCATTTATAAGGCAGTTGACTTCATGTTTTAAGCAGACTAAGCATGTGGTGAAATGCCAAAACACTAAGGATGAAGAATTCTGACGCTGTAAATACCATATAAATTTATGTTTACCTAGTGTTAATTGTCTGCTTTCTCCTTGGATATACTTTAGGGATGGTATTACTTTTTGCAGTGGTTCTCTCTTCCTCATCCACCTCTGTCTTCCTCATTTCCCCTCTGCCCCATCTTTTTCCTTTTGATTACATTGTATAGCATGTAAGTCTTCCCTGTGATTTGTCTCTGTCTTATAACTGATGTCTTGTATAATTTGTCTTTGCTTGATACGTTTTATGTCCTGTGTAAGTATTTATGTTTGGTTGGTTAGCTGTCACTGCAGAAGGAGAGTCAGTTATAGAAATATTATGACACTCTTATATGAACTGATTGTACCTGTCAGACATCTGGCTCTTACATTAGTAATCTATATATCAGCATTGTGTTTTTATTTTTAATTTTCTAGGTTTATTTAATAAAAACTGATATAAAATTAATATTTTCTAAGCATTGAGAAAGACATGTTTGTCATCTTCAGATAGGTCAGCTGTATTAAGGAGACCTATATTAAGGAGACCTTTCTGTGTCCAACGCAACCACTGAAACCTAACAACATTCAATTTAAAACATGAGTAGTTCTGAACACTGTGTGCGTCTTTTGATTCAGACCTGCCACAGAGCCCACTATGCTACTGTATGTTCTTTATTTCATGTTATCCATGTCTGTCTGCTCATCAGCTTTTCAGATTTGAAATCCTACAAGTAGAAAAATAAAATTACTCCATAAGAGAGAGTTTTAATGGAGTAAATAGGCTTCTTGGAGTGCAAAGCTCAGCCAGTAACAGATTTCCAGAGAGAGGGCCTAATTCTGATACTACTTACCCCAGTTATACACCGGTGCAAAGACAGTGGTTTCAGTGAAGTTCCGCCTTACATACACCAATGTGAGAACAGAATCAGGCATAAGGAGTCAGAGATAAGCAAGTTGTAGTAATATGCCTAAGATTCTGCTGCATTAACATTTATATAGACAGGAAGAGCTGGCACTAGGCATAAGCAATCTAAGCAATTGCTTAGGGCCCCGAGCAACTCAAGGGGCCCCCCATTTGCTTTTTTATTATGTGGGGGGCAGAGGGGAATATTCCCCCCTCCAATGGGATAGCACTGCCTCTGTATAGAGGCTTGAGGTATGAATATCCAGTCTGGACTGGAACTTCTTCAAAGTTCTAGGATGTCTGAGACCCAGGATTTTGGTTTGGCCCATTATAAAGACCAAACAGCATCATGTATAATCTAAGGTTAAAATTTCCCCAAAGTACCCAAATGACTTAAAAGCCTAAATCCCATTTTCAAAAGTGACTCAAGGACCTAAAAGCCTAAGTCCCACTGACTTTCAGTAGGATTTAGGCTCCTCAGTGACCAGGGGCGGCTCCAGGCCCCAGCACGCCAAGCGTGTGCTTGAGGCAGCAAGCCACGGGAGGTGCTTTGCCAGCGCCGTGAGGGCGGCAGGCAGGCTGGCTTCCGCGGCTTGCCTGCGGAGGGTCCGCTGGTCCCGCGGCTTCGGTGGACCTCCCGCAGGCGTGCCTGCGGAGGGTCCGCTGGTCCCGCGGCTTCGGTGGACCTCCCGCTGGCAAACCGCCAAAGGCAGCCTCCCTGCCATGTTTGGGATGGCAAAATCCCTAAAGCCGCCCCTGTCTGTGACTAAGTCACTTTTGAAAATGAAATGGGACTTAGGCTCTTAAGTGACTTAAGAGCTTTTGAAAATTTTACGCTAGATCCAGACTTCCCCAATCTTGCAGTGCTTGGTTCTGGTCTTTCGGTTTGGGCCTATCTCTAGTATAAGTGCTAAGATAATGAAAAGAAAAAAACGGGTCTGTTCTGTAAAACATGCCTTAGCTCTCTTAGAATGTAATACTCTTTACATGTTAAAATGCTTGTGTTCTGAGTAAGACAGCTGTGTAATGGGGGTTGTAGCCGCAGTATTCCAGTGGAAAGGCTTACCTGTCAACTGGCTTCATGTGAGAACTTGAAACCTGTTATTTATGTCTAAGTAAAGCATGCATAATATATAGGTGTCAACACTTGTTCTTTGGATAAGCTAGGGCACAATTGTTTTATGTAGTTTCATATAAAGAACACTTATTAGGCATTCAAAAGTGGCACTATCTCTAATGGACTTTTACTGCTTTTTGTGGGAGGAACATAAATTTACAAAGGAGAAGTTTTGAAATACTTATTTTTTTAAAAACAAAATACTGGAACTGAAAGCATGTGTTTGGTATTAATAGACCTTGGAACTGAATGAGAAACCCCCCTCCCACACCTTTTTGCATCCTCTGTGTTCTTTTTAAATTATAAATAACACAGGACCCCTTGAAGCACCTCTTAGCAGCAGCAGCAGCAGAAAATAAAACAGTAAATGTTATCCAGAGGGAGCTTGTACCAATCAATGTGATTTAAGTGAAGTTTAGAATAAAGTAAATGTTTTCATATATTCTAGTAATCTGAAATAATACATAGCCCTCAGAATTAATAGAAGGCAGTAATTCAATCAAATGGTTCTGCTAACTTCATAAACTTCTGAAAGCATGGTTTGAGTGCATTAAGAATGTCAGCAGAGCTTGAGTGGCATTTATCAATATACGATTAATTTGGAAATATGTGTGTTTACAGGGTAGTAAATGTAAATGTCAGACTAGTACAGAATTTAGCTCACTCTCCTACAGCAAAGTGACCTATCTGAAGGAGCTGTAAACCAGAGGTCCAAACCTCTGCTAGTCTTGGTGCCTAGCTAAAATCCAGCTAGGGCAATGATATGGTGCCTGCCCATATTCCTACTGCAAGGTCATTTGGAGAAAGCACTTTATTAAACTGTTGTTGCATTTCAGCCCTAGATGCAGCTGCGTTTCATTGGGGGAGGAATTGATCACAGATGTATAGTTTGTACATTGTTTAAGTTTCTTAAATGCTCTGTGATTCTTTGAGATGAAAGGTGCTGCATCTAGGTATAATGGTATTATTAATTATAATTATTTTATTATCCCAGTGATCAAGTGATAGAACATGATAGTATTTCAAATGATAGTCTTTGCCATCATCAGCAGGGAAGTGGTCAGAGAAATGGAGTATATTTTATTGTAATTAGTGTATTGGAAATCTGGTAGACAGTACCATTGGAACTCTCCCACGCCCCACAAATGAACTTTATTTTTAAGTTGACCCACTGAGTTTGATAATATTTTTTTATTAAATAAATTCAGTTTCCAACATCACTTGACTAAACATTATACCACCTTGCCAAACTGAAGAAGAATTAACCATGACACAGCTGTGAGCACTCACAGGTCAATACATTATACAACAGACACATTGTTTGCCACAACTATGTATGGAAAAGAAAATACTACCATTCGTTTATTATTTCTTAGAGTCATGAGAAGTGTGCTGGGTGCTTCACATCAAACATGACATGACTGGGGTGAGAGGTGGAAGTGAGGAGGGCAATAAGATAAGAGCTTGATCTTGTATCTTTCTGAGCACTCTGGTTCCTTTCCAATAACACGCTTAGGCACATGCTTAACTTTACATATGTGATGTCAGTAGGACTTCTCATGAGTTTAAAGTTAAGCAGCAAGCTGAGTGTATTGCTGGATTGGAGCGAGAGTGCTTAATGTGTCTTGCAAGATTGAAGCTGAAAGTAGGGTTTTGAGTGAGGAAGACAAAGGCTAATTTCCTGTAGGGTTTGCAGAGCAATTGGGCCTTAAGGGGGGAAGAAGTTGCGGCGTTATAGACCAGCTCATGAAGTGTATTCCACATGCAGGAAATGGCAGGGAAGAATCAGATATTGAGATTGCCATCACTGGAGGTGTGTGTGTGTGTGTGTGTGTGTGCGTATGTGTATGTGTGAATGGCAAGAGTTATTTCAGAGATGCACAAACAACATGTACCAAATTTAGAATGAGAAGGCAACCTCCCTTGTTTGGAGCAGAAGAGTCTCATGTAGTCTAATTTGCATAATACCAAATAAGAGCATGATAGAAAATATAACCTGCTGTTGTTGCTCTCGTGTGTATTCATCCTGTTCAGATTTCATGTTGGATTTATATTTAGATTCCCTTTTGGATAGGTGCATAAACATAAAAAGTACGGGCATCTTGAATGTGCCTGGAGGGAGGAGGAGCTGTAAATGGAAAAGATGAGTTGTACTTTAGTGCAGTGAGTAGAGATTCTCCTGCTAATAGTTTGTTTAATATCCTTGGACCACCAATAACAGATGAGTTCATGAAGGGACAATGAGAGCTAGCTTTGGTCTTTGAGGACTGTACTAGAGGCTTGTCTATTAATTACAATATTTGCTCAGGAGGACTTCCTGGCTATTTTGTTGCAATTCCCCTCCCCCACCCCCACTGACAAACACAAAAATACAAAAAAAAAAACCCATAAAAAACCAAAGAAACCCAAATCACAATATGATTTGGGTTGGAAGGCACCTAAAGTGGGTCATCTAGATTTTATACCTGGATGACGCATGAAGCATCCTTCATAGATACATGTTGAAGTGTAGCTTTGGATTTCTCCATGTACATATACATTGGTGCTGAAAGCATGACAGCATGCTAACATGTTACGCTCTCTGTATTATCAGCCTGATCTCTAAAGAAAATATTTTTTTTCAAAGAGAATTTCCAGGGACTAAGTGACTACTAGTTAGTGTGTGTTTGTTCACAGAAAAGCTTTTAATAAATTACCTATTCTCTTAGTGCTTGATCATGCAGCCCTTACTCACATGAGTAATCATCTTGACTTTGGTGGCAACTGAAGATGTTTGGCACCTGACAGAATCAGGCCTTTGTACATCTCCTAGCACGCAAGAGAGAGAAAAAATTTCATTCATATTAAACCTAGAGACAAAAGGGCCTTTGCTGTCAGATATGCTTGTGAAGACAGCCTCAATCAATTAACAGAACATTGCCCAAAGACGAATTTTCGAGATGCTGTGAATGCAAAAGGAATGTTACATTTTTTTCTAACGTCAGCTATGTGGGAGGAAAATCAAAATCACTGAATTTTTCCAACTTTGGGGATTGGCCTTTCTTGTACTATTGCTGTACCTATTGGGTCAGTTTTTCAGTACCTTTCTTGCACCTTGCACCTTGGTATCATTACCACTCTACCGGTATATTTAATAACCCAAAGTATTGTAAGACACATTTGCTCCAGATATGCACTGTGGCCCCAATCTAGTAAAGCACCAGGCACGTGGAAAACTTCAATCATATGAGCTGTTCCATTAATGGGACTCCTTCCAAACTTAGTTACTTGTGTACTGAAGTATTTTACTAGATCGAGCTGTATTTTAAAATAAATTTAGATTAATGTAAACAGACTCTTTACACACATACTGTACAGAATTTAATCAAGACTAAACATTTTGGCAACACTTATAAGAACATTCGCTTGTAGACAAAAGGTCTTATACATTTTGATGACCTCTTAACTATTTAGAAATATGACTCTTATAACATCTCACTGCACCATTTTGTTACAGTGATATTTCCTCCCTTGTTAAAGTATTTCAGGAGAATATTGTTTACAAACACAATTAAATCATCATTGTCAAGTATCTAATTTATTGTGACATAAATGAATGTAAGGGCCCAGATCCTCCAGGGTGAGCCATTCACTCTGAGCTCCTTTGGCTCAGTGATCAGTACAGGATTCACAACGTTAAAGGAGAACTTCCCACTAGTGTAAAGGTGGCAGAAGCAGTGGAGCTGACCCTTGCACCAGTTGTCCCTCCCTTCCCTTGTTAAGGACCATGGCAAGTCCAAGCCCGGAGCAGTTGGAGGCATGGCCAAAAAGAGCTACATCATGGCAATTATCCACTGGTGAAAGGTCCATTTAGGAACTTATGAGAGTGGCATGAATTAGAGCAGCCAAGTGGCTGCTCTAATTAATGATGAGGCTGGGCTGGCGCTGAATCAGACAGATCATGTAATAGGCCCCCAATGGCCACCTCACTCTCCTTGTGCTGAAGAGAGGAAGAATTAAGTCGTAGATCTAATTAAACAAAACCAAGCGAGAAAGCAAAGCTAAACTAGAGCAAGTGACCAGCCCTTTCCCATGAAGGAAAGAAAGAGATTTATAAGTCCATTAATGGCTATTAGCCAGGATGGGTAAGGAATGGTGTCCCTAGTCTCTGTTTGTCAGAGGGTAGAGGTGGATGGCCTGTTAGGTTCACTTCCTCTAGGGCACCTGGCATTGGCCACTGTCGGTAGACAGGATACTGGGCTGGATGGACCTTTGATTTGACTCAGTATGGCCATTCTTATATTCTTATAAAAACAAGGGAGAAGGAGACAGAAATTTAAAGGAAGGGGGAAAATACAATTTCCCTGCATATGGTGCTTGTTTACTAGGGTATGTGGGTGCACCGTATGTATAGGGCTAGCAGGCCACAGCAGGAGCCTGAAAACCTCCAAGCCGAGGCTGGGAAAAATAAATACGACTTCATTTAAATCCACAGAATTAACCAGTAACCAAGGACCATTGGCATGGGCTGTGAGGGTGGTCCCCAAAACTATGCAGTCCAAGCCCAGGCCTTTCGTTGCACAAGGAGCCATGGTCAGCCTGTCCCAATCACCTGCTGGCCAGCCTGTCAGTAGAATGACATGGAGAAACAAGAACCCCCATACACTGTGTCTACCTCAGGGAGGCATAGCTGGTCCTTTCCACTCACCAAGTGATCAAGCCTGTAAAATAAGTTTTCATTTCATAGGGAAACCCCTTGTCTTGTTAGTTGACAACAGTGGTCCTAAGATCTTGTGTATTCAGTTTCTTATCCTGGAAAAGTGGTCCTCCTTTGGCAGAGCAGCATCCTTATGATTGTTTACCTTGTCCTATATATATTCCATTACCTTCCTGATAGTAGCTGAAGCTTTTGGGCCTTTGCTCCAGGCTGGATATTTCTGGCAGGTGTTATGGGGCTGGGTAGATTTCAATCCCTGTCTCTGGGAGAGATCTTGACCCAATTTGGGGTTACACATGACACACCTTCATTGCACAGGTTTATTGCCAGTTATGCAGATATGCATGCACCTGTCCACATGCAATTTTAAAAGTCTAGGCCTAAGCCGGAAGGGCCAAATTATGTGTGGACATGTATCCTGTGCAATTCTGTTCATTTCAATGCAGTCTTGTGGAGCTGAGAATTTGATCACTTAAGGTAAGTGTTGTCTTTTTGTGTAATGGGACTTATTCTGTCTTCACTTGCATCCCTTTAAGTCCATTGACATCAGTGAACGTACTCCTTATTTAAACCACTGAAAGTGAAATCAGAATCTTGCCCAACATGATCAATATTATATCTGAGATGGAGATGTACCAGTGGGATAATAAAAAGCCTGGCAAAAGAATAAAGCAATATGCAGTGGCATATATGGCATATTCCTGCCTGCACCTATATTTTAAACCAGCATAATTATGAAACACATAGATCATCAGAATAAAAAGAGATTGTTACTGTTTTGTAAGACAGTTGCTTTCATTGACGTATATCTTATTAAAGAGTTATCAAATGTGCTCATATGTAAGGTTTGCTTGTCTGGCTATAAGCAATATTGTAGAAGTTAGAAATTCTCATAGTGTTGCACCACTGATCTATATGCGAATAGGTTGTGGTTTATCAAAATACCAATAATTCTCATGCAGAGGTGTAGCAGTCAAACCAGAAATGGGTAAACTGGCCTAAATTAAAATTCCTATTCCCCAGATGAGACGTGGGTAAACTCAGTTTACTCTTGACTACACTACTCATCACGTGGTTCAAAGCAGTGTGTATACAGAGTGCAGTTTGGCATTTGGCATGCACTGCCTGGCCTTAGTGGAAGAATGACTTGCCACTCAGCAACAGGAGCACAGCTACTCACATGCTGAACAAACAGGCTAGCATTGTGGGATTTCCTGAGTACCCTTTTGAGAGAGAGAGAGGGAGCTGCTGCATTTTCACCACTCAAATGAAGGGACAAACAGGCCTGAAGATTCCCTCCCAAGGAAATGCCAGAAGGGCAAAGGGTTTAAAGGGGGGAAATCCCTTCCCACTCAGCATGTAGAAATTTGAGTGGGAAGGAAATCTGAGTGGGAAATCCTTTCCTGCCCAGTAAAGGAAACCTAGGAAATATGTCTCAGGGGAAAAACGTTGGGGCGATAAACATACGTACTTATAAATGTATGCAGATAAATATGTAAATTAGGTGAAACACTCAAGCTTTTGACAAATTGCCAGTGCTGCTTTTGGTGCAGCAAAAGTTTAAGCCATCCCCAAAGCATGTGGGTGAGATACTGAGAGGACATGTATTTCTTTAAGCAAGAAACCAGGCAAGAAGAGCAAGGGAATGTTCTAGGGGAAGCAGAGAGAGAAACAGAGTAGCTTTAGGGTTACTAATTATCCTTAATCTAACAAAGGTCCTGTTTTAATGTTAGGAGAAAGTAACTTTTCTGTAATTTACCATTGTCACTATTGCCATTTCCAATGTGTCTTCCCCCTTGGGGATTCACTTTTAAAGTCCTGTAGTGGTCCGGTACGTTGTGTGGAGTTTTTTACTGAATTACTTTACTCCACTGCTCCATTTAGGTTTTCTTCGTGGTGTTACTTGCTATTCTATTCTATTTCCAAGGTGAAGTTCTCCTCCTTATTCATATTTCCAGGCAGTTCTCAGTCCTATTCTCAGGTTTCTTTGTTTAGGAGGTTGTTGATATTGAAAGCTTCATGTTGTGCCAAGACTGGTGAAAGAAGGCTGAAGGAGAATGATGTTTTGAGCATGTTAGTGGTAGCATGAGAAGAAATGGAGGAAGCAGAATAATCGTAACAGTGCTTGTCATTCTTAGATCTCTCAAAGAGCTTTCACAAGGTAGGTTAGCATTATTATCTCCATTTTATGCACAGGGAAAATGAAGCACATAGGGGAGCCAAGTGACTTGTCCAATGTCATGAAACAACTCAGAAACAGATCTCTGGTTTCTTGAGTCCCAGTGTGGTGCCCTGTACACTGGACCTTAATGGTGATAACTGGAGCATCGTAGAGGAGTGTAGACAGAGGCAATATCTCTTAAGTCAATTGTCAGTAAAATTAACAGAGGTGAGGTTCAGAAGTCAGGGGTTTAGCTGGGGAAGAGAATCCAAAACTAATCCATGAATCCGAATACCCCTGAACTTTGGAGAAGTTTAGATCTAAACGTAGTGGGTCAGGTCCATCTCCTCTTAAAAAAATAGCAAAGAGCTGTGGAGGAGGGAATGGGGAGGGATAGATGAAGCAGAAATGAGGGAGGGAAGAAGGGGACATAAAGGCTACGAGCTGCATACTCTAACAGGAATCGGGGCCTTAAAAGAAAAAAAACAAACATCTTTATAACCTAGAGATTTTACAGGGTATAATAAAAAGTGGAAAAATGTGTGTGGTGGTGGTGGGGATGTGTGTAGGCATTGTCAGATACATAGCAAAGTATACATTGAATCTGTAATTCCAATTAGTGGGCCTACTTCTGCTCTTCCTTACACCAGAGTAAGTTATCAAGTGTGACAAATATATATAAAATTGGTTTAGCACATTAGTTGCTGAGCTTTGGAAGACTGGCTTGCTGGATTGAGCAAAATGCTATTGAATTAGCTCCTAATACTTCATGTGAATGGACTGGATTGAAAAACAAATTAATTGGATTCTTTAAGAAAACACTGTTATGCTTTGGCTCAGGTTGCATCAGCATACATTGTAAACTCAGCAGCATTTCAGAACAAAATGCAGAAGTAAATGTTTGTTTAGCTCTAACAATCAGTGAGGCCAAAGCATGTCTCCCTAGATGTCACATTCCCTGTTCATACATTATTTTTATGCTCCCAGCATACAGAAACAGCAGCTGGGGGAAGTTTTTACTTTGCATTTGACAAGCTGTATTTTGCTATTTTTCAGCTTGCAGTTTTCCCCCCTCACTGTGAGGAATGATGTCTGCAAGGAGACTTAGAAACTAGAAATGCTGGTTGGATTTGTATTGAAAATTTCAACTTCATCTCTGCAACTCCTGGACTGTTCTTATTTTATTATTTGGGTTTTGCCTCAACTTCAAATAAATAGTATATTTTAGGGGTTTATACCTAGTGCAGCTGCTGGCAGACTTTTGATCTTTAAAGAGAGGCTACATTTTTAAAATCAAAATTTCAAGGAAAGCAGCGGTGTTGACTTTGTATTGAAGGTAATTTTAAAAGTTTTTTTTTTCTTTTAGAGCGATTAAAAAAAAAACTCAAAATTTTGGCAAATTAATATTAATAGTTATTTATATTAATTTAGCATTTAGGAGTCATATATAACATTACTCCAAATGAATGCCTTTGGGTTCCTTTCAGAATGACTCTGGAATTAATGTTTAAAACTAGTTACTTCATGTACACGAGGGGTAATTCTCTTTTTAAACAAATTTATCAGATCAGATCTTTTTTTTATCTTTGGATCAGGCTGTGATCCAACCTGTCTTGCAATGCAATGCAATGGGAAACAAATGAATCAATCAATTTGCACTAATACTGTATACAGGGGCGACTCCAGGCCCCATCACTCCAAGTGCGTGCTTGGGGCGGCATGCCGCGAGGGGTGCTCTGCCAGTCGCCAGGAGGGCGGCAGGCAGGCTGCCTTCAGTGGCATGCCTGCTGGAAGTCCACCAGCACCACGGGACCGGCGACCGGCAGAGCACCCCCGGCAGCATGCCGCCATGCTTAGGGCGGTGAAATGTCTAGAGTCGCCCCTGACTGTATAGATATTACAACGGAACTTGCTTGTTTAGACTCTGATCTAGTGATAATGTTTAGAGTCTAGCAAAGGAAATTCGAAATTGTTTCATGCATTATAATGCATAATTGATATATTAGTCTTAGTGACCCTGCATGTTAAAGCCCTGGTTCTGCAACTGGGTCCTTCCGGGGAGACTGTTAATATTGTGCAGATCTGATTACAGAAACTAGGCCCTAAAAAGAGAAAGCAAACTCTAGAAAAGTCAAGAAGTGCCAAAAGTTAAGGACGCTCCTGCAGTGTTAATGCAGCCATGTTGCACCACTTATATATACAGTATTAATTACATAAAAATAAAATATGAAAGTTGACATATAACAAGGAAAAAAGCAATAAATAATGCTATATATGGCTACGTTCATGTTTATTTTGCTGTACATTTAACTGCAATTTTCTTAACTTAATATGAAATAAATTTTGTGGAACAGTTGAATTGAAGGGTTTGAGTTTTGCTTTTAAATGAAGCCTTTTTTCTGTATATGTGCTGCCAGACATTTGGGGGATGGCTTTGCACATGGACATGCTGTGTAGGTGCCTCTCAGGGGTGTACTTACAATCTTCCTGAAAAATCAGACTCTAACAATTCCAAGGAATCTTGGCTCAGCATATTGTATGTTTGCCACCTGAATTCAAGGGCGATTTCTCTGAGCTGGCATCTATTGGAGTGAAAGTTATGTTTGCAGTCCTGAAACCAAGTAGTGTTGTTTCACTCCCAACAAACAAGGGTTATGTGTCTAATGTAATTGCTTGATGACCTTTCATCTGCACAAGGCATCAAGGGATGTAGTACGTTAACCAAGCGATATAATTTTAAACTAACTAGTCAGGAGAGAGCCTGACAAAGTGTCCTCTGACCTGGTTAGAGCTTCCCTATCCGTAAGAAGTAGATGCAGTAAGGATTCTCTTGACAAAATTGTTCTCTATGTAACTCAAATCCCCTTTTAACGATGCATATTTGACTTTTTTGCCTGATTTATGACTAGGTTATGGATGTCCTCTCTCACTACAACATTCTGTCGTTTCTAACTTAAGTACTTGGAACTGGATGTTCAAAGGTACCTAAAGATTCAGAGGCACCTTGTGGGATTTTCAAACATGCCTAAATGAGTAAGGTACCCTACTCTCATTGATTTTCAAGGGCAATTAGGCACCTAACTGTCTTAGGCATTTTTGAAAATCCCACTAGCTGCTCTTTCTACTTCTTTAGGCACTTAAATACCTTTGTACTAGCCCGTTGTCTTTAGTTTCTAAGTACGTTTCCAGGAGTGTGTCATTCTGGATCTACTCTGGCTCTGGAGAGCTGTTACTTCTCTTGGGTTTTTCATTTTTTATATCCATAATTTTTTTATATCTATGCCACCATTCTATTGTCTGTCATTGGCTCAGTATGTTTTCTTACTAAGGAGCCCCTCTCAATCGCCTCTTCTCTTTCTGTCTCTAATCTACTGTAAAAGCTTGTCATCATAAATGGGTAAAATCAGTTATAAGAATAATCCCATCAGGTCTGGGATCTGTACACCAGGTCATAGCCTCCATTTAGTATTACTTTTTAATTCTTGTGCTCTTTTCCATAACCTTTGCCTACTGTTTGTCTTTTTGCCAGTCCTTAGACTGTTGCTCCTCTATGTATTCGGTTGGCAATCAGGTGGAAAAGCTCCGTGAATGTGTTCCTTCTGTTCTTCTTACTACTCTCCTAGTTGTCTTACACTTGCATCCTCTTTCCAGGGGTGGCTCCAGGCCCCAGCATGCCAAGCGCGTGCTTGGGGCGGCATGCTGCACGGAGGCGCTCTGCTGGTCGCCAGGAGGGCAGCAGGTGGCTCTGGTGGCATGCCTGCGGAGGGTCCGCTGATCCCGTGGCTCCGGTGCTTGGGGCGGTGAAATGTCTAGAGCCACCCCTGCCTCTTTCTCTATCTTCCATAAACATCTTCCTGATAACACCTCTTTCATGATCCGTTTGATTTGGTTTCTCCTGGTGACTTGACTGCTATTCATAGCTCTCTTGATCTTTGTTTACTAAGATGAATTTTGCTCAGGCTCCACATTGGACAGACTTGTATCCTTTGTAAGCCATTCTGTGTAGACGACTTGATGATATTTATTCAAAGATACCTTTTCACTGTTTAGTAGGGCTGGTTGAAAATATTCTGTCAAAATGATTTATTCAATAGAAAATTGTGCTTTTGGCTACTTGACATTTTTCATGAAGAATGTCCATGGAAAATGTTGATTTTTTTTTGTCAAAGTTTTCATCTGAAAAACTTAAGTTTTTGGTTTTTAGACCCAAATTTTCAGTTTTTTAACAATAAGTCAAAAATTCCCATAGAAAATGTCAATTAAAAAGATTTCTTTTTGTTTTCATCAACATTTTCTACAGGAAAAATAGTATTGTCCCACCAGCTCTACAGTTTGGAAACCGTCAATGCCCAGTCATTTCTGCATCTCTCAGCCTCTTCTAGGAACTCCCACAAAGCTTCTGTAACTGTTACTCTCTGCTTATTTATCTCTGTTTATATTCCTCTGAGTTCACTTACTCACAGATTACTTGGCTCAGATGCACCCCTCATTATCAACCTGCTGTTCACCCGGTCTTCCCCGCTTTACCTTTCAAGCAGAGAAACACTGCCCAAGGGGCGTGCATGCACACACATGAGCACCTCTCACTAATCAGTCCTTATTTTCAGTCTATGATAAATCCATGTACAGTATCTGTAATTTATTCTGTAATTACTCATGGAATATCAGTGTTATCTTCTTTGCTCCTCATGCTCATCTCAGCTCCATCACCTCCACCAAGAGCTTTCAAAGAAACACACATAGACAGCCCCACATACTCTTGTCTCAGGTTTTCTATAAGTACAGTATTGTATATTTGTAGTTGTGTAATCCTGCTGTAGACACCACTCCTGGTACCCTTCTCTGTTTCCACTTCAAATGACAGGTAGATAGATAAGTTGCTGTCCTATCTGTTACACAGGGCCAGTGGATCAGGTTAATGTCACTCTTGCAGGAGTGAAGATAGGTAATCTACAAGTGATTTGAAGGAGACAGTAACAGTAACAAATTGACTTCTTTCCCTTGAGATCATTGATAAGACAAGGGGAATTCTCATGGAAAAAATCAGCATGTGTGTGTGTGGCATCATGTATGCAAACAAATTGGAAAGTTCCCAGAGGAGAGCAACAAAAATGGTAAGAAGTTTTAGACACCATGATCTGCACAGAAAGGCTGAAAGAATTGGGCATGTTTAATCTAGAGACAAGAAGGCTGAGGGGGGACACTTGATATCTGTCTTCAAATATGTAAAAGGACGAGGACGGTGATCAATTGTTCTCCATTTCCACCAAGACAAGAAGTTACACTTTTGACTCATATTTAGCTTGTGATCTCCTTTGACTCCCAAGATCCCTTTCCGCAGTACTCCTTCCTAGGCAGTAATTTTCCATTTTGTATGTGTGAAACTGATTGTTCCTTCCTAAGTGGAGTACTTTGCATTTGTCCTTATTGAATTTCATTATCTTTACTTCAGACCATTTTTCCAGTTTGTCCAGAGAATTTTGAATTTTAATCCTATCCTCCAAAGCACATGCAACCCCTCCCAGCTTGGTATCATCCACAAACTTTATAAGTGTACTCTCTATGTCAGTGTGTAAATCACTGATCAAGATATTGAACAGAACTGGACCCAGAACCAGGCCGACGAGGTTGGGAGAGGGAAGGGGAGGAAGGCAGTACAAATTACTGGGGCCCGATGATCTAGAAGGGGGCCCGGGGCCCAGCTTCCCTGGCTTTCTTGGTCCTGTTTAGCTGATCTGCCCTTGCTAGGGGGCCCGAATTTTTTTTTCACCTGGGCCCAAACCCGCTCTTGGTGTCCCTGCCCAGAACTGATCCCTGCAGGACCCCACTCGTTATGCCCTTCCAGCTTGACTGCGAACCACTGATGATTACTCTCTGTGAATGGTATCAGAGGGGTAGCCATGTTAGTCTGGATCTGTAAAAGCAGCAAAGAATCCTGTGGCACCTTATAGACTAACAGACGTTTTGGAGCATGAGCTTTCGTGGGTGAATACCCACTTCGTCAGATGCATGTAGTGGAAATTTCCAAGGGCAGGTATATATATGCAGGCAAGCTAGAGATAAGGAGCTTAGTTCAATCAGGGAGGATGAGGGCTCCGTTCTAGCAGGTTGAGATGTGAAAACCAAGGGAGGAGAAACTGGTTCTGTAGTTGGCAAGCCATTCACAGTCTTTGTTTAATCCTGAGCTGATGGTGTCAAATTTGCAGATGAACTGAAGCTCAGCAGTTTCTCTTTGAAGTCTGGTCCCGGACACAAATCAGATATTAGGAATGGCAATATACAGAAACCTGTAGGAGAACACTTCAACCTCCCTGGCCGCACTATAGCAGACCTTAAGGTGGCCATCCTGCAGCAAAAAAACTTCAGGACCAGACTTCAAAGAGAAACTGCTGAGCATCTGATGAAGTGGGTATTCACGCACGAAAGTTCATGCTCCAAAACGTCTGTTAGTCTATAAGGTGCCACAGGATTCTTTGCTGCTCTCTGGGAATGGTTTTACAACCAGTTATGCACCCACCTTATAGTAGCTCCATCTAGGTTGTATTTCCCTAGTTTGTTTATGGGAAGGTCCTGCAAGATAGTAGGAAAAGCATTACTAAAAGTCAAGATATACCACATCTACTGTTCCCTCCCCTATCCACAATGCTTGTTACCTTGTCAAAGAAAGTTATTAGGTTGGTTTGACACAATTTGTTCTTGATGAATCCATCCTGACTGTTACTTATCACCTTAATATCTTCTAGGTGTTTGCAAATTGATTGATTAATTATTTGCTCCATCATCTTTCTAGGTACTGAAGTTAAGTTGGCTGGTCTGTAATTCCCTGGGTTGTCCTTATTTCCCTTTTTATAGATTGGCCCTATATTTGCCTTTCTCCAGTCCTCTGGAATCTCATGTGTCTTCCATGACTTTTCAAAGATAATTGCTAATGGCTTAGATATCTCCTCAGTCAATACTTAAGTATTCTAAGATGTAGTTCATCAGCCCCTGGTGACTTGAAGACATCTAAGTTGTCTAAATAACTTTTAACTTGTTCTTTCCTTATTTAGCCTCTGCTCCTACCTCATGTTCACTGGCATTCACTATGTTTGATGTTCAATTGCAACAAACCTTTTTGGTGAAAACTGAAACAAAAACATCATGTAGCACTTCTGCCATTTCCACATTTTCTGTTATGGTTTTTCCCCCTTCATTGAGTAATGGGCCTACCCTGTCCTTGGTCTTCCTCTTGCTTGTAGAAGGTTTTCTTATTATCTTTTTATGTCTCTAGCTAGTTTAATCTCATTTTGTGCCTTGGCCTTTCTAATTTTGTCCCTACTTACTTGTGTTATTTGTTTATATTTAACCTTTGTAATTTGACCTAGTTTCCATTTTTTGTAGGACTCCCTTTTGAGTTTCAGATCACTGAAGATTTTCTGGCTAAGCCAAGGTGGTATCTTGCCCTGCTCCCTATCTTTCCTATGCAGTGGGGTAGTTTGCTTGTGTGCCCTTAATAATGTGTCTTCGAAAAACTGCCAACTCTCTTGAACTGTTTTCCGCCTTAGACCTGTTTCCCATGGGATCTTACCTACCAACTCCCCAAGTTTTCTAAAGTCTGCCTTCTTGAAATCCATCATCTTTATTGTGCTGTTTTCCCTCCTACCATTCCTTGGAATTATGAACTCTACCATTTCATGATCACTTTCACCTAAGCTGCCTTCCACTTTCAAATTATCAACCAGTTTCTCCCTATTTGTCAAAATCAATTCTAGATCAGCCTCTCCTCTAGTAGCTTTCTCCACTTTCTGAAATAAAAAATTGTCTCCAATACATTCCAAAAACATGTTGAATGGTCAGCTCTCAAGGGCCCTTCTTGTCTTACATTTCTGTTTTCCCATAGACAAAGACAGACACACATTTTATTGTAAGAGGGGAACTGCCAGTCTGGATCAGACCCAGGATCCACCTATTTCAGTTGTCTGTCACTAAGAGTGTCCAATACCAAATGCTTCTAGAAGGGCACAAGAAATCCTGTAGACTACAGGATAACCTGCACCAAGGGACTGTTTCCTCCTATCCCCAAGATTTAAAGGTAGGCTTATGCCCTGAAGCATGAACATCTATTACATTTTTACAATATTCTTTTAAATATTTACAGCTATAACTAGGGTGACCAGATGTCCCATTTTTAAAGGGACAATCCCATTTTAGGGGACTTTTTCTTAGATAGGCGCCTATTACCTCTCACCTCCTGTCCCGGTTTTTCCACAGTAGCTATCTGATCACCCTGTTATAACTCTGGATATGACTGTTATCTATATGCATGTCTAATCAATTTTTTCAATTTGGTTAAGTGATATCTTGGTGCTAGTGATATCTTGCAGCAATGAGTTCCACAGCTTAATTGTACACAATGTGAAAAACATATCCTTTTGCAATACTTCCTTTTATTCCCCCCCAGCCCAATTTGCCACTTTTCATTGTCATTTAAAATCCCCTTGCTTATTGAATGTGACCTAGCATACCTGCTTGGATATTGTTGTCTGCCTTTCTATCAGCCCTCTAAAACTTTTTTTTAGGGAAATCCTTAAGAAAATGTACACATTTTCTGTATTAAAAAAATAAAATAAAACAGACAGACAACTGGAGGTTTAATCCTACAGTAAATATTGTACTCTAAAGCTAGGGATGAGGTCTGCATTTAGGTTCAAACTGACCATTCTAATTCCCATAGGACTATAAATGTATGGGTTTGAATGGAAGCAAAGTTAAATTAAGATACACCATTGTGCGGATTCTAAGACTGGCACTAAGCCTAGAACTTCTGATGGATTTTGAGGAATAGTTCAAGGCCCCAATCTAATAGGTTTAGAGGTTTTCTTGCATATTGGGCTGTTTGTTTGTCTTTATTTTATTTGAAATAAGTCTTGCAAATAAAGTTCCTCTTTGAGATTAGTATTTCTGGACAGGCTAACTCAGCTGTCAAAAATGTAGTCATTTCATGACAATTGTTCTTCAGCAAAACAACATGCATTATCTACTTATATGGACACCCTGGTAAGATTAAGAAGAAGAATTTTCCCCCATTTGACAGATGGAGAAGTAGGTCACACAGGAAGTTTGCAAAAGAACTAGGAATTGAAGCCAAATCTTCCTCAATCCCACTGCAGTGTCTTAATCATAAGACCATTATTAGCAGAGGGTTTCAGATTTTCCTTATTTTTGTGATTTTGGGTCTGATCCTCATGTACCTTCGTCCAGATGATTTGTTCATGTGTTGCAGGAGTTTCTAAATTGCAGGTGGTCTTTAAATGATTTTCCAGGGCTTGGACATGGCAATACAAATAATAAATAATAATGTGTTAGGAAGGAGTCTGAAACTTTAACCTTGTTTTTTGTGATTGTTTGTTTGATTCCCAAAGTGATTTAAATGAAGGTTTTTTGCTTCACTATAACATGCATCATTGTGTACATAATTACAGACACACATTTCTTTCCTTCTTTCTCTCTTTCTTCCCCCGGCACATGTTTTCAGAAAGGGATGTGAAATTTAGAGCATGTTCCAGGAAAAACAGTTGGCTCCTTTTACCTCAAGGCATAAAAAATTGGCCTGTTGCCATGTTTCTGGACACTTCATTCTTAAAGCTGAGGTCAAGATAAAAAAGGGGGAAAGGGGAAAAGGATAAAAGGCATAGCAGTTAGTTGTGGAACAACCAGGCCATTAACTTTTAAACAGTAGAATGGAAAGTGACCTGTTGGGCTGTAAACATAATTGAGCTACTTCCCAGAAAGTTATGCAAAGAGTGGGTGATTCTCCTTGAAGATCTCCTTGCTATGCACAGGCATTTTGAAAGGCAGGTTTGGGCGTGCATTGAAGCTTCTTCTCCTGTTTATGATCTGAACAGCTTGCAATGAAAAGCTGTCATTTTTTCCCAGGGCGTGTAGAACCAGTTTTACTGGTACATCATGCCATGAAGCCAAGACCTATCATGAAAGGTGCAGTGATGTAGCCGCATGTTCCTGCTTTTGATTTGACAGAAGGGTGTGGACAAAGAGCTTACAATCTTAATGTGCTGTCTCAACCATCTGCAGCTGCAGAACCAGCTAATTTTTTCAAAGGGCTCAGCCACCATGAAAGTGTTAAGGGTTTCTCAGTAGCTAGCTGAACACAGTACCAAAGAGGGGCATGGAGCTGCTAGTCAGACACAGTTTTTAAAGGGAAGTCTTTACTAAGGGTTGTTTTTATTTTGTTTTATGTACAGTGGGAGGTGCAGGCCTTGTAATGCCTGTATTTCTCTAGTAAATTTCACTGTTGCATTGTTGCCAACTCTGGTGATTTTTTAATGTGAGGCTCATGATGTTTGGTGGGGTTTTTTGCTTTTGTTTTTAAATCCCCAGTTCCTGGAGTCGAGTGATTATGTGAGAATCTTAGCTTACTTAAAAGAAAAATGAAAGAAAAGTTCTAGCCCTCATGACTGTGGAGAAACACTTCAAAGTATAAACCTTAAAACATCTACACCCCTGGTTGAGAACCACTGTTGTAAGTTATCCACACATGGAACTTTTGCTGGTATGTGTTCACTTGCTGTGACACTCTACATGTCCTTCCTTCTTCCCTTTTGGGAATGATTGCATCTCACAGGTGCTAGCAAGGAGCACTTAATAGAGTCTAGGGACTACAAATCGAGTGTAGGGGTGGGGGAGAAACAAACAAACTTGATCCCATTGTTTGTGGGGTGGGGAAAGAAATTTTTGTGGAGTTAACACAAAAACTGCTCCCAGTTTCAAGCAGAAAAGTTGAAAAGGTCAAAACTTGGAACTTCTATTAAATACAATAAATTTGCTTTGATTGCATTCAACATTTTGAATCTCTCAGTTTTTCAAATAGCTGTTTCATGGATGTTTAATAGAAAATGGAATGTCTTGTGACCTGATCCTGCAAATGTTTATGCACATGTGTAACTTACTTATGTGAGTAATCCTATTCAAAATGACACACATTTATGTTTGTGGGATCAGTATCTATGAAATAATGAATATTTTCACTTGACAGTTTCGTCACTTGTGAAGGTCACTGCTTTCATGCAATTTTTAAATTTATTCTGTATAACAAGAAAAAAAATACTATAGGCCACATCCTGAGAATCTGATGTAGGTTTATCCCCTTCCCCCTGTCTCTTCACCCTTCCACTTCCATGAAATTAATTGGAGTTTGCCTGGATGAGGATGGCATAAAAAGAAAGGAAAAACTGCATAAGGACCTCAGGACTAGGCCTTCTATTTACATGCACATGCTGTATTGAAAAATTATTAAAATGTCTGTAATGTGGTTTTCTTTAAAAATCAAAACCCACCAAAAACAGTTTGTTTCTCAACAACAATTTGTTTCTTGCAGCCAAACAAATTTTACAACAGTTTGCAATCCCTTCACAATGTCTCCAGTCTGATAACTTGCACTCCAAATTTTAGCCATGAGTGAATTAACCGCTGGAGGGGACAGCTTAGCTGTCTAAGTGTCATGTTTGAAAATTCCTCGACTCCCTGGAAACCTAAGTTCAAAACCCAGCAGGGTTGACTTAGCCCTTCAAACCTCCAAAGCAGATCAATTAAGTACTATGCCGTTTACTGTGTTGGGGGCCTTCAGAAGAGAGCTTTCTGCTCTGCGTGAACTTTAAAGAGACTGGGGTTTGTCCCATTGTCCTTGGTTATAATTTCTGGTGATCTGACTGAATACTTTGGGCAATCAAAAGCCCAGATGATTGGCAGGGTATCAGTCATCCTAGAAAACGGAAATGATTGTAAGTTGGACAACAAAATGTTTAGCATTTTCCTTCAACCTCCACTATGATAGCATAAAGATAACATTATACTGTGATGTTATCATTGGTAGATCTGAACTGGAGGAGCAGTTCAACAAGAGGTGGAGTCTATTTCCATTATTCTGTGCAGTAATAGCCAAATAGTACATCCATATTGCCCATATTATCAGATCATATAGTAATGAATGCGAGCAAGTGGTCCCCTGAATGCAAGGACTGTGAGAGGATAGTGGGGATAACGATCTTGAAGGAAAAGAGGCCCTGGGTCCCCTTTACATTGGCTGGCTATACTGGCCTGTCACGGAAAGATGTGCACACTGCTCCCTCTTAAATGTCTGTGCAGTCACTGTGCTCCCTTTGTGCACTAGGGTGCTTCTGCAGGCCATGTCTATATGTGCTAATGTGGCTTCAGCTGGAGTAGTGGGGGCTCCAGTATAGGTGGCTCTCCATCTCTGGTAGCCATGGTGTCTGTTAGACTTGCTCTGAGCAAGGTACTTGGCACAGTGGTGAAAATGGCTGCCAGAAACATGAAATTGTCTACAGTAGGCCTTGCAACATTGCTAAGATTGGCATAGGTATACTGCTGTCAGTATTTCTGTAGCATTTCTTAATGTAGACAAGGTCTTTGAGACTCAACAATTCTTACAGCTCCTCCATGGTAGGATAGCTTGTCCTAGCTCCAGGACAATGCCTTTAACTCAAAGTCCAGATCTCAGACTTAAGCAGGGCAGGAGTGCAGTTTCAGATTGTGACTAAACACTGTTCTGTCTCATCAACACCCTATGACCAAACTGTCCTTTAACTGTCTGGGGGCTACCATGTTGTAACCAGTACCCCTAATGCAATAGTTTCCACAGAGTGGATGAGACCTAGGGCATATTTTTTAAAAAACTCCTCTATATAACACAACTGTCTCCACTGGCCAAGGAAACTGTATTAGCACCTTGCTAGCAAGAACCACTTTTAAATCCTATTCTCACTAACATGGTTTGAACTATAGCATAAACAGGGCCTAAAGCACCGTGAAAACTTCACATTACAAGTTACTGTGTTGGCTGAACATGCATTGTGTCTCAAAGACAGGAGAGGCCATAATGTGCAGCACTTACCCTGATAAACATGTTTCAGCAAGAATGACTCATCCACTTCAATCCATGCAAAACCAAGCAAAAATACAACCCGAAACCCCAAATACATGCCAGCTCACAATCTGTCATCTACCCTCTTTTGTAAAATTCTTTCAATGTAATTCCCTTTCTTCATTGTTTAAAAAATGAAACTTTATAAACATCTCACAGTTTGGGTTTATGTGTTCTCCCCCTTATGTCAGGGCTGAGTTGAGGAGCAAACAGAACGTGCAGGTAAAATATTATCAGTATTGACTTGTAAATACCCTTCTTTCACCTCTGAACTGGTTCAGTGGCATTCCCGGAAGTCCCACCTCCATTACTGTATGCAGTTCTAGCTCCTCTCACGTTTCCAAAAATAAAACATCATTTTAAAGTAGGACTGTAACACTCTGAACAGCATTATAATATGTGCGGGTTGAGGTGGCATTGTACCCTGGGGTAAAAAGAGATGCAGCCGATAATGTGGAACCTTTCCTCCCCAACAAGTTTTTGTGCTTTCTGCCATTAATTGAATCTCTAAGAACATTAAGCTTTCCTTTCTTTCTAATGAGGGGGAAAACGCTGCATAAATAAAGCCTAAGTATTGTCCAATATCTCTGTGAAGCTGAAGAAATATTGGCCAGTTAGCCTACGAAAGATGTTTTAGAGCACATTAATATTTAATAATTATTACTCTAAGGATATACAGAATGGGGGAGAATAAAAAGTTACCATATTCTTATAATTCTGCCTGTGGGCAAAAATCCAGCAAATCTTTCACGAGAGATAATTATGAGAGAATGGTGCAGAAATGTGTGTTGTAGCACACATGAATGCTCTCGTGTGTTGACCTTGCTGCTTCTTGTGGCACTGGGGTTGACTTGGTATTCACAATTACATTTCCTTCTGGGGATCTGGAAAAGGAAAGGGGAGGGGTCCTTGCTCATTTAAAGTTACTCACATTTTACACCAGCAAGGGAAGAGGGAATAAAAAATGCTGGGAACGTAGCATGGCATTTTGTGATCACCTTGGAATCTGTGATTTTGCCCCCCTTCCAGTGCCCAAATACCACCAGTGGTGTGCCCTCAGTATACGCAAGCTATGGATTGCATACCTCAGGATCGGCTGTGCCTGCTGGATGATTCCATCTGGCCCCCGAATGTAGAGTGACCTCGCATGCACAATATGCGTGAGGTCACGCCACAGAGAGGACACCATTTTGCACGCAAGTGCACTAAAAATGTCATGTTGCACCACTGAGCTCCACCGCAGAATCGGTGGTGGTATAAACTGCACTCAAATAAGGACATGTTCACTTATGCAGAGTGCAGAAGATGGTGTGGAGGAGAGGGAAAAATGACACAGGAAACTCAGTCCTATTTGGAGAAACATGCTCCTTACTTGTAATCATGTTAATTGGCCACTTCATTGTTGATCTATTTTTAGCACGCTTGCTATATGAGGAATTTCTTGGAGACTTTTCTCAAGGTGGGATAGAAACTTCCCTCAGGAGAGTGGTACCTTGGCAACGTTTGAAGTACCCTGGTGATCAAAGCTGAAAGAAAGGCACTAATGTCAAGAACCTTGGAGCTAAGTTGCTTCTAGGAGATATAGCTTGGCCATGTAAAGAAGGGGAAGGAAGTAGAGATGTAGACAAAGAGCCAAACAAAGAAAATAATACAGTGCAAAACGACGTCTTTGACTTTGTTTAAATGTGTTTTTATTGTGCAACACCCAATCAAGCGCCTCTTACCATGGATATTATCCTGGATCAGTTTTAAAAGAAAACAAGGGGGATTTTTTTTTATATGTAGAACTGCTGTATTTATTTTTTCCAGCCTTTTATACCATTTAAAAAGCAGGCCTGTGAGGACAAGAAATAGAGGAGGATACTGTCTCTTTATGAATACTAATAAGGAAATCAAGGGGGACAATGGCACTTCAAGTTTCATCTTTATATTTCCTAGAGGCGCAAACTCTGCAAGTTGTCACCTTGGTGTATTCAGTGCCTCTTGAAGCACTAGACTCCTCCAGAGAGAATGTCAGCCCCAGCCCTGGGCAGTTTTGACAAACAGAGTATATATTGATACATGATAAAGT
Organism: Chelonoidis abingdonii; assembly: GCF_003597395.2. Lineage (NCBI taxonomy): Eukaryota > Metazoa > Chordata > Testudines > Testudinidae > Chelonoidis > Chelonoidis abingdonii. The sequence goes on along the minus strand of NC_133770.1, from coordinate 182,193,070 downwards.
ATGCTAGAAATCACCCTAGCGCTAAAGGCTACTATAGTTTTAATATCATCATTTGAATTAACAAGCATTCTGTGGAGAAATAATGAGCTTTCATTATTCAGAACATCATCCTTACCCCGGGAACTCAGAAACCATTAGCTCTTGAGAACTTAATGAAAAGATGATAAAGAATGTTTTAGATAAAAGTTTGAACGGGTGCACTTGGTAAGTAAGGTAAAATATTAATGTTTCTCTGGATGATGAATTAGTGTTGCTGAACTAGTACTTCCCGAGAAAAGGTGATGCATGCAGGTGTTCCAGTCAGCTCACACCTGCATGTGAACTATAGCAGCAGGACTGATTACTTTCACTGGCAAGCTACTGACAAGCTGTGCATGATTCAGAAGGAGGTCACCAGAAGCACACACCGCACTGCATTTTGGTCCCTTTAATGAAAAGGATAAGTAGGAGTCAAAGCAGGAAGGGGAGGGAGTGGTATAAAGGGTACATACTTAGCTATTCGCATTCCCTAATCAGGTAGGCTTGGGTTTTTCCAGCATGGGACTGGGAACCTGAAATTGCAGGGTAATTTTGTTGTTGTTCTCAGTTTTAAATGATTATATTAATATAATAGAACTACAAGAAGGAAAAGAAAAAAAGGAATCTCTTTCAGAAGTCATTGATCTGAAGTTGAGCTTGGGTAGGTTTGAAGTGTTTAGGCCAGGAGCAATTGCCACTTTGTGAAATTCCATATGGGTGGCTTGCTACATGTCTGCAATACACCCCAACCCCCATGCAATAAAAGAAGAAAAATATATAAAAGTTTAAATTTTATTGGGTGTAAAGCTCTTAAAGAACTGCTGTTCACAAAGAGTATAAAGATTGCTGAGTCTAAATGTACGCACCCAACTACAGCGTGTTAGTCCTGCTGTTTTCTTTCTTTAACTGTAGCAATTTGCTTCCTTCCTGTTCTTTAATGCTTGTACTTACAAGCACAGAGGGATCACAACCTGATTCCACCTGTGGACAACTGGAGCAGGTACTTTGTCCTTCTGATGTAACCAGACATAGTTTGAAAGGTTGTCTGGGGACCCCTGATGTTCATTTTGCAATGGATGATTTGTTTTCTGTAACAAACATGAATGGGTGGGGGAGGGATGGAAGGAAAACAAATGGGAATAATCTATCACATAAACAGTCTTAAGTCACGGTGTTTGCTACTAACAGATGCATTTTGGTAAATGCTGTTACCTCAAGAGGTGTTATCTTCTGGGGATCCTTATCATAATTTTGTTTTAAATCTGAACAGCTGTTGTTTAACTACCACAGACCACAATTTATCTACAGCTTGAGGCCATAAAGGTAGCTTTATTACATTCTTTTTCTTTTTTTTTTCCATTTGATTTAATTTCAGTGTGTCTGACATCAAAATGCTGTATACAATTTGCATATTACAATATGTACTGTTGCAAATTCCACACACCACTAAATGGGAAAACTGGAGCAGAATGGTAAATGGGGGACATTCACAATGACAAATAAAAGGAGATGAGCTCCCATGTTTGATTTACATGTGAAATATTCTGACAATAGTTGTTCCTGAAAAAACAAAGAGCTGCTTTTTCTAGGGTGACTGGTTTATGACGACTGCAAAAAACAAAACAAAATGAAAACAGATTTATTTTTGGCAGTGGAACATAAGCACACTTTTCTGAAATGAGCCCTGGGGCTTGCCATGTAATTGGAATAAAACTTAAGTCTTAGTTAAGAAGCCAACAAATATGGAAGAACCACTTCAGTTTTCCAAAAGTAGCAGCCACAATGTACCAACGGTGAAAACTACCACAGTGCAGGCAACGCTCTGTGCACTACTTACACTACAAATGAAGAGATGGGGGCTCAGTCAGGCAAACAAATCCATAATTATGGACCATTAGATGTTCAGAGTTTCTCTAACGTCAGTGGTTGTTCAGAAGACAATACCTGAGTCATCTGGACTGGGGTGAATTTCACCCTTTTAGGAATAACGGTGAATGAAGGTGGACTGAGAGAAATTGTGGTTTAGCTACTTTCCATTCAAAAGGCTTCCATTTCTAATTGTACCTTATAGAATGCTCAGCAGTTTTTGATCACAAGGTCTTAGCATGCTACGACCATGCTAGCTTTGAATAATTGCTTGAGTGAACATAGAATATAATGAAACTTTCTGTTCACTGTTTGATATAGACCCAATAGGATTCTGGGTCTTAAATAAGTGTATAAAGAAAAGGGTGGTTAGAATGTCTTTATTATGGTGTTTCCCTTGGTTTTCTGCTTAGGGTAGACAATTTCTTGCCAATCCATGGTCCCTACATCTGTGCTTCTGTTGTATTAGCACCTCTACTCAGAATGTGTAAACCATTCTGACATGCTTTGCACTTTAAGTTTTGGCCTATGTCTTCTCATAAATTATTATAGTGAGGCTCCAAATGGAAGTGTGAGATGAACCACACAGAATGCTGTTTGGACAGAGAAAGGCTGTCACCAAGGTCCCAGACTTGCTGTTTGATATTTATATTTGGACCAACACACCTACACACTCGCTCTCTGTGGCCTCATCTACGCTGAAAACTTTTCTGAAAACTTCTCACTATTGCTGAAGTGCCAGATATACTCTGTTGGTGCCACTGGAGGTAGAAACCCGAAGGGGATTGGCTAATGGTGTTTTGGTCACTATGTCATCTAGATCTACTGTTAGTAAGTTTGGTCGACATGAGGTTTAAAAAAAATTGGCAGTTCAACTATGCTACTGCTCTCTCTGTTGCTGATGCCAATGGAGCTCTCATGGGACTGATGCAATGATGGAAGATTTTCAGATCAACCTTCATGTAAAGAGGTGCACCCCTCGCATCCGAACATACAGACACACCTCTGGACATGAATTTCTGTAGCAATATGAAAGAAAAGAATAAGAGAGAAGCATAATGTCGATTCATAATTGAGCCCATAATTGGGAAAGAGACTGAGAACAACTCTGTAGCTTGGTGGTGAGGCTTATCTGACTTTGAATGTGGGCGATCCAAACTCGAGTCCCTACTTGAAAGGCTGTTCAATTATTTATACAAATAATTATGTAACAATTTCAAGATCAGCGATTGAGAGGCTACCCACTAGAATATCTCATAGCTTAGTGGTGAGCGTACACTCCTGCAATGTGAGAAATCCAAGTTGAAATCTTTTTTTTTTATGCAAAAGGCAGAGTGAGGAATTGAACCTAGGTCCGCCACATCTCAGGTGAGTGCCCTAAACACTGAGATAAAAATGATAAGGAGAGTGACAGTGGCTCCACCTTGTCCTTCTCTGGCCATTTTGTGACTGGAGCCTGAAAAAATGAAGTGGTTTGGTAATGCCAAACAAACGGTTTCATTTAAACATTACTGCACTATTTCAGTTTTAGGTTTGGTTGAAACTATTTGGCAAACTTAACAACAATTCATGAATTTTTGGGGGACCTGACTGAAACTGCATTTCTGGGGAATAAATTATTTGCCAGAAAAATTTTCCCAGCTCTAATCAGGAGACAAAATCTCCATTAGGATCTGAATCACAAAACTAAAATCTTCAGTAGGTACTTAACAATGGGCTCGACGGGTATTCGTATGGATACAGATGACTGGCATGTCGAAAATCAGGAATTATTGGGAATATTTGAGAGTCTGATCACATGAGATTTGAAGCCTGATTTTAGACCAGTGGTTGAGATGCTATAGAATAGTCCATCCAGGGCCAGAAGTAGTAACCAAATGTTGTTAGTTTCTGTTGGCTGGTCAGAGGTCAAAGTGAACAGATTTTGTTGATCTCACTTGTGTTCTTAATGGCTGGGTGTTCACATCCCCCAAATCACCACACATCCCTTTCTGAGGACTGAATGAATGGCATTGAACTATATTTTCACTCCTAGTGGTGGTCTGCCCACATCAGAATTGAGTGGAGTAATATGAGGCAACCTACGCTGATATCCATGCTTTTCCCATTCTGTGGAAAAAGAGAGGGCCTTCATCTCTAGCGGCTTTCACTCATAAATCACCCCCCCCCTCAATTTAATTCCTAAATTGTTAGTTGTTTATCCAAACTCAACTCCATTGCCAGACTTTTTGAGATTCAATCATTATTAGTTTTTGTTAATATTAAGTAACAATGTTACTGACATCAAAATGTATATAGATATAAAAAACTGTCTGACAAAAGTATAACTCATCCCCTTTACTCCCATCTTCTCCATCTTCTCCATTTTTGCATTGAATTTGAAGGCTGTGTGCATTTCTGTGACTCAGGAACAGGACACTTCTGGTTCCTTGTTTTTGTAAGTGTGGAATACATTAGCCTGTTGGCACTTATCAAAAGAAATCATACCATAACTCAATTACTAATTGACCTTTCATGCTCAAACATCCATCAAGTAACACGAGACAGTTGAGTTCAGCTGTTCTGTGCGAGCATGTAGGAAACTGCCTGGTGAGAAAACACACTTTTAAAAATCCCAAACTCTCCAAACTTCACATACCTACAGTGATCAAACTACATTAATCTGTCTGACACTTAACACTTAATGAAACAGAGATAGATAGGGTCTGGGCATAATAGTGAGAGCCCAGACCTCCTGAGTTCTTTTCTCTTGTTGTTACATTCTCACTAAGACCATGTCCAAGTCATGTAATTTCTCTGCCTAAATTTCCCCATCTGGAAAAACAGCTACTTTCCTACCTCACAGGGGTATTACAGACATTCATTAATGTTCATAAAACCGTCTGATGATAGAAAAAATATTAATAAATGGCACTTTAAATTTGAGGTTGACCAATCAGCTCAAGTCACTTACTTTACCTTCAAGCACTGTCTTGGTGATTGGTGTCTTGCAAGTGAGTTTGGTAGTATGATTTTTTAATTCCCCTATAGATAACAAACCAGCTTCTGCAAAAAGAACAGGAGTACTTGTGGAACCTTAGAGACTATCAAATTTATTTGAGCATAAGCTTTCATGGACTACAGCCCACTTCATCGGATGCACTCAGTGGAAAATACAGTAGGGAGATGATATATATATACACATATACACAGAGAACATGAAACAATGAGTGTTACCATACACACTGTAACGAGAGCGATCAGTTAAGGTAAGCTATTACCAGCAGAGGAGAAAGAAACTTTGTAGTGGTAATCAAAATGGTCCATTTGCAGCAGTTGACAAGAAGTTCTGAGGAACAGTAGGGGGTGGGGAAATAAACATGGGGAAATAGTTTTACTTTGTTTAATAACCCATCCGCTCCCAGTCTTTATTCAAGCCTAATTTAATGGTGTCCATTTTGCAAATTAATTCCAATTCAGCAGTCTCTCATTGGAGTCTGTTTTTGAAGGTTTTTTGGTTGTAATATTGAGACTTTTAGGTCTGTAATTCAGTGACCAGGGAGATTGAAGTGTTTTCTGACTGGTTTTTGAATGTTATAATTCTTGACATCTGATTTGTGTCCATTTATTCTTTTACATAGAGATTGTCAGGTCTGGCCAATGTACATGGCAGAGGGTCTGATACTTTTGAATAATGGCACTTCTGAAAGTACAATTCCACAAATAATGCTTTCTAATGCTTACAAAGTAAGAGTAAGCCAATTGTTAATTGCCTGCTCTGTTAATACTTCTAGATGTATACCCTAATACAACAATATTACTTTCAGGAGACTATTAAGTGGTCTCCTGGTGCTTGGCATATATGTTGGTATATAGGGTATTCTGGAAGTAGCTATGGATGTTTGGGTAAATGATGAAAGTTATTTCTGCTTTACCTTTTAACATAGTGTGTTTTTTCTCTGATTTTTTGTCTTTGTTAGTCCATACTCTCTCTGTTTCATCTCAACATCTTTTAATGGTCAGGGAAAGAATAACACTAAGTTTTAAGTGCTTTTTTGGAACTCAGTGCTCTCCAATACTGAAGTCTCTGTTCACACACATGGCTTGCTTGATAGATCGGTAAACCAGAGTGTTAAGTATGTACATTGTAGGTGCACACAATGTGCTCAGATACTACAGCAATGGGGCACCATATAAGTACCTATAATAAGTAGCCAGATGTATACTTTGGGAACTTTGGCCTGATTCTCCTCATATTTAACACCAGTATATATCAGGAATAACTCAATCAGTGGAGTTATACAAGTGTAAAACTGAGAGAATTAGGAAGGCAATTAAATCCCTGAAATCTTAGTCTGGCCAGTGGTGACATTTTGTGCTGGTTGTATCTTATCATGGTTTCAGCAATTCCATGGGCCTCTAGGACTGAAGCCAGATCAAAGCTCCTGAAGTCTTTCCACTGCAGCAGCTTGACATTTTCTACATTTCTGGTGATCCAAGAGGGAAATTTCTGAGTCACTGCAAGTGTAACGGGGAAGTGAGCTTGGAGGGACTTGCAAGCCAGCGTTTTGGGTATTTATTAATCAGATTCACACCTTTCACTGTAGACTTTATTACATTGCTCTGCAATGCTGACTCTGGAATATCAAAAATATTTCATTAGTATTTTACCTTATTAAATATGGAAATCATGTCAAAGGTAAATGTGAAGGGGCTGCAAAATTACCCTTCTCATCTCCCATACATTTATCAGTTGATAAATGGAAAGACTCTACTGCCAAAATAACTGTGAATGAATAATTTATAAATGACTGATGCATCGTGTATGTTGTTTCAGGCAGAAAACAGTAGGACATCAATAATCAAAAGAAGTTGGATTAATTTAGCAGTATTTTGTGGTTAATATTTTTATCTAAATACTGCAGTCTGGACCTTCATCAAGAAATCTTTCCCTCTGTCATTTGAGGCCTGAGCCAAACCCCACTAAAGGCAATGGGAGTCATTCCATTTATTCCAGCAGAATTTGGATCAGGCCCTTAAATCTTACCTATCTCTGAGTCTTTTTTTTTTTTTTTTGATAGTCTTTGGCATTTGCATTTCATTAACATCATGTTTTGTATAGTATGATTTGGTTCCAATGTGCATTTCCTCCCCTTTCTTATTAGGTTCCAGACATCATGTGTTAGATTAAATTTTTGTGAAACTAGATGAAATAAGAAAAGAAAAAAAAAGTGGTGAACTGACATACACTTTTTATTTTGTTTTTTAAATTCCTTATAACACATACTTCGTTTCTTACCAGGGCTTCCACCAGGAAAATTTATATATTGCAATGTCAGTCTCAACTTGAGACAAGTTTTAGTTCCTGCATATATTTTTCTTCTCCCCAGTGTATTAAATTTTTATATATTTTTCAGCCTGGGTCACTCTGGCTAAGGTTTTCTTCAACACCAAAAAGCAGAGCAGCACTAGATTCTTTCATTTTAGTCCCTTGCATGGGATTTAAATATAGCCCATTTTGACAGTCACATGAGAGAGCTCACAGGGACTGCCTCAAGGTGGCTTACAGCTTTAACTAAAGGTCATTTTGGCAAAGACATCATCCCAGGGAGAGAGGGAAGGGAGATATGTGTGGGGTTTTTTTTTGTTTTTTTTTTAAGATTTTAGAAAGTAGTCACTAAATATTCACATCCTGATGAATGAAAACGAAGAAGAGAAGCTGATATCATATTACTAGTGTGATCCATTCAGGAAAAAATAGCTGGTGAAAGACTATCATTAGGTGAAAAGCAGTTTCTTTGATTTCAGTCTATTGCTTTATATACCTGACCTAGATATCTCTTTAATGATTCTCCACTGCAGAAAATGCCCTGCTGCAAAACTTCTATCTCATTGTCTGTTAACAAGAACAATTTTCACGTAGCACTACATCTATCCCAATAATGTAATTGGTCTGGCTCTCTCAGCTAGTCACTGTTCTTCCTGTAGGCCCACACTGTGAAGAGAAATCCCAGACCTCCTGAGGGCTTGGGGCTCCAAAAAAACCCATGCTATGTTATCAACAGCTACATGGTTAGCTAACTGCTGTGACTAAATAGAGATTGGGAAGCACTGCAGGCAAGGGATGAAAAGTGATGCCCTCCTATAGCACAATGCTGATATGCAGAATTGGCCAAAACAACAAAACTTCACAGACAGTGCAGCAGAAGGCATTGGCGCTCTTATTTGGGCATTTATTACCTGGAGCAAAATGTGCAGAGAAGGGAGATAATGAAGTTCTTGACTAATTCAGTGTGATCCAGCTGGCTAAGCCAGAGGGCTGCAGAGCAGGAAAAGCTAAAGAACTCACTGCTAGCCATTTTCCCTTGGTACCTGTGAAGCCCAAACAAAGAAGTGCAAAGATCAAAAAGCAGAGTAATACCAGTAAAAAAAAGTTATTTTCATTTGCCTCATTCTGAGCTATTTGAAAATCCATGGAGCTACAGACTGTTTGGTATCCTATGTGCTGCAATAACAAATGCAAGATTAATTGTTTAATATTATTTACCTATCAGATCTGGAAAAAAACAAAAGAAGACAGGTTTGTTTGCAGACAGACACATGCACACATGCTCTCCTACTACAGATCAAAAGGCTTCGTATGCTATATAGATTTATCCAGAGGAGAACTGGGGAATTTACTATATTTAGATTTCCCTCACTTCTACCTACTAGGCAGAAGTCCATTTTCTCTGCTCCTTACGTTTTCCTTTATAGCATGATCTCTTAACTATACAAGATGGTCTTATCCCTACCAGGGACAGCTCCAGGGTTTTTGCCACCCCAAGCAGCAAAAAAAAAAAAAAAAAAGGCAGCTGTGATTGTGATCTGCGGCGGCAGCTTTACCCCCTCTGCTTCAGTCTTTGGTGGCTGGTCCTTCACTCCGAGAGGGAGTGAGGGACCCGGCATAGAAGAGCCGGACGTGCTGCCTCTCACCGTTGGCTGCCCCAAGCAGCTGCTTGCTGGGCTGGTGCCTGGAGCCGGCCCTGATCCCTACTATCTCACTCTCTGCCTGCCAGCTCCCGAGTACCTTATTACAGTGTACTCCCATTCCAGTTGCACTAACAAGCTGTTCCCCAGAGTAGAGTTTTCTGTTTGTAAAAGTAGTTAGTAAAGAACAGAAAGTAGATTCGCTACTGTATTTAAATATATATAGGGACAAATTTATACCTGATGTAAATGGAATCAACTCTCTTGAAGGTTAATGGAGCATCACCCACTTCCACCAAGGCTTAATTTGGCCTCCTGCATTCATCATGGTTGCCAGAGGATGAAACATTACTTGCTGGCCTGCCTGCCAGCCACAGTTCATACCATTTTTTTAATAGGAGGCAGACACACATTATGCATCATTCAGAGATGACTATCATGAATGGGCTTTGGAGGAATGGGGGCCACAGCAGACTGCCAATGCACGCTCGGTGCTCATCAGAGTGATGGTTTAAGCAGATTCATTAAAATGAGTTCTCAGCCCAGGAGCTTGCGAGTTGGAGTCTCATGCTAACTTTTGGTAGTTCTCATCGGCTGATGTGACATCACACTGCAATTCTATGTGACTTGTATTTTTAACAGATCGTGTACCTTTGCATGACTGTTTTGTTACCAGCATTAGACAAACAGCAGGGACCAAATCCTAAGAGGTGCAAAGCCCCTGCATCTCTCATTGCAGATAGTAGCAATAAGCACTCATCGGGGTTCAAACTCCGGAATTTATTTCCTAGCTTTTTTGAATCAAAGAAATAAAACCACAAATGCTGTTTGTTTACTGATTTTTGAGGACTCATGATGACCATGTCTGTGCATCTTTACTTTGCTTATAAAAAGAGATATTTGATTACTGTTTCCTATTGGGGGAAATTATGGTTTTTTAAAATAATAGATGCATATTACTAGGCCTGGACTGATCACATTGGATTTGAGTTGTGTGGCTCCAACCAGGTATGTGTTCAGAAGCTCATAGTGTATTTCTTTTATGCAACTAAGCGCCTGACCTAACACCGTTAAAATAAATGGCAATATTCTTATTGATTTCAGCAGGGTTCGGATCAGGCCCTTAGCACCACACAAAATGGAAGCTGCCATACATGTGCAACCAACTCAGAAGTATGTCTCCAGAAGTGTTGTTTGCAGTCTTGTTGTAGCTGAGTTGCTCCCAGGATATTAGAGAGAAAAGATGGGTGAGGTAATATCACCCACCTTGTCTCTCCAGAAGTAGTATTTCCAGGAAGGTGTTCTGAGCATTGGACAAGACCTGACTGGCTGTTTAAAAAGGTCTAGCTTTTAGAAGAGAGGGATGTTGGATCTAAGGGAGCTGTGCTGCCATGAGGAGTGAGGAGATTAGAGAGTAATAAGTAGGCCTTGAACTTTTATTGGCCCTTTGTGGATGTGATGCTGATGGGATTTCCTCATTGTTATTGGGACAGCAGAGGGGTAGGAGGGCCATGATCACTCTCTCTTGCATGGAGATCAGTCCATATTTTGACCTAAATGATTTGGAGGAAATGCTGTAGACCTTTTGCGCACTTACACCTTTATTATTGTTTTTGTCCTCTCTTTCCTATGTTTTATTGCATTTTTAAATGGAAGAACACACATGCCACATATGGTATGTATTGCATAACCAAGAATATGCCCAATAGCACAGATAAGTAACCATTCTTAACACACAAGTTCAAAGAATCATTGCTATGTGATGATACCACTATCTCAACCAATACAGAGTATAAATAGTGCTGATGAATATGATATGCGTGGAGTCTATTTATGTGACTAATATACTCCGCAATTCACTTGGTTTAGGGGAAAAAGAAGGGGAACAAAACTGTCCAAAAAGTAATAGTTATATAGTAAGTTGGAACCAGATTGTGCCCGGCCAATGTATTGGTATTAAGGGAAGGGAAAAGACACAGGAAGTCTTCCTCAGCTTGGGTCACCTCATAAGGAACTGGACATAATTGAAGTCTACCCTTCCTCAAAGCATGGGGACGGGTCCCTCCTGTTGCTGCCAGGATCCAGAACATCTCCTGAACTGTAGCAAGTTACAAGCTGTAATCAGGGCCGGCTCCAGGGTTTTTGCCGCCCCAAGCAGCAAAAAAAAAAAAAAAGCGATCTCGATCTGCAGCTCTACCACTGCCACTTCAGTCTTCGGCGGCAATTTGGTGTCTGGTCCTTCGCTCTGAGAGGGACTGAGGGACCCATCGTCGAAGATCTGGACTGCCACCCCTTTTCATTGGACACCTCAGTGACCCCAAGCACCTACTTGGTGGGCTGGTGCCTGGAGCCAGCCCTGGCTGTAATGCTGAAACTGACAATTTATAACCCTATAAAGAAAGACCATGTTTTAAGTCAGCAGCCCAATGGAACATAGTTAAGATTGAGTTTTTCATCTTAACTCTGCATTTCTTGTATTTTGCACACTTGCTTTCTCAACCTGAATATTGTTCCAGCACTGGTAATTTTGCATTGACATGACAAAGCTGTATGTTTGATACTAGAGGTCTTCCAAGTGAGGCATTAAAACAGTAATCTAGGATTGGCAGCTTATGTGAGCTACAATCAAGACATCTCTGATGATTTGGCAGGCTGAGATACTAGTAAGGGCCTATGTTCCTCTACATGCATATATTGAATTCATATGAATATTAAGGAATAATGTGTGTGTATGAAATTCATCCCTGTTCAGAGGCCTACATGCTAGTTAAAGGCTCACTTATGCCCTCAAAACAGTGTCTGAGTGGGACTTAAGTGGTGCACGTTTCACTCTGAGTGGACAAACAGCCCTTCAGTGCCCCAGTGTTGTTTTTATATTGAGCTAGAGATATCATCCTTAAATGGGCTTTCATTGGTTTGTGTTTCCAAACATGGTGGGTTTTTTTAGTTTTAACTGTCACAGAATCAAGGTGTGAGTGTATATTTAAAAGTTGTAATTAAAATAGGTGGCTCAGAGATAAAAATCAGAATACAAAAAGCAACAGGATAGTTACAGGGTAATAATTAATCAAGGAGATTGGGGTCAGCGAGAAGGTCGCTTAGGTAGAGGATAGTAATACAGTTCAGTCTTTGGCCATGTTTAAGCACAGCAGATCCCAGTACATGCTAAATGTTTGAAAGATTGCCTCAGATATCAGGGGTCAGCATAGATATCAGGACCTCCAACCTTCCTTCCACTTTTTAATCCTACTGAAATGCTGGGCACTTACTTCACCATCACCGTAAAATAAAACACAGTTGGTTGCCAAGATAAAACCTTACAAGGAAGGTGCAGTGTTTCATAACCAGGAAACAGGTCTGTCTGGTTTTAACCCTGCTTGTCCTTTTGAGTGAAATTTTCATTGTCTGTCTTGTACCGAATTAACCAGAGCCCTGATGCCAATTCCTCGTTTGGCACCATGAGAGAAGGGGAAGGGGGTGGAGAAAGGCATTCTAAAATAATAAATTGCCTAACTACCTGGATTGCCCAAAGACTTCAAAGGGTTACAGATGCATCACTCAGATAAAATCTGTACATGCTGTGTGTGTGTGTGTGTGTGTGTTTCTAAATGTTACACTCATGTTTAAATAACTCACAGGTCATTTTTGTTCCAATTTTGAGCATACTGCAAAGCAAGCTGAGGCAGCTTGTAAAGCAAATGACTAATTTCTAATTTTTTTCCATCCGACTGCCATCCACCCTGAAGGTGGTCACAGGCCAGGCTTCTCACTGCACAGAAGCTGAGAAAATGGAAGTGGAAATAGACAATTTCTGCCTGTGAGGAACTAGCTGGAGCTGTATAACTACAGCAGCGGTGGTTTGGGATGGTTATTTTTTTTTTTAAACATTATCTGCAATCCAGTGAACACAATGTTCAGCGTAGCACACCTTTTCATTAGGGAAACTTTTTGGAACAGATCCAGCGATATGGCCCTGGGTCAGGCAGCCACCGTAACTATCAGCAACAAGAACCTTCGGGGACCTGGAAGAGGTGGTGGCAGGTGGAAAGGCATTTAGTAAATTCAGTGTAGCTGCCGGGCCTTGTGTAGGAAGCTTGTTTGCTTTGCTGCCTCTGCAATCGCTGCTGCTGCTGCTGCCACTGCTGCTGCCTGGAAAGTTTTATCTACTGATCAACATAGTGTGCCAGAGGGCTGATGGGACACCCTTGCTTGGGCAGAAGGTTCCAGCTGTAGCCTGCAACTATACAGCAGAAGGGAAAGGGGAGGGGGCTTACAAATCAGTAAGATCAATTCCTAAGCGTGCACACACCAGTTCCAGACCTTTCTTTCCTTCATCATAACCTCTGTCTTGCAGCTATGGCTGCCTGCTTGCATTAATTACCTCTCACTCCCTAGACACATTCATTGCAAGCTACCTTTAGGGTTCAGAGTGCAGAAACCAACTGACCAGGGTTGAAAGCAATTAACAAACAGGTTATTTTAAATTAACAACCACTTTTAACCAGCTGTCCAAAGCCACTTGTTTATTTCACAGAAACATTAATAAAGCTAAATATCTCAGTGGAAAGACAAATGTTTTGGTTTTTGGATTTGTTGTTTTTAAACTATTGCTAAGCACTTCTAGTTTGAAATTTAAAGGTAATATTGAAATATATCTACTGCATTATTGGATTGTACATAGGGAAGGATGCTTAAACAGAACAACCCTTTCCCCCTGTTATATTGTCATATTATGTCAAGCTGTGCCTGTCTGTGAATCATATTTTGAGAACTTCTGGCACTGCTTTGTGATTTCACATTGTTTTTTTCTAACCCTTTCTCCTCCATCCCTTTGTCATTCTCTCTCTTTCTTTCTCTTACACAGGCACAGACATGCTTCCTATTAATTTCCTCATGGACTTTCAAATCTAGAGGTGAAAAGGCATAAGGCATCTCCTTGCCACTCCCAGGAGCATTTTCTTTTACATACATGAGGATTTTGACCAATCTGTTTCTAAATATGGTGGGCAAAGGGGCTTGCGCTAGTGCACTTGGGACTCAGTCCAACAAAGCACATATGCCTCTGTTGAGAAGTGCATCTCTATTCAGCAAAACACATGCTTAACACTAAATACATGTTAAGTGCTTTGCTGATGAGGGATAGACTTAAACATGAGCTTAAATCAGGGGTTCTCAAACTGGGGGTTGAGACCCCTCAGGGGGTCACAAGGTTATTACATGGGGGTTTGCGATCTGTTAGCCTCCACCCCAAACCCCGCTTTGAATCCAGCATTTATAATGGTGTTAAATATATTTAAAAGTGTTTTTAATTTATAAGGGGTTTTTAATTTGAAAGGATTCACCAGTACAAAACTGAGAACCACTGGCTTAAATGCTCTGCTTAGGGTGACCAGATAGCAAGTGTGAAAAATCGAGACAAGGGATGGGAGGGTAATAGGAGCCCATTTAAAAATAAGCCCCAAATATTGGGAGTGTCCCTATAAAATCGGGACATCTGGTCACCCTAGCTCTGCTGAATGGGGGTCTTAAGCACGTATGTAACTTCCAGCATGTGGGTAGTTGAATAGTCAATGGGTCTAGTCACAGACATGAGCTTTTGGGGGTAGGACCAGGAGACAATTCCATAGACTTATAGACCTCACTCTTCTGAGTCAGCCTAAATTTTCCTTTCCTTAATTTTCATTGCATTTATCCTAATTATATCCCCTTTTACCATGCTAAATAATTCTTCCTATTTGATCTTTCCACTCTTCGTAGATTATCTCTGTCCTTAGTTATCATAGAGCCAAACTTTTCATCTTTCCTGGTTAGTCCGTCCTCCCAGTCCCCCAGACTATTTTGTTGCTCTTTTGTGTGAACTCCCTCCAGTTTGTCATTATTTTCTATTTATGGGGAGCCCAGAGTTGAACAGATTTTTTCCAGCATGTTCACACCAGATCACTATAGATACAAACCATTACTTCTTTGTTACCTGCTGTCTCTGCATATGCAACCTAAAATTGCATTGCCCTTTTGTGCTGTCATATTGCATTGCAAACTCATGACTAATTTGCTGTCTGCTATTGCCACTCAGTCTCTCTGCTCATTACTGCTTTCTGGATCTCTGTGTCTTGGATTATTTTTTCCCAGATTATATTATCTTACATTTTTCCAAATTGAATCACATCTTGTAATTTTTCTGCCCTTTGTATTGTTTCTCTGTCTTCACTGGTATTTTCAATTCTCCTCAGTTTAGGGTCATCTGTAAATTTTCTTCAAAGATCTTGCAACCTTTTAGGCTATGTCTACATTGCAGCTGGGAAGTGCAATTCCCAGTTTGAGCAGACTTACACATGCTAGCTCTGATTGAGTTAGTGTGCTAAAAATAGCAGTGTGGCCATGATAGCATGGGTGGTGACTCATGCTAGTCGCTCAAGTACAACCTCATCTGAGATCCTACATATGTAACTCAGGCACCTAGCCTGAGCCACCACCTGTGCTACCATGGCTAAACTGCTGTTCTTAGCACTCTAGTTTGCTCACAGCTAGCCCATGTACATCTACCAAGTTGGAAATTACCCTACCATTTACTGTGTAGATAGATGTACTCTTAGTGCATGTATGCCATGAGCAGAAGAGGAGGATAAATACACTGGATACTTTATTTGTTGTACATTGTTTATTCAGGCTGGCTACGCTTACACATTACTAGTATTATTAGCTAAGTGCTGATGGCTAGAAGGTGATGGGGAGACTGGTTATGGATGGAGAAGTCAATTTGTGAGTTATCAACATACAGGTTGTGATGCTCTGTACCTCAGGGGAACACCCTGCCCCCTCATGTTCATCCTTATGATTGTGTGGTATCCAGTGCAAATTTTGTCATGTCGTGTGTCTTCAGAAGGCTCATAATGCACTGAGCTTTGTTGTTACAGTAATGTTATAGGCTGTAATTTCATGTATATAGTTCTGAGGCTGAAAATGTGTCCTCATGGCTTAAAACAAGCCCAGGCAAAACTCTACAGGAACAGAGGGGCAGTTCACACCTCATCAGGGCATGTATGAGACCAACCCAGCCCAAAGGACACTGCTAGCAGCAAAGGATCTGTTGGACTCTCATCGAGTGAGTCACCCCCGTTCCCTTGGTCAGTTTGGGACTGCGATGAGGTAATGCTCACCTGACTCTGAAGGGGGTGGGGGAGCCAAGAGGGAAGAAAGAACATGATAAAAAGGACAGACATTTGCCATACTCTCTCTTTTCCACCTCCATCTATAGACACCACCACCAAGCAACTGAATTGCTGATCAAAGGGGAGAGCCTGGCTGAAGGGCAACCAGCCAGCTTGTGGTGAGAAGCATCTAAGTTTATAAGGGCATTGAAAGTGTTAAGAGCAGCTTAGAATGTGTTTTGCTTTTATTTCATTTGACCAAATCTGACTCATTATGCTTTGACTTATAATCACTTTAAATCTATCTTTCGTAGTTAATAAATGTTTGTTTATTCTACCTGAAGCAATGTGTTTGGTTTGAAGTGTGTCAGAGACTCCTCTTGTGATAACAAGCCTGGTACATATCAATTTTTTGTTAAACTGATGAACTCATATAAGCTTGCAGCGTCCAGTGGGTATAAGTGGATCCTTCAAGAAGGAGGTTCCTAGGGTTGTGTGGGACTGGAGATATTGGCTAGTGTCATTTGGTTGCACAATCCAAGCAGCAACTGGCCAAAACTGTTCACTCATGTAGCTGAGAGCAGCTTACATGCTAGAGGCTGTGCTTGACCATCCCAGGAGAGGGGGTTCTCACAGCAGAGCAGGGTAAGGCTGGCTCCCAAAGTCAAGGATTGGAGTGACCTAGCAGATCACTGGTCCAGATAACACCGGGGGAATGTCACAGAGGTAATAATTGAATCCCTGTGAATGGATGAGATTTTCTAAGAATATATTGTAAATAAGGCAGATTTCTGAAGATTCCACAGGAGAGGGGTGGAGGAAGACAAGGAACTTCTGAGAGAGAGTGAACAATTGGAAAAATAAGAAGGTATGTAAGGAAGTATGAGAAGATCCAAAACTTCAGTTGTTTGAGACATACAAGAAGGTCACATGGCTTGGGGCTAGGGAAAAAGGTTTGTTCTTACCTTGTGTTACTTAATGTGATAACTAATGTAAAGTGAAGACAAGGCCATTTGTAGCTGTGACATGTTAGAAGGTCAAGGCAAACACCTGACATGCTAATATTATTAATATATATAATAATATTAATACTACAGCTGCCTTGTGTTCACTAGGATTTTACTTTACCTTTGTTAACATGAGGTAAGATATGATATGTTTGCTAGTTTTAACTAAGTGAAAGTTTCCATGTTGTTTTCCCACATCTCCAAGCCCGATCTACACTACAAATTTCTGCTGGAACAGTTACGTCAGCTAGAAATGTAAAACAAAAATCATATCCCCTAGTGACATAGCAGAGCCTAAGGCAACAGAAGAATGCTTCTGTTGGCTAAAGCTAACATCTTTTGGGGAGATGTTATCAGAAGAACTCCTTCTGTCAGTGTCTACACTATGGGGCTATGTCAGTATAACTATACCAGAATAGGATCTGTAGTGGAAACCTGACCTAAGAGTCTCAGCTTTAGCCATCTCCTCCTCCTAAAGGTTTACTGTTGTATGTGAAAAGTTTCACTTTGAATATTTGGATACATTTGAACCCAAAACACAAAGAAAAATTCATGGAGAGGTAGTAGGACAGATTCAAACACATGAATTAATAATAAAAATAATAAAAAAAGTCTGTGAACTGAAATAATTGAATTTCTGATGGCTCTAGGAATATAAAGTGTGAATTAAAACACAGGTATCAAGATGAAAGAAATGGTGATTCAGAAGCTTTAATTCAATGGCTTAACCAATTCGCAATGTTCCTTATGATCAGCTGACAGTGCTAGGACTAAAAACCCTGGCCATATCCTTAGCTGGTGTAAGTTAACGTAGCTCCACTAACATCAGCGGAGCTATGCTGATAAATACCAGCTGAGGTTTTGGCCCCATGAGTACAAATTACTAATGCTTTGTGCTTGAAATGTCAGTTAAAATCAGTGGTACTAACTGTAAGCTCTGTGGGCAGTACAATATTTATAGCAGCAACAAAAATGTTTTGTATAATTATTGTTTACTTGTAGTATAATCATCCTATCAACTTTCTCTGATTTTTTTTATTACACCATCAATACAAATTTGTCAGCACAGCTATAAACAAAAAAACAGCATTATTAAGAAACATAAATAAATGGAAAGGAAGGCAGCGTTGAAAAGGAAAAGGAAGGCAGTGTTGAAAATTCGGGGCCTTTAATGTTCTATAGAGCTTCTAAATGATGTGAAGAAAGGATTCTTATCTTAGGTATATAAAGCTGATTTTTGACAAGTCAAGACGTCTGCTTGTCAGCACCTTCTGAGTTGTCAAAGCTTGATATCATACTTCACAAAATTTGAAGGGCCCTGTATAGCAGCAAGCAGTGAATATGCCATATGTACCCTCAAGGGTCTTAAGATCAACAGTTGGAGAATAGATATTAGTGAATTACTGCTCCAGCTTTCATTTCTTGTCTCCATTAAAAGAAATAAGGGGCCAACTTCATCCCTGGTGTAGTTCTATAAACATTTTCTACACCCAAAAATCTGGAATGATCTCTGTCCTGTCTTCTCTCAGCATTGTGAGATGTAACTATTGAATAATTTAATAAAGAGGTTTACCTCGTGTGTCAAAATGCCTGACAAGAGATGTAGCGTGCAGCCAGACTGACTAGTGCAGAGCCCTATAAAATGAAGAGGCGAAGGGATAATGTCTGATCCGAAGGTAATGGGAGTCTTTCCATTGACTTCAATAGGCTTGGGATCAGGCCCATAGAGAGGCTGGGCTAGAATCTCTACTTATGCACAAACTTTAAAGTAAAGTTGAAAAGAAAATGAAGAAAACAAACCACAAAAAGTGTTAACTATTCAGAGTCGTGCTTTCTAGTTGCACGTCTCTAACTACAGGGCAGAATATTCTAGCTGTGTCAAAACAAGTTACTAAGGGTGCTACTGGAACACCAAACAATGAGGCGTAAAGACATGGAACACAGCCACATTTTACTAGTAGGCAAGTTCAACATATAGTAGGCCTGATTCCTTGTCTCATTTACTCTAGCTTTATACTGCTTAAATCCCATTGACATCACTGCAGTTACTTATGTTTTACTTTGGTGTAAGGGGCAAAAGGATCAGCACTGATGGATGTACTACCCAAGGTATAATGTAACATACAACGTGAAGTAATAAATGCTTGAATATTAGGGATTCCTTTACCTTAATGCAGATTGTATATGTAACCTATTAAATTGTGATAGCACAACAGTAAAGCTTCAGCTTATAGTTATAAGTAAAATAAACCACAGACAATGGTGCTACACACTGACGGATGCATTTTTGCATCTTTGTGTCACTATTTTTAGCAAAGTAAGTTGTGTTCGGGAAGGAACTGCTGTGTTGGCGAAGCATCCTTGGCCTAAGCTCTCACTTGAAAGCATCTTTGGAGGCTCATAGTATAACTCACCCAGTTAACATATCATGGCACTTATTGAAAAAATTTCATCCTCTACATCTTCAGGATGGGTGTGTACTAAACTTCTTTTCTGTTCAAAGATTGCAACTTGTACTGAATTATTATAGGTGGGCTTATGATATGGACAAGACACTGAAAGGAGACTATATGAATTAGAGGCTAAGAAGTAAGCAGAAATGTAAACAGGTTTAGGCAGTACATAACATTTTGAATATTGAAGTAGAGTACCAATTTGGCTAAGGGGCCAATCCAGCAAAAATACTTGAAACCCATGCTTAAATTTAAGGAGGTACTAGCGCTTAAAGTAAACCTCATGCTTCAGTGCTTTACTGGGATGGGATTTAAGATAGGATACTGAAATACCATCAGTAGAATGTCTGTCTTATTTTATCACCTGGAAATATCAGGCATGGAGTCTGTAGTGACATCATCATTGTTAGTTTAAACAGTTGCAATTTGCATCAGCCCAGACCCCTTATTCTTTAGGGCTTGACAAGCACCACGATGTCTCCTAATGGAGGTAGTGTCCGAGCTGGGCTAATACTAAAAAATGTTTTTTCTGTGAGTGTTCGCTCACGTGTAAAAATGAACTTGCCTCACCAGATCTTGTACCTCCATTTGTGTTCCCTTTCCGTGAGCATTAGATGGATTGAGGTTTGTGTACGTGAATGGTCATGGAAAATGAATTTCAATTTGACAGCCATGCGCATTTGTACTACATGGTACAAATCCTTTTAAGAGCCCTAGCACAGAAGTAGTTACATGAGCTAGATAAGTTCCTTACCAACCTCTTCACAACTGGGACTCCATAGACAACTAGTATGTGAGACTGTAAATAGAGTAAATTAGTGCTTAGTTACTACAGCGATGTCCACTACAGAGGACCCCAGACAGAAAGAGTAAATGTACCTCTGTTCCTATCTCGTAATCTTACAGTGGCCTAATGCTTATAGGGATGGTGTATGGTTGACTGAAAAAGGCTTTAAAATGTCCTAGTCCTGTTTGTTTGTTATTACGTCTTCTGAGAAATTAAAAAAGCTCAGTGAGTTCTTCAGTACCTCCTCCTGGCTATGAGTTGTACCATATGGTTACTGGTCACCAAATCAATCAGAATGAACCAGTGCAGTTCCAGTGTCCAATACAGAGTGTCACAGGGAGCTAAACAGAAATCACCCACAGAATAATTTAAAAAACTGGCAAAATTAATATGTGAAGTAATTTCAAAGAATGTTTTTTTATTTTATTTTTACAAAACTGTGATATGCTAACACCCTGTGATCAAACAAAGAGGCTAAATTAATCAACTTAAATGATTCAATGCAAATTATTCTCTTGGTTTTAGTACAGACTTCATTTTAACATTTGTACTTCCTACTCTGTGCTACTGTGATGGATTGCAGTTGGTTTGGGGAAGATACACCACTTTGCCAATTCCTTTTTGCTTTTAACTGTGCAAGCCTTTGCTAAATCTAAGAACTGCTGTAGAATATTTTTGTGTAAGATCATAAGAAGTTGGGATTTGGAAAGACCAATTAGTTCTAGTCCATCTCCCTGCCAGTGCGGAATTGTGTATACAATGCAATTTCTATTGTTTACTTTTAAATGCGGGCCTCCTTCACTTCATAGTTTATCAGAAGTTTTTCCTGATGTTCAGCCTAAATTTTCCTTTTCTTACTTTTATCCCGTGACTCCTATTTATACTCCCATGTACCACTCTCAGCAATTTGACTTCCTCTTTGGTGTTCACAGCTTATAGCAGCTCCTTGCAGAAGGTTGTCATATTTAGGCTGTACAGCATTTGTCTTTAGAAAAGCAGGTCATGGAATGTGTTCAATTGAACCTGCACCATGCGCTATGCAATCAGTTACACTGCTTGGAGGAGAAGTGGCAACAGACTTTGAAGTCTTAACAAGTCACTTTGTTGTGATGAACTGCCTTTTTGCATTTATTATTCTGTGTTCTCCCCCACCCTAGTGTTTCACAGCATGAGCCAGCTTTTTTCAGCCTCTCCTTATTCAAATTCTTTCCTATTTAGCTACCCAACTCCATTATAAACTATAGCAAGGAAAAGACGCACACACCAAATTGCTTCTTTTGGCAGAGGAGGAAAGTTTGTGCTTTCTTGTGTAATCCTCTTTATGTATTCCAAATTAATTTGCTTCCTTTGTTAAAGAAAAATCAAGCTATTATCTGTTTATGCTGAACAATTGCAGTCCTGTACATGGTGTACTGAAGATATCTGCTCAGCCACCCATCATCTTTCTGGTTTCACTAAAGTCACCTCAGTTGCTTTGTGTTAAAGGCTTACAGTCAGGTCAAATTTGGCCATAAATGTGTGTGGGGGCGGGGGTGGAAGTAAAATCTTTTACAAAACTGAAAATGAATAGAATTTTCTATGAAAGTCTGTAAAAATTCCAGTACTGTAGATGCAGTTTTAAAGTAACAGCAAATAACATTCCCCTCCAGTGTTCGTAATCTTAACATTGCTCTGCTGTGCTTTGCTAGCTAATGAAGACCCGGAAGTGATCATAAACAGAAGTAAAACAGACCAGCCTATTTCCCTTGTCTAACCTAAATAATAAAAGATTTCTGTAAAATGGGGATAATTATATTTTCCTACCTCACAGGAGATAAGGACTTGTCTACACTAGGAAGTTTAGTTGGGCTAACTGTACTGGTTAAGCTGGCAGAACCCCTTCTAGTGTGGATGCAGTTATACCACTATAAAGTGATTATAGTGGCATAGTTTATTCTGGTTTGAGAGTAGTATAAGCTATACCTGTATAAGACAGTTATACTAGTATAACTGTGTCCACATTAGAGTTTATACTCATATGTCAGTAGAAAAAAATCTCTCTTCCTAACCAACATATAGCTATGCTGGTGTAGCTTTTCTCATGTAGATGAGGCCTGAATTGGGATAAACTCATTAATATTTGTAAGGCACCAAGGCTGTGTCTACACTATGAGAACTATAGCAGCATAGCTATGGTGCCATAGCTATTAAGGGCAAAACCACATAGTGTAGATGCAACCTACAATGATGGACGGGATTTTTTCCATCGCTGTGGAAACATGACCTCTCTGAGCGATGGTAGGTAGGTTGACAGAAACATTGTTCTGTTGACCTAGCTGCTCTGCCCTGGGGGTTAGGTTGGGAAAGCTACAGTGCTCAAGGGTGTGGATTTTCACACCAAGCCTCAGTGAACCAGGGCTCAGACTTGGTCTACAAATAGAAAAATAGATGTAAGCTAAGTTTAAAATGATGTAAGCATGCCCGCGCACAAAGTTGCATCAGTTTAACCAAGTCAGTGCAACACTTTTAGTTAAACTGGTGTGACTTCTGTGTGTAGACACCTGGGTAATAGATGCATTTTTTGTGCGCAGTCAGATCCTGGCTGAACAGGGATTTAGTTTGATTTTACATTATCGGGGATTTTTATTTATCAATGTCACGCTGCTGCTCTCCAATTTGACAACTGAACACCCGATGCAACTTTTCAGCTAACGGAAAGATGAATTGAGCATTAAAAATGTTTTTCTTTTTAAAGGCAATGATCATTTGCTTCTCTCCCTTTTTAGTTCTAAGTTTTGTGCTCATTTGATGTCTGCTAAACTGATAACCTCCTCACAAGCACCACACCTATGCAACAATTAACATCTCCTGCAACAATAATCATTAAGAAACAAGTTGTCATGAGGCTGATTCGTATTACTTACATTACAACTTGAAATCAGCTGGCTAAAGAGCAGTTCTGCAGAAAAGGACCTGGGGATTACAGTGGACGAGAAACTGGATATGAGTCAGCAGTGTGCCCTTGTTGGCAGGAAGGCCAACAGCATATTGGATTATTTTAGTAGGAGCATTGCCAGCAGATCAAGGGAAGTGATTATTCCCCTTCATTTGGCACTGGTGAGGCCACAGCTGGAGTATTGTCTCTAGTTTTGATCCCCCACTACAGAAAGGATGTGGACAAATTGGAGAGAGTCCAGGGGAGAGCAATAAAAATGATTAGGGGGCTGGGGCACATGACTTATGAGGAGAGGCTGAGGGAACTGGGGTGGTTTAGTCTGCAGAAGAGAAGAGTGAGAGGGGATTTGATAGCAACCTTCAACTACCTGAAGGGGATTCCAAAGAGGATGGAGCTAGGCTATTCTCAGTATGGCAGATGATAGAACAAGGAGTAATGGTCTCAAGTTGCAGTGGGGGAGGTCTAGGTTGGATATTAGGAAACACTATTTCACTAGGAGGGTGGTGAAGCACTGGAATGGGTTACCTAGTGAATGGTGGAATCTCCATCCTTAGAGGTTTTTAAGGCCCAGCTTGACAAAGCCCTGGCTGAGATGAGTTAGTTGGGGTTGGTCCTGCTTTGAGCAAGAGATTGGACTAGATGACCTCCTGAGGTCTCTTCCAACCCTAATATTCTATGAAATCATGAATAAGAATGAAAGGGTGTGAGGAACAGAAGTTTTTTTTCTACACTATTTTAATGTAAAAGATAGTTTAATAACTGATGAAATATGGGGAAGTTATATCCCTTTATTTTCATTCTCCATATCTTATCACCTTCCTTGTTCAAAAGTGAATGAATAAATAAATAAATACTACAGTACAGACCCTTTACACATGAATCCACTTAACGCATGGTAGTGCCATGCCTCCCAGTGCTACCTATTAACACTGAGACTCGTTAACACATGGTACAGGAACTTGCTATATAGTGCTACAGATTTATTCACTAACTCACTGACATAGAGATCGACAGGAAGTACAGAGTGGAAACATATTGTACATCTTTACTGCCAGCGAAGGGGGAGGGGAAGCAGCAGCAACATTAAAGCGCTCCATGGCAGCTTTTTAAGGAGGGTCCTTTGCTGTAGCAGTGCTTTAATTTACAGGAAACAGCTGGTAGAAAATATTCTAATGGAAAATTTTTCAATTCAAAAATGCCAATCTGTCAAAACTGAAACAAATTGAGTGGATGAATGAATTTCATCTAAATTGAAAAAATTGAAATGAAGCAGATTTGCTCACTAACTCACTGACCCAGAAATTGACAAAAAAATTCTCTTAGAAAAAAATTGAAATTCTTCAATTTTTTTCTATTTTGAAACACCTTTTCATTTCAAAATGTATGTAATATAATTAGTATAAAAAAGTCAAAATTAAAACCACAACATTTTGATTGACCCAAAACAACATTTCTTTGAAAGTTTTGTTTCACAGGGAATTTCAAAATTTTTTGTTTTAATTGCTATTGAGAGCAGAAACAGATTTTGAAATTGTGGAGTTTCTTGCTAAATGGAAATTCTGGTTCCTACTCAGCTCTCTAGAAACACTAGCATGATTCACCCTGCTTTGCAAAAAGAACCCCAGCCTTACTGCAGATATCAGGTAGACTGATATCCTTTTGGCTGCTTGTTCCATACTTTACGTTATGTTAACAGGAGTGGCAGGTTTCCCTTAGGGCCTGTTTGCATAGTGGCCATTTTCTAACTGTTTTAAAAACATGTCAGCTACACTGACTTTAAAATCACTTAAAGCCATATAATAGACATGACTTTAGTCAGCTGAAAGTGGCCTGGCCTATTTATACTGAACTGGTGGTTTCAAGGCCACAGCAAGGTCTTACCTGAATAGAAGTAGAAAATTTCTCCAATGTAGCTAGGTCTTTAAAGTTATACAGACCCAAAGGGCATGTTCATTGCTGAGGGGGGAAGAGACACCTATAAATAGGCATTTTAGTGCCCGGGGTGAGTAAGCATATATGTGCCACATACTGTTTTTTAAATCATTCTTCTGTTCCAAAATGTAAAGATTCTGGGAAGGCATGTGACTGCCCCACAGAGGTTTGCAAACTTTGGAGTGCACTCTCCCTCGGGGTGGAGGCGCGCAGAGAAACATTTTTTGGGGCAAGCGGCAATGCCAGGTGGCTTGGGCCGGCGACACCAGGAGGGTTGGTCGGGCCAGCTCTGCATGGTGGGACTCCGGAAGGGAGTGCCACCTCCACCCCATGACTTATCTTGGAGGGCCTCTCAGCCGCAACCAAAAAATCTGGGGGGGCATGTAACCCCACATGCACTCCTCCCTATCACCTCTGGCCCCATTTTTCCACCTCCCCCGCCCCTCCGGCTTTGCACCTTCGGTGGGTGCCCTGCTTGCTCTACTCTGGTTACAGCCATGGGGCAAGATTACTTTAAAAGCACTCTAGTGACCAGCCTGGCCTGGAAAACCATCATGAAAAACTCTAATTCTAACATCTGCTGAGGAAATGCAAACAAACAAACAGCCCTCAAACAAATAAAGTAACAAAAACCTCAGTTTTATTTTTTTTTCCCCCCTCAAGTAATCTAATCATGTCCTTTTCCTGGATTCTGAAGTTTTCATTTGGTCCTATTTAATTATTCTCCACTTGCAAAAAGTATTACTTACAAATATATATTATAAGTATTTGACACTCAGCACCATGCTGTCTGGGTACCTTACAAAGATAGAGTTGAGACAATGGAGATGTCAGTAGGGGAGACCAAACAGCATGTCCCTTGGTGCATGTAACTTGACCGTTCAGCTAGGGGAAGAGGATTTAATCAGTTCTGGGAAAAAGATGCGTCTTGCAGCTCATTTTAAAAGTGGCTGAGTTCCAACTTTACTCACAGGGAGTAAAATACTTTCTTGTAGACCATGTAGCAAGAAAGCCCAACTAAATTGAGATTTAGCTTTTCAGGTAGGCCTATATCATATAATGGGGTCAGAAGTGAGGTGACAGTCTGATAGTCAGCCCAGAGAACTGACTTGTGTTCCCATTGGCCCATCACACTCAGGAAGTGGGTAGTTGCATTCTGGACAGCTTTCCCAGATAATCCCATTAGAATAATTCAGAGGAATGGTTACAAAGGCATGGACAACTGAGACTACATAGACATTTAACAAAAAGGATCAGAGCCTCTTTGAGAGTGGTTGGTGAAAGAATTTTGTACTGATTGCATATGTAAAGAGTGTAAGGAGTCTAGTAAGATGCCCAGAGTGCATACCACTTAGACAATAGTCAGACATATGCCCTCAGTTGACGAAGCAGTTACAAATTTCACCAGGTCCTCTAAACGTTTCCCCCTGCTGATTAGCATCACTTCTGTCTTGTCCAGGTTGAGTTGCAGCCAGCTGGCCCTCATCCAGCTCTCAATTTCTGCCAGGCATTGTTTGAGCTTGGCAACAGCAGTGCCTGGGTTGGGGGGAAGGAGACATCAACTAGGTGATGTCAGCAGACTGATGATACTGCATTTCATGTACTCCTCTTGTAGCCTCACATAAATGTTTAACAGAAGAGATGACAGGATTAATCCCTGTGGGAAACCTACAGCTGAGAACCATTGAGGACAAGCAGTCACCCATCAATAGCTGTAAAACTTTACAACTTGGAAAATCCCCACATTTGGAAATCTTCCCCAATAGTCTATGGATATTTACTATCATTAGTTTATAAATCTCATACTAGCCAGTTATTTTTTTAAAAAAAGAATTTTACTTGTCTGTAAATATGGCTATGGCTAAATATTTCCCTGCACTTCCACATAATCATTAACATTATTGTTCTTCATACTACGAGACCCAAAAGGACAGTGGTTCACTTTTCAAAGGTGCTCATCCCCTATAGCTTCTCAGAGATGTGGGTGCTTGTAATGATGCTGACTTTGGTGGGACACTTCTGAGTGTATCAATTCAGGACAAATTGCTTAAAGCAAGGCAGGTACAGCCCAAGGCTGGGGTTCCTTTGCACACCAGGGCAAACCAAACCAGTCAAACAGAGACGACTTCAGTTTTACCCCACTGGCTAACCATAAGTCACACAAGCAATTCCCTTACACACTCCAGTTTCCCCAATATCACCAGCAGTGCCACTCGTTATGGGGATGAATGGTTATGAAAACCAATACCCCATAAAAGAAAAAAGGTTCTCAATCTCAAAGCCCCAGACCCAGGTTAATATAACAAATCAGATTTTACCCACAAATCACGCTGTTGCTAATCCTTTAAAATCTATAATCTAAGAGTTTATTCATAAAAGAAATATAAATGAGTGCTAGAATTGGTTAAATGGAATCAATTACATGCAGTAATGGCAAAGTTCTTGGTTCAGACTTGTAGCAGTGATAAGAGTAAACTTCAGGTTCAAATCAAGTCTCTGGAGTACATCCACAGCTGAGATGGGTCATTCAGTTCTTTGTTCAGAGCTTCAGTTTGTAGCAAAGTCCCTCCAGAGGTATGAAGCAGGACTGAAGACCTAATGGAGGAGCTGCAGCAGCCTTATAGTCTCTTGCCGTCTTTGTTCCAAAGACAAGCTATTCAGCAGGAGAAATAGAAAAACCTTAGAGTTCTGTCCATAGGCATGTCCCTGCATACCTTGCTGAGTCACAAGATGTATCTGCCTTCTTTTAATTGGTCAGTTGTATAGCTAATGGTCCTTAATGGATCATCAAGCAGGCTAGGCAGTGCTGATGCCAAACTGTCTGGTATGTCACCCAGAAGCATAGCACAAATTTGAAATACAGACAGTATTGAGCCAATACTTACAATTTTAAATACAAAAACGATACATGCGACCAGATAGCATAATCATAATCAGCTAAACATAACCTTTCCATAGACACCTTTCCTGACAACTTTTGTACAATATTTGCTGCAAATATATAATGGCTTGCAACAATATATATATACGGTCACAGGTTGTCAGTAATGTCACAGTGCTCAGCACTTTGGAAAATCAGGCCACATCTGTATGATACACATGATTTCAGTTGGAATGCCTCTTCATGGATTTCCAGGGAAGCTACTGAGACTAAGTTCTTTGGGGCATGTGATACAGTGCCTGGCACAGCACAGATTCCAAGGCCAAAGGGCCCACTGTGATCATCTGATCTCCTGTATAACACAGATCATGGAACTTCCCTAAAATAATTCCAACAGCATTTCTGTTAGGAAAAACAGCCAATCTTGATTTTAAAATTGCCTGTGATGGAGAATCCACCACAATTCTTGGTGTAAATTGTTCCAATGGTTTATTGCTGTCACTGTTTAAAAAAACAACCTTATTTCTAGTCTGAATTTGTCTAGCTTCAACTTTCAGCCATTGGATCACATTATACCTTTCTCTGCTAGATTGGAAAGCCCATTATCAAATATTTGTTCCCCATGTAGGTATTGTAGACTGTAATCATATCACCCCTTAACCATCTCTGTTAAGCTAAATGGTTTGAGCTCTTTGAGTCTATCACTATGTCATGTTTTCTAATCCCTTAAGCATTCTTATGGCTCTTCTCTAAACCTCTTCAATTTTTTGACATCCTTCTTGAATTGTGGACACCGGAATTGGGCAATGTATTCCAGCAATGGTCCCACCAGTGCCAAATAACTAACCTTTCCATTTATACTCGATTCCCTTGTTTATGCATCTAAGCCACAGCATTGCACTGGGAGTTCAGGTTTAGTAGATCTGCCTTGACTCCTAAATCTTTTTCAGTCTCTGCTGCTTCCCAGGATAGAGTCCCCATCCTGTCAGTATGGCCTACATTTTTGTATGTATTGACATTTAGCCATGTTAAAAGGCATATTGTTTGCTTGCTCCCAGCTTAAAGAGCAATCTGGATTGCTGGGTATTAGTGACCTGTCCTCTTCATTATTTAACACTCCCCCAATTTATGTCATCTGCAAACTATTAGTGATGATTTTGTGTTTGCTTCCAAGTCATTGATAAAAATGTTAATTAGCATAGGGCTAAGGACAGATCTCTGTGGGGCTCCACAAGGAACACGGCTACTTGATGATAATTACTCATTTACAAATACATTTTGAGACCTATCAATTAACCAGTTTTTAATCCATTAATGGATGCCAGGTTAATTTTATATTATTTTAGTTTTTTGATCCAAACATCTTGGGATACCAAGTCAAATGCCTTACAGAAGTCTAAGTATATTATATAAACACTATTACCTTTATCAACTGAACTTGTAATCTCACCAAAAAAAGATATCAAGTTAGTTTGACGGGCTCTATTGTTCATAAACTCATATTGACTAACATTAATTTTTCTAGCCCCCCTTTAGTCCTTTATTCATTAAATTCTATATTTGCCACTCCATTATCTTGCCTGGAATTGATGTTAGTCTGAGAGGCCTGGAATTACTTGGCTCATCACATTTACCTTTTTAAAATACTGGCACAACACTGGTTGTCTTCCAGTCATGGAGCTTCCCCAATGTTCCAAGACTTCATCAAAACCAACATTAAAGGTGCAGTGAGCTCTTCAGCCAGCTCTTTTAAAATTCTTGGATGCAAGTTATCTGGATCTACTGATTTAAAAATGTCTGACTTTAGTAGCTTCTGTATTCCAGGATGATGTTAAACAGCGAGTGGTGTCGTCATCATCATCATAATAAGACTTCATCATCAACCCGGCCTTAATACATGACAGTGGCCCCTGGGTGCAAATAATTATCTTCAGCAACACAGTTAGTCAAAGTCCTATAAACAGTCTACTGACCACATTTGATCCATGACCACCAATACCAACTATCAGATACACAGACTAGAAAGTCCTTACTCAGTGTTTCCTCTTTCTTTTGTCAAACTTCCATTAACTTAAAATGAGTGAGAATCTCAGGACTTGACTGAAAGGTTTCTAAATGATATATATTACCAACAGAAATATGATACATATTTAAAAATGATAGTAATTAGAGATAAAGTAACAGCAAAAGATTTTTCTGGGTTGAGTATTCATTCACATAAATCTCATTATTTTTCTTAAGCCCCAAACCAGCAAAACACTTAAGCAAGAGTAAATAAATACATGGAGTGGGATTTTCAAAAATGTATTGTGTTGGCCTAACTCTACTCTCACTGAAATCATTGGTCTTTAATTCAATAGGGGCAAAGTTAGGCCATTGCTAAATGCTTTTGTAAATGCCATCTCTGAGCAGTCTCATTGAAGTTAATGGGACTATATATGTGCTTAAAGTTACACATATGCTTAAGTGTTTGTCTGGATCAGGCTGTCAGAGTGACCAGAATCCCTTTTTGCATTTCTACAAATTTTAATCCAGATGTTTATGTTTGATAACATGTTCACGGGAAGCAAAATTATGAATATCTTTGCAAATATGTATGGAAAAGTCATGGCTATTTGTCTGACAGGGCTTGGCTACACTCACTTTACAGCACTGCAACTTTTGCGCTCAGGGGGTGTGAAAAAACACCCCCCTGAGCGCTGCAAGATGCAGCGCTGTAAAGCGTCAGTGTAATCAGGGCAGCAGCGCTGAGAGTGCAGCTCCCAGCGCTGCACGCTACACCCGTAAAGGATGTGGTTTACGTGCAGCGCTGGGAGAGCTCTCTCCCAGCGCTGCCGCTCTGACCACACTCACACTTCAAAGAGCTACCGCGGCAATGCTTTGAAATTCCAAGAGTAGCCATACCCTCAATGTCTCTGCACAAATGTTTATCCCATACCACTGTTTATAAGCAGCAGAGAATCCTGTGGCACCTTATAGACTACCAGACGTTTTGGAGCATGGGCTTTCGTGGGTGAATACGCACTTCGACACAGGCCTGATGCCTGTTAGTCTATAAGGTGCCACAGGATTCTCTGCTGCTTTTACAGATCCAGACTAACACGGCTACCCCTCTGTTTATAAGAGTTTCAGTATTCAACTGGAAAGCAGCAGTAATATCACTTGACCAGTTTCAAAGCAGAAGCACAACCACTATGGAAGGCATATTCACCTCCTCCCTCAGCTTTTTATTGGCCTGATGAGACCCCCCACCCCCTCAGTGCAGGTAATTTACTGAATTATGTAAACTGGTATGTGCCCCACTTTGCACTAGTGCAGCACATCTATATTAGGGGTTTGCACCACTGTAACTCAAGAGATTTAGTTATACTGGTGCAAATTTTGTTAATGTAGATAGGGCCTATCATTTGAACAACTCTAATCAGCATCCATACTCAGACCTGATCCTGCAAGGTGGTGTTTGCTGTTGGGGCACTGGGCATTAAAATGTCCTGTAAAGAATTTCTTACAAGTGAATATTAATTGCACTCAAGTTTTAAGACTTTGATTTACTGGAGGGTGAAAACATTCCCAAAATGAATTGCTTAAGGGACAGTAACCTGCAATATGATGAAATTGATTCAAGAGAAGTCTGTAGAAATGGCATTATAGCAGAGAATCAAAGTTTGAGATCCGGGACCTCTCAAAGCCATGCCCTAAGAGGGAGGAAGGGAGAGAGGCAGAATTGTGGTTTGATTCCATGAATCACCACCTATCCTTCTGGCTTCATTTAAAATGAATATTTGGAACATAGGGCTAAGACTTGTGTGGATTAGTAATGTGTAAAATCTGTGAACTCAGCTAGAGCTTTTAGTTTAATGTGATGTCTTTAGGACATGAACTCATTAAGATAACGATGTGATTGGTAAGGAAAAATTCAGAAGGTTTTGCTCCAAAGAGTAGGCTGCCAAGAAAAAATAGCATTATGAGTTTTCTAAGTAATGCATTAAGTTAAGCTCCAATAATACACCATTTACATGTATTAAGAATTCTTAGATATTAACAAAATTGTTACTAAGGGCCAAGTCTGCCTGCCTCACTCATGTGAGAAGCCCTCTGACTGACTAGTCACGTTAGTAAGGTGACTAAGAGGTCGCTGGAGCAATATTGTTATTACATACCATTTCATCTGAAAAATTCTATAAAAGACTATGGGTAAGATTTTCAAAAGTGCCTAAGCCCCATTTTAAAAAGGCACTCAGGCACTTACGAGCTTAAATGCTATTGATTTTCAGTGAGATTTTGGCCACTGATTACCACAGTCACTTTTGAAAATGGGAGATTGGTGCTTCTGAAAATTTTACCCTATACTTTAACACACATTTGCACAAGGGGATCAGAATTAAGGTTGCACAGGCACAGTTTAACTGTATAATTTTGTGATTGTAAAGAAACTCACCTGGCAACTTTCACGTTCTTTCAATGTAACCTTTTTTTGCATGGAATGACCTAGAGGTCTGTTAGAATTTTTTTGGTTCTTCATTTTTGTTCTACCAGTTCAGCTATTTCCTATTTTGTAAGACAAACAGTTGTTTTGTTTTTCATTTTTGGAGGATTATCCTCTTCCCCTCTTACCCCCTGAAATTTCCATTTTGTTGAAAAACTGGAAAATTTCAATATTTCCTGTATTTTCATTTGACAATTTTTTTGACCAGCTGGTTTTGGCATAAGAGATGTGCCATTTGCTCAGACTTTCAAAATCAATTTATTCCTGACAGAGAATGAACCTGCTGAACTTCAGCCCCAGATGGAAAAAAATTCAAGTGGCTGAAATGATTCTTGAGAATGGGGAAGCTTGTGTAACCTTGACTTACAGGTATTATTGCCCCTACAATAAATGTCTGGGTTCATGAATTGTACATACACGAGTATTTGCTTATTTCAATTTAAATAGTAATAAAGATGGATATATGTGGATGTAGGCACCTTAATGCACAATTAGTATTACAGCAAAATGCCAGCAGCATTAAAATAATCATATAGACTGCAGTTCAATCAGCCAGCTACC
Organism: Chelonoidis abingdonii; assembly: GCF_003597395.2. Lineage (NCBI taxonomy): Eukaryota > Metazoa > Chordata > Testudines > Testudinidae > Chelonoidis > Chelonoidis abingdonii. Next base: position 182,160,048 of record NC_133770.1, on the reverse strand, counting down.
TCCAGAAATGCTCCTTGCAACCTCTTCATCATTCCATAGTACGTCTTAGATAAACTGGGAATCTTTTTTTATCTTGCCTTATAATGCATGTCTTAATAGGTGACCATTATAGGACCAATCCAGAGAAATCCAGGTGCTCAGCAACTCTGCTAATCAAGCCCTCTGATTTGTTACGTTACAATAGAAAATAGGGTAATAGTAGAGCTGAGTGAATAATGCACTTGGGTAAGTGTAGTCTTTCCCCAATGGTAGAATATCTATGGCCAGGTTGTGATTTTCTCGAATGTACAATACAGGTTCGGGGGATTTTTGTATGTTTTGTTTTTACACTGTGGGCTAATTCACCCACAGCTTGCTGCAGCAAGTATTTAGTGTTCAGTCTGAAAATGGAACTGTGTTGCTGAGTTATGATGGGGTATGTAAATTGCATGGTATTCCTGCTCTTTACTGGATAAGAGTAACTTATAATTGGGAGGAGACATTGGGGCTTTCAGTCTCTCAGGGAGAAAGAAAAACAAACAAGATTAGAGAATAACCCAAAGCTGATGACCTTTAGGGAAGGCTGAAAACGCTGTTTATTTGGCAGGGTTTTTGGAAAAAGTTCTGGTTTTATTCCTACAGGGTTTTAAGGGGCTGTTTTGCTGCTTTGACTGCTTGGCTTAGGTGTGCTGTTTGTTTTCTTCTGGATGGCCATCGTACATTGTGATGATCATTCTAATTAATTGATTGCAAGTCCAATTAATTTTTTAGGGCAACCAGAGCTTTTTGTATGGCATTTGTATGGCTTAAATCTAAAGAAAAATAATGCAATTATAGGGAGGGAAATTTCCAACACAGAAGGGGCAGTTAGACACCCCATTCTCTCCGAGAGAGGCGCGACTAATTCACACTCATGTCTTTAAAAATCTTGACATCAGAGAATTTCAGCCTTTTGCTTTCTGGGCCATGTGGGCTTAAGGTCAGATCTGCACTAGGAGTGTTTACTGTTGTAGGAATACCAGTAAGCTATACCAGCAAAGTTACAGTTGGTTACTGGTATTGTAAAACCAGCCCCATGAGCAAATCAAGCTCTACCAGTAAAAGCACAGCATTGCTGGTATAGCTGCACGACACTTGGGATTTCTGCTGACCCAGCTATGTTGGTCAGGGATCATAACTCTTCAGACCCCTGATGACATAGCTATGCTGTCAGAAATCTGTAATAGAAATACGGCCTAAGTCATCATTCCTATCAAAATAAGACTACTGTAAGGTTTACTGGCTAGGGTCAGGGCTTAAAAATAATATTTTAACATAATGGAATCTGCTTTTTAGCTATGATGAGGCTCCTACTTTTCCATAATTTTGGATGTGTAGTGAAAATCACCACATCTATATTTTAGACACAGAGAGGCAAGGTGGGTGAGGAATCTTGTTAGACCAACTGCTGTTGGTGAGAAAGACAAGCTTTCAAGCTACACAGAGGTCTTCAGGTCCTGACTTGTGTAGCTCGATGGCTTGTCTCTCTCACTAATAGAAGTTGGTCCAGTAAAAGATATGAACTCACCCACCATGTCTCCCTAATATCCTGAGACAATCATGGCTAAAACACCACTCTAAAATATAGTACATTTAAAAAAAAATTAATTGGTTGCATTTATTCAAGGGGATAAAGACTGTTGCTGATGAGTGCTGTACTAGCAGTGATGATAGTCCCTAATTTTCTTGAGCAGATCTCAGTTCAGTGTATAGAGTGATAAATAAACCATATACAAAGGACTAGCATTGTGTATGCTAATTAGAATATAAAAATGTTTGTTATTGTTAAGATGATCCACTTAAAAGGTAGAAAAATATTGTATTTACCCGTTAATTTGCACTCCAGCGCACCATCAGGGATCTACCACCTTTCCTGAAGGACGATTCCTCACTCTCACAGACCTTGGGAGGCAGGCCTGTCCTTGCCTAGAGACAGCCCCACAACCTGAAGCAAATACTCACCAGCAACTACACACCACACAGCAAAAACACCAGCCCAGGAACCAAACCCTGCTACAAACCCCGGTGCCAGCTCTGTCCACATATCTATTCAAGGGGCACCATCATAGGACCTAACCGTATCAGCCACACCATCTGGAGCTCATTCACCTGCACATCTACCAATGTGATAAATGCCATCATGTGCCAGCAATGTCCCTCTGCCATGTACACTGGCCAAACCAGACAATCTCTAAGCAAAAGAATAAATGGTCACAAATCTGACATCAGGAATCATAACATTCAAAAACGAGTAGAAGAACACTTCAATCTCCCTGGTCACTCAATAACAGACCTAAAAGTGGCAATTCTTCAACAAAAAACATCAAAAACAGACTCCAACGTGAAGCTGCAGAACTGAAATTAATTTGCAAACTGGATACCATCAGATTAGGTCTAAATAAAGACTGGGAGTGGTTGGGTCATTACAAAACCTAAACTTAATTTCCCCAATACTAATTTCTCCCTACTGTTGCTCAAACCTTCTTGTCAACTGTCTGTAATGGGCCACTCTCTTACCACTTCAAAAGAGATTTTTCCTCCTTTTGGTATCCTGCTTGTAGCCTGGCAAACTCACCCCCGCAGCGCCTCCTGCTGGTTGCTTCTGGGAATTAGCTCACATACACAGCTCAGAGCGCCCTCTGCAGGCCGGTGATCCGCCTTCTGGCATCCGCTACTGGCCCCGTGTCCCTCCCTGGACCCCGGTGCCCCTTCTACGTGGGGTTGTGCCCCCTGGCAGTAGCCCCTTTCTCTGAAGGGTTTCCCCCTCCTGGGAACCCCCCCACTCTATCCCCACTTTGCCTCAGGGTCTTGGCAACTGCCCAGTCATTAGCTAGCCCCCACGCCCTGGGGCAGACTGCAGTGTTAGCCTCTCATCATCGGCAAAGGGGTTTGGACCTGCTGCCTTGGCCTACCCCTGGGTTGCACCCTGCAACCCCAGTACCTCTTGGCCTACTTCTAGGCCACAGCCTGGGGCTTTCCGGGCAGGAGGGGGGTGCTCCCCAAGCTCCCGCTGCCCTTCCCAGCCCTGCTTTCCCTGGCCTCGTCTGTCCCTTGCAGCAGCAGGCCCTTCTCCTCTGAATGCAGAGAGAGACTTTTTGGCTCCTGGCTTCTTTGCCCTTTATAAGCTGTGGCTCCGTTTGGGCGTGCCCCAGCTGCTGACCACCTTACCCATCAGCCCAGCCTAAAAGGCTGCTTTCTCCAGCCCCGGCCCCTTCCCTGGGCTGTTTTTAACCCCTTCAGGGCCGGAGCAGGGATCCACCCTGCTACACTGCTGTTAATTGATTTTTCTTGTTAGACTGACCTCACACTTGATAAAGCAACCCCCATCCTTTCATGTATTTATAACTGCTCCTGTATTTTTCACTTCATGTATCTGATGAAGTGGGTTCTAGCGCACAAAACTTATGCCCAAATAAACTGTTAGTCTCTAAGATGCCTCAAGGACTCCTCGTTGTTTTTGCTGATACAGACTAACATGGCTACCACTTTGAAAACTGTAATGAATGTAACTTTGTTATGATCATTGTTTCTGTTGATTCTTCAAATGTGCTTAAAAATTAAAAAAGCATTAACTTCAACATGATAAACCAAATCAGAAGTGACTTCTCTCCAGAGCTGCTGCTTATTTAGCCACACATGTTTAGTCTTTTTAAATCCCACAGCCAGAACTGTCTGCCTAGAATACGGATGATATGGTCATAGGACTCCATCCAGCTTATATTGTGTACATTGCCTTCTGTGCATGCTGGCTACACAGTGCACTGACCTGTCCAAGGGAAAGGCTAGCACATTACACAAGGCCAGCATGGGGGTGGGGAAGGAAGGGGAGAGGGCACAGTCCTTCATCTCAGGAGAATTGTGAAGATGTTCAGAAGGGAGCTGATGGTGTCTGTCTCTCTGCTGTAACAGCCTGGCTTTCTGCAATGAGGCAACCTTCCTTTGCACAGGTCAGTTCATTGTTCAGCTCACATGCACAGACTTAGTGAGCTGCTTCATGGCCGTATTAGGAAGGAAAAGGACAGATCCAGGCCAGTTTAAGCAAATAAACAAATTAACCTTGTGTTTGGGTCTTCTCCCAACCCATATAACTGATATGGTAGAGCCAGGAGGTGGGAGGAAGAGAAGACTCGTGACTGTATCTCAGTTCCTGACTGCTGTTGAAGGGGTGGGGGAACCACAGTCCAGCTTAGGTGGTTTCTTCCTTCCTCCTCCATCATCCCAATCAGAAGTCAGCAAGATGACCTCAGTGTCAGAGTAGTAGTGCCTAGAAGCCAAAATCTGCTCTTATTTATACCAGTGTGAATCAGAGTAACGCCTTATATCAGTTCTGTATTAATGTCACTGGGAACAGAGGGCCTGACCCTGTTTTCACGGAACTTTGTGTCAAGATTTGTACTGAGTAAGTATGAGCCACAAAATTATATCTGGTATAATATAACAGTGCTACTTGGGCCGATGATGAATAGTGAATTCTAGTATCAAATAATAAAAAAGGCGTATTGTCTATTTAATTTGCCACCTCCTCAGGGCAAGAACTGTCTCCTACTGTGTGAGTGTACAGCACCCCACACAATGGGGCCTGATCTCAGTTGTGACCTCTTGACTCCACTGTAATATAAATATTAATAAAAACTAGTAGTGTATCACTATTTGGGGTAGTGAATCCTTGGCTTGATGACTTTAACAGAGCATTTCTTCCTGTGTGACCTTCTCCCTATTAGGTCTAAGACACCCTTACAGTCTCTTGGTTGCACAAATGCTATAAGATTATGCCAAAATCACTCTCTATTTTTTTTCCCTATTCAATCATAATTCATGAGCTAGATCTATTTTTAAAAGTATTGAGTAACTTTTTCTCTGGCTTGCTTATATGTAGGGATCATAATCCTCTATTTGTGATACTGAGGTATGAAAATGTGGGCATAATTTCAGTGTCACAAACAGAGGATTGTTAGCATCTAAGGCATGGTTCATTTAAAAGAAAATAAAATATTTTGACACATTTATTTCTGTTGTGCCCAAGTGGATCCTACATTCAGAACTCCTTTCATAGATAGCAAATATAACGCCGTGGTTCACCTGAGAGTTGCAAAAGACAAGAAGGAAGCAGAGCGTGGTAACAAATTGGTAGCCACTTATTTCTTTCCTATAACTATGCTGCATGAAGTGGCCACTTAGAAATTGACGGTGGCAGTGGGGATATAATTCAGATCCTTCATCAGAGCTCAGGCCCTGACCTCTTGAGATAAAGGAGAGTCTCTTACTTGCTAGCACATAAATGAACTATGATAAGTTCATCCATCTCAAGGCCCTCACTACCTCTCAACTTTTTCCTTTAATCTTTTAGAGGAGGCTCTTCCCACTCTTCTCTCCTTAACCCTCCCTTTCTCTATTTTCCTTTGTGCCATTTTTCTTTCCCCCTTTGCTCTGTATGTCATGCATCATCTCTTTTCCACTTTGAAACTCCTCCTTCAGGTTCACTTTTTAGCTAGCTCTCCATCACAAGTGTAATCTGTTGAGTTAATAACTTGGTCCTGTACCTGGTCGCATTAGAAATAAACATAAAAGCACCAATTAGAAGGTACTAAAATGGAACAAAGGGATCCAAATTCTTTGTAAATAATCCTCTCCAAAGAGCTTTGCCTTGTCTTCAGTTTTATGTTTTTCCTTTTCCTCTTGTGATTCATTTCTACTTGTTATCTAATCCATTCAATGTAGATTGCAAGCTATATAGGAAGGGAGCAGATGGAGTGGGCCAAAATTCCAAATAGGTCTTATGTGGTCTTTATCTGTGAGTGCAAAGCTTGGTGAGTATAAACACTGCACACTGTCTTCAGGTAGTATCTTCTCCACTTGGTCTACAAGACGCTAACACCTGGATATGCAGGGGCACCACTCATAGTGTGAGTCTGGGGTAAATGCCACAATACCCCCCTCTGCATGGATATCTTTACAATCTATTTTTCATATACGGCTAAATTTTACATGAAAATTGTCCCTTTCAGCAATGTATTTTATAGCTCATTATGCACTTCTCTACAGGATGATTCTTCAGCAGCTAGATACTACAGTGATTGGTGTGCTATCCATTTCTCTCTCTCGAGTATTTATTTACAGCCGCTGTGTGTGTAGGAGTCCAATGAGAACTCCATGCGCAGAGTGGCTATAGGAGTACGCCCAATATTCATTCAATATACTGTATGAAATATAGCTACCCGTACTGTTTTGCCTGAATGGACTGAAATGTTACCCTAACTGTAAATCATTGGAGTGAGATGGTCTATCTACTTTGGAGCTTCAGTCCTCTGGGGGATGGATATCTGTACGCTGACCTTTGGGGATATGTTATTTAGCACCTATATTTTGCCTACCTTATTATGGGGGAGAAACCTGTAGCTTTTGCTTCCATTAAGTAGTATGGTTCAGTTAATGGATAGGTAACAGGAAAGAGCATAAGGGGATGCCATTGTTAATGTGAACTCCTGTGGTTTTTATTATAGTTGCACCCTCTATAGTTAGAGTTGAGCAGCTGTTTCCATTATGAACTCCAATTTGAGGGGTTTATAACTTACTTGTTAACATTTTAGCCTGGAGCAAAATTTTAACTTTCTCGTCTTTGCCTGGGAGAATTAAAAAAAACAAAAAAACCCTCCTCCATCTAGCCATTTGAAAGTTTGCACAGATGCTGAATTTTACTAATGTTTATTGAGATTTTTAAAACTGTATATTGATTAAGTGTCCTGATTTCATAATTTCACAAAATAGTTTGAACTCTCATGTGTATTTAAAAGAAATATTGATGAAGAGAATAAGTGAGCTGTAGCAAAAAGGAGAACTGTTATGGCTAATCTGGTGTTTCTCCAATTGCAAAACTCTTCAGATACTAAGATTTTGCTTTGGAAAGGCAGTACAATGACAGTTCACTGAAATGAAAGCACGTTAGATTCATTTGGGTTCAAGTTGGATGAGAGAATTTGATGTCTGTGTATTATATTATACATACATATACACATGCACGAAATGCACACATCACTGCCTGATATGTCTGTTGAGGTGTCCTATGATATGTGCTTGGTCATAAGAATATTTAAGTCCCCTGGGCATCCAACTACATTTATAAAGATCTGAGAATGCTATCACAGGTCATCCCAAATCTTGTTCAGTGGCCTTTAACTGCCTTGGAATAATGTGTTGCCTAGCTTCTACAGTGTGCACTCATACAATATAAGGACAAACTTTTATATATAAGTAAATAAGTGAAATGTTTAGGCTCTTGAAGTTTGCCTCCATGAATTCAACCATTTCCTCCTGTATGTAAATATCTCAACCCCCCACCCCCAAAAGCAAAAATCAAAAATTGCAACAGGGCCATGCAAGTTGTTCTTTTTTTAATTCATTCATTCCTTACTTTTGTTTTCACAAGTTTAAGAAACTTGCAAAACTGGTTAGACATTCCTAGATCATTATAGAATTATATTTTCAAATAGCAGAATTTTCATGCGCAAATCAGATAGTCACTTAGGACTGGATTTACAAAGAAGGCACCTCAACATGCAGAGAGACATTTACTAAGATTTACAGGTTTACGGAAGCAGGGTAGGTACCTAACTCCCATTGATTTCAATGGGATCAAGGTGCCTAACTCACTAAGGTGCTTCTGTATATCCCAGTAGTTGCCTATCAGTGTTCTTAATGCCTAAAAACATTTGTAAATCTGGTCACTATTCTAAAAATTTTTTAACTCTCCCCTAATTTTGGATGCCCAATTTAGATACCTAGAATCTGATTTTCAGTGGTGCTGAGGCCCCACAGTCTAAAAAAGGAGATGCCTGGAGTCATTGGGCCCTTTAAAAAAATGAAGGCCTTACCCACCCAATTTGCATGGATAGGAGCTATTTATAACTGCAAGTCTATTGTTTGGATGCAGAGATTCAGGTGCAGTCTTTGAATATATGACCTTTGAATAATAATACTTTATGTACAGTAGAGATGATTTGAGGAAACTGTTTTTGGATCCAGTTAGGCTTAGTGAAGGTATTAAGTTTGTTTAGTTTTGGAAGAGAAGACTGAACCAGGGCTAGAATTAACATTTGACAGCAGCAAAGTCTTATGAGTTATTCTTGCATCATTTTGACTCCAAAAAGCTGAAATCTCCAGAGCTCAGTTGTTTCTGTGTGATAGATCCCTTCTGGTTTTGGATCCAGTTCTGAACTAAAGCTGTAGGAGTGATTTAAGATGAAGAGATTTGACTCTGAGCCTGGACCTCATAGAAATTTGTAGGGAGGGAGTGTCATTGTTTAGCTTCTAATTTTGGCACAATGTGGTAAAATATCTTTTGAGCCACTTGTGGTGTAGCCCTCCGAGCTGCTCTGGCTGTATAGAGCTAATACCTCAGCCTTTCCTTGTGACTGTCTCATACCTGTCTCAGATACATAGTTCTGAGTTTTAGTGAGGAGACAAACAGTAGGGGTTAACTACAGACTTTTCTTTACAAACCCTCCAGATGTTCTCTGTGTGGTTCCTCCCTCACAACCACTCAGCAAACTACTCAAGATGGTTTTTCAACAGGTTGATTTATTTATAATATTGAGGAGATGTGCCCCAGAAAGCAAAACAAACCAACAAAAGAAGCCACTCAAACTATCTTCTCAGGAGCAAGTTGCAGACTATTGCAGCTGGTGTTGAAGGGAATGCATGTAGAGGAACATACATTCATTCATGTACCTGCTCCTGATTCTTCACTCTGTGCTCTGAGCACATGAGGGGGCTGTTATAACTCTTCTGCATGGCAGCCTGCATGATGGTGGAGAGGTCTAGGCTTATGTGGGCTTATTTATTTAGATATATAACAGAATAAAAGTGCTGATTTGATGCTGTAGATCCCTTTGCTATAAACACAAAATATACATTGACATTAAAAAACCAGCCACTTCTCTAAAATCAGGAAATAATCAACCAGAGAGATCAACCATATTGAACAATATGTAAGACTTACTCCATCACACCCACCAATACATGTACTTACCTCACTCCCCCGTTCCCCAAAGGGCTGAGAAAATGATGGGCTTTGTAACATACGTGGAAGATCAATGGGCAAGGAAAGAATGCGAAAGTCAAGGCCTCATCACTGAAGATGACAAGCCAGAAACTTCCTCCTTCACATTTGGGGAACCTGAGTTTGACTGCCTTTTCTGACTACAGCTTCTGTGGTATGATGCAAGGAAAGGAGAGGCAGCACTGGCAGATCACAAGTTTCTCACATTGACAGGCAGTGCTTAATTTGTAACGAAAGAAGTGCCAGGGCTCAAGCAATTTTTTTACATTCATAACTGAATCTGAAACCCAGAGGTGGTGGGGCTATGAACTGCCAAGCCTAGAGGTGCTGGGGCTCAGCCCTGGCAGGTCCTGGCACAAATTTAACACTACTGACAGGTCCAAAGGCGGTTAGGATGTTATAGGTCAAAAGTCAAACTCTTAAACTCCTTCCAGAAACCAGTAAGTAGATCCCAGAGCACCAGGGTCATATACTCCTGGCAAGGTACCCCCCTAAGTAAGACGACTACAGATGTAGTGACACCAGCTTCAATTTTTGGTTAGATTTCAGATGTAGCGCAATGTAAACAAATTGTAGTAATTTAATGAGTCAATAGATCATGGTTCTTTAAAAAAAAACAAACCAAACCCCACAATTACCTGGGAGAGCAGGACCTACAGCTACTATCCTTATTAGTGAACACTAGTGTATAGGAGGAAACCACTAAATTGTCTGTGATTCCCAAGGACCTTTCCTCCCTCCAAATCTATATCTTCAGCATGGGTGCCAACTGGATTCAGTAATCATGTGCCCAGAGGAAGGGTGCAATTTCATCACGGAAAGTACAAAAAAAAGAAGATAAATTACAAGTTGGTATGCAAGATGAGATTTGTACAGGGAACAGATATTCTTCATAAAGTCAAAATTCCAGTGACAGCCTTCACATGCATGTTAGCTAGGTATGTGGTATCCGCCCTGGTTAGTTCCTGAAACAAATTCTTCATAGCAGGCTGCAAGCCAACACAGACACAATTATACTGTTTTGAATATAAACGCAAGATTTTGTGATTAGATGATCATTTTTACTGCCCAGGTAGGATGCTGTAGGAGTGAATTCAACCCAGTTAATGACCATAAATAATAACGATGGCATTATTCCTTTGTCTTGTCCTTTGCACACACTAATCTGCTCTGACAGCTAGCTTTGCTCTTTTATTAACTCTCCGTCAGCTGTAATCGGTGATAGTGAAGTCAGGCAGTAAAATTTACATGTGCCAAGTCTCACCATTTCTTTCTGAACCCTTTCAGTCTTCAGCCTCTGCATTTTGGGATGGGAATGGAAAAGAGCATGGGGTAGAGAGTGGAAGAGGGGTGCTTTTAATATCCTAAGCTATCAAGGAGGGTGTATATAACAAGTAAGAAGGATGTTTACTTTGATAAATACAAATCTATCTGAACTGTAATTTCCCCACTTCTTAAAAAACATGCACCGGGAATTGTGGCTGGTGTGGAAATGTGGACATTATCTTTGATTATTATTTTGTTTATTATTTTATTACTATAAATAAATTAGAAGTAAATGTTTACTAGATCAGCAAAATAATAATAATAAAAAAATTGATTTCACATCAGCTCATGTTCTACACCTACTACAATCCTCCATCCAGATCCAGAGTACAATTTATGCCTATTACTTGTAAGTTATCTGGTTGTCAGTGATTAAAATGGACATTTCTTTGAGACCTTATAATGACCTCAAATGTAACTATTACCCTGCTAGGCTAGTTGCAATTAGAGATCAAAGTTCTAACGAAGTAAAGACATTTGGTCCCCAGTCTGTAATTTGGTGTCTGTGTTTTGAGAATAAGGCCGACATGGTGTGCAAGGAGATGGGAGCAGTGGCTCTTAGAGAGCTGTACCCATTGGTCAAAGATAATGAGAGAACAAAATAATCAAATCACATTTCACAATGCAGTATGCTATGTGCTTTTAATTATGAAGCCTTCATCACAAAATGGAGTGAAATGATAAGCAAAAATTTTATAAACTAGCACAGAAAATGTGAATGTTAATTATTTCAGCCAATCCTTTTAGTAGAGTAACACACTTTTTTTTTTTTCAAGTTGGCTTTAGGAACTGAGAGAGTGTAGTGTGGCTATTTTACAATTCTAATTTTTGCTATTTTTGTTGATGGTTGTCACATTCTGAAAAAGGAAGCAGGAACCAAAAAGAAATGGGTTCTTTCGCACAGTCATGGATCACAGAGCATTTCAACGTTTGTCTCACAAAGGAAGATACAATCATTTAGAACTGTCTTTCCCGGATTGTTACACTAGCATTTTATTGAGATAGGCATTTCTTTCCCATAATCATATTCTGCACTGACCATTTCTCTCTCAATGATCAATCTTTTCTAGTTTTTTCTTTTTCTGAATATAGATTTTGTGTGCGTAAAAGCATGGTCCTGCTCAGAAAAGCAACTGTAAAAATGACACTATGGAAACTCTTGATTACTGTCTCTCTCTGATTTCCAGACAAAGTGTGATCAAGTTTGCTAGTAAACAGATAATTGGGTCTACACCAGGATAAAGCAGGAGTAGGGTGGTGAGATGTCCCAATATTATAGGGAACATCCTGATATTATGGGCTTTGACTTATATAAGCAACTATACCCCTCCCCACAATTTTGTGTGTCACAATTTTTTACATTTGCTATCTGGTTAGTCCAATCAGGAGTAACCTAATAGGTGGAGTTACATTGGTTTAAAACTGGTGTGAGAGCAGAATTAAGCCCACTGTTTCTAACCGCCAACCATGTAAAATTGGGATGGGCTCTGAGAGTCAGACTGATTTCTTTCCATTTTGCATATACTGGCCATTAATAAATGTCCATTTACACCAGCATACTTATTACATATCTCCATATTACACCAGCATACACCCATTATTTTTAGATCACATCTTCAGTAGCACTTGTGCAGCCCTGTTCCCTTCAATGGGCTTGCACAGGTATAACTGGCTGGAAGTTAGTGAACAATTCTATTGACAATTCATAGTCTGGAATGGAATCCAGTTCATTCTTTTTTAGCTGTGTTGGCTGTGCAGGGGAAACTGGAGCAAAAAGCTGCAATCACTTCTTTTAATTCTTAAAATCATAAGTTAGTACTCAGAACACAAATCTGCTGCATAAGAAGTTATTTTTCCAGAGTCATTTTTCAGAGAACTTTACTCTCATTAAAATTCATCTCTGTAGAGCCTGTTGGGTCGTGTTGCTGAACTTCCTTTCAGTGTATTTTATTGATATGTAAGTGATCTGGGTACCCTGTTGTAAACCAATTTAAGATATTGATCCTGCAAGCTGCTGCACATGGAGAGACTTACACTTGTTTTGGACTTCCAATGGCTTCAGTAGGGCTTTGCAAGGAGACAGAGGTCCTTCACAGACCAGTTTGTAGGACCAGGGCCTAGGTTTATAAGGTCCATGGGGAACATTTGCGATGAAAAGCATGCCATAAATGCGAGATCATTCGCATAGTAAAAATACGTACACCATTGTGCAAGATCCATTTTGCAAAGATTTTGTTTTTCTCTTGGCATGCTGACTTGGCTGATTGAACTGTAAAAAACTTTCATCAAGAAAGGGCTCCACTAGCCCCTGAGAAAGCGCAAATTGCAGGTATGGGTGAATGAAATAAACATTGGTCAGAGTTTTCAGAAGGGCTCAGCACTCAAACAATCACGGGTGCAGAGCTCCATTGAAAATCTGGCCCAATAGCTCTATTTCCTAACATACAGTGATGGACCTTCAAAACTTACCAGTTTTATGTCTAAGAAACAGAGATTCTCCTATGTTTCCATTGTACTTCATTATAATTGAAATCCCTTGATTACTGTCAATATTCAACAACAAGAACTTATTTAAAAGAGCTGGCCAACAATGGGGAGATATATTAAAGAAAAAAATGTTAATTTGATTTTCTATTTATTATCAAAATGTTGCACTTGTCCAAATGTTTCAACCAGCTCAGTTATTTAGGTATTTTAAGACAACTCCTGAGTTGCCACTGTGAAACTGTTTTCAGTTTCTCCCATAAACCTTGCTCTGTGAGCTGTTGAAATATCCCATCAAAAACCCAGGCAAGGGTTATATAAATGTCGTCTTTATTTTACAAGCGAAACAGAAAAGAAAATACACAAACTACTGTTATCCATTGAAAGGAAGAATCTGCTAAGCTACAGCACAAGTTAGAAGGAATATTTATGACCTAGAATATGCTGGCAGAAACAGGTTTCTGCCTCCTTCCCTATTTTCTCAATCAGTAACCAAAATCTCTATCATTTAATAAAAATGATAAAACTCCTGCTCTAACTTCTATACCTGGCCTCAATGTGATTTTGACTGGCCGAGAATTCAGTCAGCACAGGAACTGTGGGAGACCGCTATTAGACTGCCTTCCAAGGACCCCTCCAGCCCCTGCACATCCCTCACAAGCCCTAACATAAGTACATGATGGGGGAGGAAGAAATATGTCAAAGGTGGTATGGGTTGGGGGCATGTTGGGGCAGTGCTGCAGCACACAGTACTGGGGAGATGCTGGCCAGCACTGTGACCAAAAGCAGCCTAGGGAGGCTGCCATAACTTTTGCCTCCAGTGCTGTTTAAATTATTAGGAGGCCTTGCCTTTAAGCTTCATGTTTTGAAGCTTTCCTTCATAACCATTTAGACTAGAAACAGTTTTTTGTTTTTGTTTTGTTTTTGAAATGAAAGATGAGATTCAGACATCATCACGTAGCTAGGGCAGCTGGAAAAATACCACATATCATGAGACTCAGGATAAAATTGTGAGAGCTGGCAACATTGGTAACCTGTGTTTTCTGTCACATTTATGACTGCTCTACACTAATCCAGGAAGTTACTGCATCACAATACAGCGTTTATATCACAAATAAGAAACATCAAGTTAGCTAGTTAGAGGTTCGCATAACTCACAAGTTCCAGTACATATATTGTTAGAATCAGAGAACACTATGTACTAGCTCCTGTGCAATACTGCCTGGGTGCATCAGTGGGGTTTGACTCTTTAGGGTAAGGACCTTCCGTCCCTATTTCCCCCCCATCATGTACTACCATGTATTAGATTTCAACTCAACGCTCAAAGAAGCATTAGGATGGCAGACCTGCTCCCATGCTGGGTGGGCATGTGATGGCCATAACAAGGGCACATGGTTAGTTTTCCAACTGTTATTTGCCACACGGGCAATATGGAGTGTATGCAATTTCTTGGTATGTCCAAAGCAATCCTGCTCTGGCAGGCAATGTTTGTGAGGTAAAGCCGTCACTGGCCACTTCTCCCACTCAGCACTCTGGGTAAAACAAGATTTGCTACTTGTTCACACCTGATCACATCTGAGGAAGGCTGGAGCAATTCACTCACCTGCCAGAGTGTGTTCTGCACCATGCTGTGTGCTGTTATAAATCACTTTACTAGCCTGTAATTCTTGAATGAATTTTTTGTAGGGGGAGAGGGTGGGGCTAACAGAATTCAAAACAGATTTACTGAAAGCCCTTTACGGGTAAATACAAAAAGACAGCCCAGCTGCTGCTGTTCTACAGCACAGTGAAAAACTACAGGCGAGAAACACTAGTAATTAGTTTCATTTGAAGGTAAAGGAAGGTCTTTGAGAATATCTGGGATTAATTATAAGTAAGGGTTAGTCACGATTTCCATTTATTTATTTTTTTAAGGGTTCCATGTTGTCAACCCACACACCATCTTTGTAAGGCTTACGTCTCTACTGACTTCAATGAAGTTGCACTAGGAATTAATTATGAACATTAAGGGCTTGATCCAATACACCATGAAGTCAATGGCAGTGTTGGCTAGATTCTTAAATAGATCCTAAATCTAGTTTAAAACACATAGGAGATTTTCAAAGGCACAGAGAGATAATTGGCATCCAACTTCTATTAACTGGGTACTTAATGTCCCTTTGTACTTCTGAAAACCAATCTCATAGTGGTTAAAATCAATATTCTGTTGGCTTAAGATTTGTTCTGCCCATTGTAACATAAAATAAAAAGTGCCACTTCACAGTTATGTATGGGTACATGTGCTAGGATTCTGTTGTTTTTGTCTAATAAATTGTCCAAAACAGAGTACAGTAGTTAACTTTTCAAAAAAGGTGACCCACATTATGAAATGTAGCTGCTTCACATTCTTTTATGCCCACTGCCCATGATGTCCATTTCATGTTATTGATGAATCTGAAAAGTCCCTTTGACTTGTATTGTGGTGATATAGGAGGGGTAGTTTTGTGACTATAGGTCAGGAGTGGGAATCAGGGGATGAGAGATCTATTCCTGGCTCTGGAAAAGACTTGGGTGAAATTCTGTCCCCCACTGAAGTCAACGGGAGTTTTGTGACATTGAGTAAGTCACCTTAAACTTTCTGTTTCTTGGTTTTTGCATTTTTAAATGGGGAAATCATTTAATGCCTTATTCCTTTGGCAGGGCTTAGTGACCCAATAGAACACAACATGAAATATTTTAGGTAGTATACAGGGCCGGCTCCAGGCCCGAGCATGCAAAGCATGTGCTTGGGGCGGCATGCTGCACGGGGCGCTCTGCCGGTTGCCGGGAGGGCGGCAGGCTGCTCCGGTGGATTTCCCGCAGGTGTCCCTGCGGAGGGTCCGCTGGTCCCGCGGCTCCGGTGGAGCATCCGCAGGCACGCCTGTGGGAGGTCCACCGGAGCTGCGGGACCGGCGAGCGGCAGAGCGTCCCCTGCGGTGAAATGGCTAGAGCTGGCCCTGGTAGTATATGTGATAGGATGGTTCACTTGATATTGATTTGGGCCCCAAAATGCAACCTGCCATAAACAAAAAATATTTTGGTTAGTTGTTTCCAAGAGCTAAAGTAATGTTATCTTTCTAGATCATGGTAACATAACAAATCTCTGTTAATATGATTTATATGTAAAAGGAATGAGATACAAAAGCACATGAATAAGTTGAAGGGGTAAATTTGCAAAATGGCCTCAATCCTATCAACACACACACAGCTCTGGGGTGTGTGACCATAATTGTTTGTGTGTTTAAATGATGGTGAGCCTAAAGATGTATGTGTACCCAAAGCAAGCCCTGGTCTGAAATATTTGCCTCTTAGTTAAATGACAAAAGCAAAGTTAAGCATAGTTAAAGTTTGAAGTTGTTCTATCCTTGACCTCCTCCCTGTTTCCTAGATATAACAGTATGTGAGATATGGATTAGATAATCTAAAGGGTCTTTCCCTTCTCTAACTTTTATGATTTACATATAGAGCCATTTGCTGTTCTCAATTCATATGTGTATCATCCATTGACATCAGTGAGGAGTTATGTTGTAGCTCAGTGGTTCTCAACCACTTTGGGGGCCGCAAGCAGGTTTCAGGGGGTCCGCCAAGCAGGGCCGGCATTAGACTCTCTGGTGCCCAGGACAGAAAGCCAAAGTCCCATGACATAGGGCTGAAGCCCAGGGCCCTGAGCCTGGCCACACAGGTCTGAAGCTAAAGCCTGAGCAACGTAGCTTCATGGGAGCCCCTGTGGCATAGGGCCCCAGGCAATTGCCTTGCTTGCTACCCCTCAACACCAGCCCTGGCTTTTATATGCAGAAAACAAGTTGTTGTGGCACAGGTGGGCTGTGGAGTTTTCATAGCATATTGAGGTGGGCCTCAGCAAGGAAAAGGTTGAGAACCCCTGTTATAGCTGAAACCTTCCATGCTAAATGAGATTGTTTCATTCTGAGACACATTCTGTGGGTTAGCAGAAAAAAGTGAGAATGGTAAATTCATTAATTTGGAATCTCATTTTTTGCTATCTTTAGTTTGACTTGCTTGTATTCATGCTGTATCAATAGCACACTAATTCATAAACCTAACCTCACTTGTTACCTTTCCTTCCCTGTGTACATTTAATGCTTGGGGTAACTTTAATTGTTTTACATCCTAAAATGTAAATTCATGGAATATTCTACAGCAGAGTCAACAGAATAATGCTCTGTGACACCGCGCACACACTTCTATCCAGATAAAAAATAATCAGGCAAAAAACCTCTAATGCAAAGCAGATCTGGAGGTTAGTTTAAAAAAAAAAAACCTGAGAAAAGACAACAGTGCTACTTAATGAATTATGAAATTCACAGTTTTAAAGCTATTTGACACTTCTTTCTGCTCATAAGAACAGCATTTCCATCACCAGATCCTGTCAGAAAGTACTCATTAAAACTTCCTCTTCTCATACTGTATATAAAGACAAGGAGAAAAATGGCTGTAACAGCGAGGATTTTATTCAGATGCTCAGTGCAGCCCAATTTGCATAAATTCTAATAAAGCATTATTAAAATCTATTAACACTTGTCTATGGCAATTAACTTAAGTTTCTATTTTAAATTATTGTGTTTCATGCAAAGTGAGATAAGGAAATGTGGAGGACTAGCAGAGACTGCAGTGTAATCTCAAGGAAGAGACGTATTCAAAAGGCCCTAAACTTTAGGAAAGAATAAATATTGCCTGAGCTTTCTAAAGAGCAAATGGAAAATCCTTGACTTTTTATGGAGTTGAGATTCAATCATGACTGCCGTCAGATGTTTATTTTACAATGTACGTATGATATATAAACCTAGTGAACATTATGATATTTCATTATAAAACCCTGAGCACACTATCCTCTGGAGAGAATAGAAAATTTTAACTAATATTGATTATTTAGTACAAACTGCAGAGATCATAACTTACGATGAAAAAACACCAGGAATAGATTTAAAATTTTTATTTTTATTTATAGGTTCTGGCAGGTTTCATGGGGGTTGGTCAGTATTCCAGTAAAAATTAATTCATGGAACCTATTTATTTACTACTGTATAGCTTGGCTTTGTTTTCTTACACAAATAACTGCAGAAATCGGCTCAGCTAAAACAGGGAGAGACGTTACCCTGGAAATGGGTTTGCCGTTCTGACTTTCACTAACTCTATTTAATCCTGCTTAGATTGCAGGGCTTTTTATGCTATGTTGTATATATCTAGAGCACTTGATTGAACTAGCCATAATCTAGCCAACCTGTGCCCAGTTCTTAGTTACACAGTTACTGTGCTTGGGGCAGGAACACAGTGGGTAGGCAATGCCGATTTTAAGCCATCTTTTGTGTTCTGCATATTCTATGGCTACAAATTAAAGCAGCTTCAGAGCAGTTCTAATTTATGTACTTCTTCCCATGACTTCCTGTGCGGCCTGGGAAGCCAGGAATAGCTGTAGTATTGCTCTGGTCATCTACCTTCCCCACCTTTTAGCTTGCTTCCTCCCTTCCCTAACACCAGGGCTCTGAGCAGGGCAGCCTAGAGTCAGTCTTAAACTAGCTCAGGAAACCCTCTGTAGCTGCAGAGGATTTTTTCAGGGTGCTGATGTAAAGGGGCGTTAGTGCAATTAACAGTCATGTCTCCTGTATTTAAATTCTGTGGCAAAATAGCATGTGATAGATTCCCAGTTTTAAGATATTGCATAAATTGTTATATTTAAATACTGGAAAACCATCAATCAAATGTCAGCCAATGGAATCCATGAAAAGACCTGCATTTGTGAGGGAGTGCAAGTCTCTGCTTCTCATTTTTTCCAGTCCAGCCCTGCTGTCCTGACTCAAACAAAGCTCCCATTGAAGCCAATAGGAATTCTGCCTTTTTGAGGAATGAAGAACAGGACTATTAAAAAACACTTTAGAATTGTGTATATGCAAAATCTAAGTCTTAAGACTTTTAGACTTGCAATAAGAAGAACAGGTTAGCACAAGGAATTAGTTATGGTTTGCAGTTTGCTTATAGTACGCCATTCCAAAATGAACTCCCCTGTGGCACCATGACTGAAAAGCTGGGTTTGGAAGATCATCTATGAAGGCAACCGAGAAGTCTCTTATTTCTCCTTCCTTTCAGGGGAAAGTGGAGAGAGACAATTGGTTCAGAGTCATTTGGGGTTTACAGAAAACAGGCAGTGTGAGGGAATTGATCTGTGCTTCTCTGATCAGGGAAAACAAAAATCAACTCCTCGGTCTGCCTAGCAGTTTGCAATCTTTTGCAGACTCTCGGATATTTATTTGGATATGAATCCATCCATCTGTCCAAAACCAAATCCAATCTATATTCGTTCTAAGAAGACTGTTTTGTCATGAAGTTTGGTATTTATTTGCAAACGTAGCTTATGTCTTAGAAGGAAATGAAGATTTTTACTGGTGCCCAATTTATCTTTGGCCTATACTTCCAGTATTGACCACAACGTTTCCTTTGCTTAGGAAGCCAGAATAACTGTGAAATAACAGAATACCCACCTATTAAAATAGTCATCCACTATTCTGTGAGATTGTAAAAGGTCAGAACACAGCCTCTTGCCCTTCTCTTTGACCTTAAAATGGCCGCTTGCCTTCAGATGCCTCCATAACAATAAAGATTTTGGGCAAAATAGACTATGGGAGGGTTAAATTAAGTATACTTCTTCGGAATGCTTTGTGAGATTTGCTCCTGTGTGGGGGGAGTCCCTGTTTCTTTTGCATATAGCTAGAGATGCTCTCATTTTCTTGACTACCTGCTGCATAACCATTTTAAATTTGTTCTTATTTGCGTTTTTTGAACTTGACAACAAAGAATGTCGGGCCTAACTGTGGTTGCCTTCTGGGAGAGGCTGAGAGTCCTCAGCTCCCATTGATTTGTTTGAAGCAGCAGAGTAGTTTGGCATGTTAGAAGCAGTCCCAGTGGGTAATATGCACAGACACACATGTGATGTAGTTATCCAAGTATTAAATTTCATTTATCACGTACCTTTGGCCACCTCACCTGCATTCTGCCCATTAATCCATTTCCACGGGGATTTCTTATAACACTCCAAGCCTCAGAGCATCTAAAAACAAAGCAAACAACCTGCTATGGAGAAGTTTACCTCTTCCCTTACCCTCTACTCACTCCCCAGTATGGAATTTTCCCATTCAAATTACTCAAGGCCTGAGGCCCAAGGTTGACAACAGTCAGTCTGCATCAGTGACACGTCTGAAGTATGATGACTCTCAGCCACTCAGAGCTGAAATCTTTACACCACTGAAGCTTTAGAGCTTTATCCCATGGAAAAGGGGAGAGTCCTAGCTTTTCAATGGGATACCTGGTACTTGATTTTAGTATTGGAGCAGCCTGAAATAGCAGACCTTAAAATCAGACTGGTTTTATCTCACACCTAGTTGTACTTTTGATATCAAGGCTTCATGATTGCATCTCATGTTTAGTAATGAAGCCACATGCCCTGAAAAGCTTCATTTGGTACAAAACGCAGCAGCTAAGCATCTACGTGGCAAGAGGCATCCATGAGTATGTCACCTTGGCACCCTGTTCTTTGGTTCTCCATTGAATAGATAGTCAATTTTAAAGTCTCTGTCCTGATATTTAGAGTCCTCCAGAGGTTGGACTAAGCTATCTGTGGTCACTTCTGCAATCAGAATGTACCATGACATGTCCATTCCACTGGAACCAAGGAACTCTGGGTCAGTAGAGGGAAGTTCGAGAACACAAGGGTCCAGTCTTTACAGGAGCTGGTCCTATGCTGTGGAACTTACTCCTTACAGAGATAAAAATCACCATGCATTTAATCACAACTAACTGCAAAGCTCATTTCCTTGACCTGACTTTCCCTTAATAAAGACTTTCCAACTCACTCCAAATGCACAATTAAAATAAAATATACATTCTGCACTCTCATTAATCACACAATTTATCCAACAAAATAAAAATACATTATTATTGCTGCCTCTGTTTTTAGGCACTCAGATACTATAGTCATGGGGGAGCACAGAAGTATTTAGATTGGTAGATTGGATAAATTACATTCAGAAAAGCTGCTTTAAGACATTTTCTTTAGAAGCATCTGTAATCTTTTAGTTATTTTCTTTCTCTGAGGCCTGCTAAGTTGAACCTATGAAAGAAATACCAGTAATGTTTTAAAACACTCTTTAAAGCATTTCTAAAATTGTTTTTCTGTAAGGTATGAGGAATATACAGAATAGCTCAACAGTGTAACATGGTATAAAGATTGTATTGACACTTCTTTGGGATGACCTGCCCAACTCATTGTAGCTTTGTCTCTCATGAGGGATATTGCCACCCCAAATTCATGCATCTGGATCCTTTGTATGTATTCTGAATATAATCTCTCACACATAGATTTTCTCTTTTTACACCTGTATTCTTTGTATCAGCCACATTTCCATTGATGCTGGTAGGAATTTGAGGTCTGCGAATGCAGGAGTAGGCCACAAATGACTATCAACATGAGGGATGGGAGAACCTGATGATGTTCTGTGATGATGTTGTGTGTTTGTCAGAGTTTTTAGTAAATTGAAGAGAGAGAGGGGAAAAAAACATGGGGATTTCATTAAACTTTTCTGAATGGGATCTAAACTTGTGCAAATGAGTTGTCATCCCTAGTTTGTTGAATCGTTATCAATAGTGACCATGAGAACCTGAGCACAGCATTCTGAGCTTTGGAGTGCCATGACTAGTCTGTGCATCAGACAAAAACAGGAGCATATTTATTTTGTTCTGTGACAGTATCCATCCCAGCAGACTTGCTGAGAAATGTACTTAATGTGTCAAAAGAAGGGGATCGATGATATCAAAAACACCTTGGGAAGATTTGCCAGCCACAAATGACATAAACTCATAATGGACAGAAATGAAAGCAAAATTTTAGTGACAAACAGCCACTGATAAACTTGAACAGACCAGTCTGGACAAGCTGACCTTTTTCTGCTGCTAAACAGGCAGCCTACAATTAAAATAAATAAATAAAATCCCCAAACCCAACTTTCCCAGGCAAACCAATGCATTGAATATTTGAGTTAAGGACCTTTATCATCTATGAATTTGTCATCTCCATCTGTTCTTATGATTGTTTTCTCACATTTTGCTGCCGCTATTCTTGCTACTTTGCTGTGCGCAGTCGCTGATAAATATGTTGCACTTGCTGCTGGAATGGCAGTGCCTTTAAAAATGCTCAGGAAGATTTTGTTTTGTTTCTTCTGCTATAGTTTTTCACTCTTGCTGCTTGCATGCAGACTTTTCAATATCTTTAATGGCTTTCCTTTTCTCCTCCCCAGCCAATTTTTCTGTGACTGCTTTTGCAAAATGCTTCTGGGTTCCCTTCACACCATATAAAGTGTAGACAGATGAATGTTTTCTCTAATGTGTTTATGTAGATGATGAAAAAGAAAACAAACCTAGAACTAGGATTGGATTCATCACTGGTTTATTGGAGTGCCATTGTTGCTTGTATTTGGAAGCACTTTATCCCAAATACATTTTTTTGTAAAGTAAATAAATAATAAATGACAAACAACAGTACTGAGCTTAGCCCAGCATGAGTATTGACAGTGGTTACTGCTGACAGCTTTTTGCTGTTTCCAAACAACATGTTTCATTCCCTTAACTCCATTGTCACAGGGAATTGGGCTGTACCAAACTGTTCAGCAGAAACACGCATGATGGAGACTCATATTCAGGATTTCACTCTGTCTTGATTTGAAGTGGTGTTGACTAAAGCTTGCCTGGAGACTTAAGCCTAAAGCTCTGTCTGAGTTACAGGCTACATATATAGTGGAATTCAAAGACCAACAAGATTCTTTGCAAAGAACAGAATGACATTATTTTGGGGAGCTCTTGTACTTAGAGCAATTTGACTCTGTTTAATTCCAAAGTGACCTAGTGAATATAGGGCAGACCTCTGAAAACAGCTTCTCCTGATAGGTAAAGAAGAAGAGCGATCGGCTGCTCTTCAATATGGCAAGGATGAATTTGACTTTATGGACATGATTCCCCAAAGTTCTCATATGCTCAACTCCCCAGTGAACTAAATGAGAGTTGAGGGTACTGAGCACCCCAGTATCCAGTCCCATGTGTCCGACTCTTGAATTAAACAGACAGACGAATAAGTCTCCCTAATATAAGTGTCTAGAAGGTTTCAAGTTACAAATGTTTTTCCAGACATGCCAGCTGGGCTTAAGAATTGCTGCAATACTGTACTTGCACTTTATGCTGAATTATTCAGATAGGAAACAAAAAAACAGCTGATGAGAGCCATAGCAACCCAGTGGGACTGGCCCTCTGCTTTCTCGCTAGGTTTTTCAAGGTCATGTGTGTACTCATTAACAGTACGTGCAGCTAGCCAGCAGCAGGTATCTGTGTGACATCCGTCAGCTACAACTCTTCCTAAGAAAGATCTTTACTTATCTTAATGCAAATATTGGCCACAACATGAACTTAGTTTCTTTTATTACTATTGTTGTTCCAATACAGTATAAATATTAGCTTTTGTACTACATTTACCAGAGACAGCATTCAATAACATTTAATAAAATGGCAGAAGGTACCTTGTGTGGATTAAAAAGATATTTTTCTGGCCAAGATTTGAGTGTCACTAAGTGCAGAATACAAAGGTCTGAAAACAGTTAACAATTGCTCCTATTTGCGGGCATATTTATTGTATGAAAATACAAAAGTATTTTTTTTACATTTCCAGATCAATATTTTTTCAACCATATTATTGTGGAGGATGTGACCTGGCATGGAGTAAAGTGTGGAAAAAAATTCCACTGTATATTTATGAAAAGTGAATTTTAAGATCAAATGCTCAATTTGTAATATTCTTAATTCTTAAAGAGTTAGGCTCCAACCCTACAATCAGGCATATTAATGGAACTTTAAAGGGACTACTAGTAGTGGTAATAACTGTGTCCCATAGTAGAAGTGTGTGCACGATCCACCCTTTGCAGTTACATACAATAAGTCATCCAAACAAAGAGGAGAAGCAGTACCATGTGCCTGATGTAAATAACCATCAGTGTGAATTCTGAATACAGAATACTTGCAATGAACTCTTCAGACTGTTCATAAACTTTATCATTCTTTATGAAGAAATCCACCAATAATTTCACATACTGAATACTTTTGCTATCTTGTTTATGAACATCCGCAAGCAGAGGAAGGTTGAATGTGATGAATAAATTAATTGTTACAAACAATTTGTTGAGCTGCACGCAGTTATGCAGGCAACTTTTCACTATTTCTTTGCTGCTATACTTCATCTGTCGTATGTCGTGCGAGAACGTTTTGCTGTATGTTTCCATAAAATTATTTTAATAGGCTCTAGAATAAACAGAATAATAAAATGCTGCACGTGTATCTAAGGTGTAGAAAATTTTTATAAATATTATAATATTTGAGAAATAGCATGCGATTATAGTCTTTCTTTGTCTCTTTGTCCACACGACCTTAACTTTATTTTCTGAAACCCAAGTTTCTCTTTATAGTGGTTGTATACAAAGAAATGACTATATGTAACTATCTATATTACATTATAAAGGAATGCAGGTTCTGGAAGGATTAAAAAGATTAAAATGAGAAAAATGATATGCAATAATAGCATAGAAAACCAATGGAAGAAGGGAAGCAACATGGGGAGAGAAACTATGTTCTGGCACAAAAGAAGAATTTGAACCCCAGCATCAATCTCAAGGATTTAGAATGAGCAGTAGTTTCTAATAGTACCATATATTGTCTTATCTCATGGTTGCTTACTGTAATTTCATCAGCATTGTTACATCTATGAAATTATTGTATAGACCCATGGAAAGGGTTTTGATAATTACACCTAGAATATTCAGTATGTACCATTTTGATTTAATATTAACATCATGGCATTTGCAGCTCTTTGAACACTAGTGAGCTAAGAGGCTACAGTACAATACTCAGGATCTCACATATGGTTAAAGTAAGAGTTAATGGCTATTGCAGATTTACTTTGCTCTTGAGCCAAGAAGAGTTGAATGCTTGGAGCCAAATATGAAAGCTCATCACAACCGGATGAGATGGAAAAGCAGTCTCTGCGACATATTGATAGCCGTGGATGACAGACGTGATATTTATTGCCATGGACAGAAAAATTTATATACATTAAAAAATGCAAACTTTGGAGAAATGATAGGGAGCACTGACAGGAAGCGCCTAAGAACAAATTTCTGCAAGAAAAGGCTGCTGCGGGAAGCAGCTTCAGTGAAAATATGTTTTATCTGTTCTGATTTAGGAGAAAAATTGTAGAACGCCGGAGGAGTCCATTTCTGAAATATAATTTCCTTTCTCTTGCTAAAAATCCCCCAAACTTTTTGAAAACAATGTGAATACTACTTGATAGATTAGGTTATTTTATTAATAGGAATATATAAACTGGTTCAGAAAACATCACAACCTCAGTCCTTCACGTACCCCAAAGCTACTCAAGCTGAAGGGAAATGAAGTTCTGAAATTGCCGAATAATTTTTGCCCCATTTTTTTGCATACACACAAAAGTAGGATGTGCATAGAACAACACTGTCCATGCTTTAGATTCAAAATGTAGGGTTTGTGTATAATTTTTCACCTATTATATGAAATATTTGCAAAATTACATATGTATTTTACAAAACCCAGTAGAATAATAGAAATGTTTTAATACATTTTTAAAATAAAAGTTCTCAATGAAAATACCTTTTATTTAGATTTACACATCCCCTCCGGTGTTTCCACCCTAAATACAATCGGATTGCGATAATACATGAGAACTAGAAAGTGAAATGAACTCTAAACAAAAATGACATTGACTGGTCTATTTGCATTGTCCGAACTGAGTAAAGTGCAAAATGTAAGTGGCCATTTCAGCAAGGATGAGTTGGAAGATGGGGATTGAGATTGTGTGAGGAGTTCCTTACCTCCATCACATCTGTACAGGGGCAGCATAATTTTATTTAAAGGTCTTTCTATGGTGCTCATCACTATGGTATGCATCCCACAAACATTAATGTATTTTTATCCTCACTATGCCGTTGAATTGTAAGGAAGTCTAATTATCTCCATTTTACAGATGGGAAAACCGAGGCACAGAACAGTTAAGTGTTGGTTGAAAATTTTCTGTGGAAAATTGTTTTTTTTTACAGAAAATTAGATTTTCAACCAAATGATTTGTTTCTTTTTTTAAAAAAGTCTGCTTTCCACAGAATTTTCCAAATTTTCTTTAAAAAAAAGAAAAAGGTATCAATGAAAAAAAATCTGAAAAGCAAAACCGTACTTTGTTATGAAGTGAAAAGTTGAAATCTGGATTGGAAAATTTTGATGACATTGAAATGTTTGTGGGAAAATAACCCATTTTCCCTCTATCTCTGGTAAAGTGACTAGCCCCAGAAGTCAATGTCAGAGTTGAGAATAGGACCCAGTGGTCTTAACCACAAGTCCATCCTGACTGGGGAGGACATGGGGTCTTACAAAAGGGGCCATCAGTGCTAGTGATCTCATGAGAGGGGGATGTCTGGTTTTCACTGGTGATTGTTCAGTTGTCCTGAGTCCCATTGCTCTGCAGGCTAACGAGTGCATCAGGAGACATGAAGCCTCCAAGAGCTACTGCATGGCCATTGCTTGCTCCTTCCACCATTGCTATGGCAAATTTTGTATCTCCATTAATTAAGAAACAGTAAGTAGATTTGAAAGTTCTCTCTTGTTTATCGTGTGAGATACTGCTAATAACACACAAGTAAGGGACATTTAAAATTTTTATATATATTTTTTAACCTGGATGAATTATTTGAAATACCATGAGAATGACCGCGGCTGGTCTAATGATATTTCTTGCAAGGAATGGGAGTAGAAGTTCCAAAAACTGAAATGAACCTATTGTCTTCAGATTTCCACCCTAATTCTGCAGACTTCAGAGTGGTGGATAGATTGTGTAAGTAATAAACTTTTGGATGCCTGTGTGAGCTGAATTCAATCTCCATAAGTGAAATTCTAGTCCCATTGACGTAAATAAGCAAAACTTCCATTGACTTCACTAGGGCTAGGATTTCATCCTAAACATTCTGAGCTTTTCCTGTTGCTAGTTATAGGCATAAACCAAAGCCCATTGAAGTCTACAGGAGTCTTTCCATTGCCTTCAGTGAGTTTTGGATCAGTCCCTATAATATTTTCAGAATAGCAGAGTAGAGATAATGATGCAATAGGTCTATGATGCATGAAAGGTTACTGAGACAGGAAAAGAAGGTATAACCATATACCTGAGAGATTCCAACCCATACAGTGTAATATATGCCACAGTAGTTTAAGCTGCTGCACATTTAGTACTGGGAGTTTTATAGAAAAGCAAAACATACAATTTAATTACAATTGCTGCAATGAAATCCAAGTTGATCTAGTTTCTCCCACATGAGCTGACCACAATTTTAAGCTTGGCATAGCCTGAAAGCTTGAGGAATGTATTTCCAGTAATTGCCAGGCCACTTCATTGTTCCTGTGTATACATAAACACTAGGCTGTGATCATAGTGGTCATGCTTGAGCTGCTATCTGAAATTCACTTGTGCTAAAAGGATTGACTAATTTGGTTCATACTGACAGCAGTTTCCATTTACTGTATTAGCTTTCGTTGACTTTAGTGCTGTGCATCTCCAGCTAGAATAAGAAAACAAAACCTGTTAAAAGTACTAGAAACAAGTCACCCCCACATCACACAGCAGACAACCTTCATGTCATCTTAGAAAGTGAAGCTGGGCTCCAGAACATCAGTGTGTAAAATACAAGCACCGCAGAACATGTACAGACTAAAACACAGCCTTTCGTTTTTAATGATACGTGGGGAGGGGGGGGAGGCAATAGCAGCAGTTGGTCTGTTACGTGGTAAAGAACTTGTCCCTCTTATTGGCTTTAATATTCTTCACCTGTGCCCTATGCTTGTATTTGTTTATATCCACAAATGCTACTCCAGATATGTTGTAACCTACTTTCTACAGGCTACATTGTGTCGTTGTTACTTAGGCAAAATTCCTTGTGAAGTCAGTGGAATCTGTTAGTTCAGGCCTTTTTTCTCCTCCTAAGCTGCAACCTATGCAGTTGTTAAGGGTTCTGTGGTATTATGTAAACTATTTGAACTGTTCAGGTACAAACTAGACCAGTCTCTTTATTCTTTCCTAATAAATATCTTTTAAGCTTTCCTAAAAGTATTGATTGCTGGTAATTTAATGTGCCTGAACTGTGAAAAGCTGTTATGACACTTTCACACACTATTGCAATTTTTTATTTCCCCAGTCACAGACAAAAATGGAAGACTTTCCTTGTTTGAAATATGTAATACGTAATCCAGCTAACATCACCAGCGTCCGTAGCCAGAAACTACAATTTTCAACAGCTAACCCATTATTTTAAAAGATCCATGACTTCTTTTAAAATAGGTCATTATTTCTTTGCTCTCCTTTAAAGAAAAGATGAACAAAGAACAAATTCTTCAAGAATTTTGACCCCAGTTCAGCACATTTATGCATTTGCTTAGTTTTTTTGAAGTCACTGGAAATTAATCTCCTGCCTAAAGTTAAGCATGTGCTTAATACTTTGCTGAATAAAGATGGATTGCTGATTAGCAACCATTGAGTGGAGATTTTAAAGGTCTAATCCTGCAAATCCCTTACTCACTTGAGTTAACTTCAGTGGAAATGCTCACATGAATAAGGGTCAAGAATTGGAGGACCAAGAATCAAGTATATAAAGATATTTCATTAGATTAAGAAAAAAACTCCCAGATCCAATACATGCTCCAAGCAGCCAGGGCCGCCCCTAGGAGATGCGGGCCCGGGACGTAGGCACTGAGTTTCTAATCTGCTGGGGGGTGCTCCCCCCTGTCTCTGCCCAGGCCCTGCCCTCACTCCACCCCTTCCCCCAAGGCCCCATTCCCACCTCACCTCTTCCCTGCCCAGTTCCAACCCCTCCCCCAAGCGCACTGCACCCTTGCTCCTCTCCCCTCCCCCCCACAGCACCTCTTGACACCTTGAAACATCTGATCTGCAGTAGGTGCTGAGAGGGAGGGGGAGGCGCTGATCGGTGGGGCCGCCAGCGGGCAGGAGGTGCTGAGGAGAGGGGGAGGGGCTGGCAGTGGATGATCTAGCCCCGGAGTTTGGGATCCCCCAAAGCGTGGGGCCCAGGGTGGTCGCCCTGATTTGCAATACCCAAAAGATGGCTCTGCCAGAAGCTGTCTCCCGTGGGTGCCACATTGGGCAGGAGCCTCTCAGAGGGAGGGAAGAGAGAGAGCCAGGACAAGATTTCTCTATTAAATTCTAGATAGGGTTTTATATCAAATGCATCACCATAGTACAGGAAGTCCTTGACGTTACAGCGTTCGACTTATGACAAACGGCACTTACGATGCTTCAGAATTGACACCCTGATTTGACTTATGACAATTGGTTTTGACTTTACGAAGCTCAGTCCCACAGTGGAGTGGATTGCAGTTACAAGTTACGACATTTTGACTTATGATGCAATTTTCAGGAAACAATTGTGTTGTAAGTCCGAGGACTGCCTGTATCTGAGTGCCTTCCAGTAGTTCATTAAGCAACATGGCTACACATCTGTCACATGTTGCTTGTTCTCTAGCCCTCTCCCTAGAGGAGAAGCATGTGGTGTGGAGGATTTTTTTTTGTTTGGTTTGTTTTTTTGTTTAATAGAGCCAGCAGGTGGTCGAGGGACATCTAAATAGAACACATCACCTGATATCGGCAATACCAGGAGGGATGAGCTGGAGTGCCGATGAGAAGTGCAGTGGGGAAAGTAACTGAAGTACTTTCCTCATGGATTGTATTTTTCAAATGGACAATCTACCCTAAATGCTCATTTACTAAACCCGTTCCTATATTTGTTTTCTACAACCAACTCTCTGTACAATTCTTCATGAGTGATGTACCTGAGTATTCAGATTCTAATATCTAAACTGTACTGTTACATTTATTCACCTTAAGCTGGGTTATGGCTGATTATGCACTATATGTATTTTATGACTTCAAAAAAAAACTTTGTATTTGTGGATAATCTAAGCACTATACCCAGATGCACAGACACTCTTTTATTAACCTGTATATTATATAACTTTTTACCATTAGCTTTAATAAAATTTATATAGCTGTTGCTGTGTGTTTATATTAGAGAAGGCAAGGTCAAAGAAATGTGCCTTGCACTTGGAGCCGTAAGTGGTGAGGTTTGTGATAGTTCCTAGTTTGGAGGAGGGGCTCATTCCACACTCTCTGACCACATCCGGAGAAGGTTCTGTCTCTTGCACAGATGAGCTTTACTCTTACTGTTGAGCTTTCCATCATGCCTGAGGAGCAAAGTTCTCAGCCACCCTTGGTATGCTGAGAGTTCAGGCTTCCAACCCTGATGCATGCTAGGCAGTTGTTACAGTGGTACATTCTAGATTTGTTCCTTTTTTCCCTTTAAAAATCCTATGAATTTCATTTAAACAAACAAAACCCAATTATGTTAAAAAGAATAGGATTAAGATTGCAAAGCCAAGCACTCAAAAGTTCAGAAATGCCAGATTTGTGGTTGCCTGTGAAATCTTAATTCAGCCCCCTTGTATTTATGCATTCTAATCTTTTATTACATTATCAAATACTATTTATTTAGCAGAATCTTTGCCCCATTCAGTGCCCAGTTAAATGCACAAGGGGGCCAAATTAAGGTTCTGTGGGCAACTGTAAATCTAATATAGCCTAATTTTTGACTTTACAATCTAAACAGCGTTGTTTTATTGTAGTTTTTGTGTGTGTATAATTCAATATTGATATTGCAATAGTGCCCAGAGGCCCCAAATGGAATCAGCTTGTATTGCAGTAGATGCTGCACAAACACATATGAAGATATGATTCCTAACTGGAAGAGCTTCCAGTTAACAAATGGTATGTGGCAAGCAGGGTGAAGGGAAAGTTCCTAGATCTTTCATTATTATTATTTATTATGTTGTTGATTTAGTTTGCCATCACTTTTGGGGATGGATGTGTTGGTATTAGAAAAGATCATCTTTCTGACATATTTAAGACCGTATCCAGATATCATTCAAATTAGTGGGAGTTTCCCCATAGTCTTCAAATAGAAACAAATTTGATCCTTATTGTTGAGCAGGCTTTCAAGCAGGTTCCATAGAGAAAAAAGATTAGGACTCAAGACCTGGAGCAAAATTTTATTTATTCTCTAGTTAGTGATATTGCTGTGAAATTGAATCAAAACAAAAACTACAATTTTAGTCAAGCTAAATTTAAATATACCTTACCATAGAAACACTACAAAATACTACAGTGTTACTTAAAGACAACAAGAATAAAGGAAAAGATTATAGGTGAGGGGCTTTTTTCGATGGCAAGCACAGGACAGTTTGAAAGGAAAATAAAAATCCTTAAAAATAAAGAAACCATCTAACAGTTAAACTGACACTCCATGTGCAGAAAAAATAATTTCTATGCATGTTATCAAAAATGTGTTAAATCAACTAACATTGATATAACTTCAAGCAATTAGGAGCATGCTAATAATGATATGAGTCTTCAGCTGTAAATAATTATGCTGCCTCAAGGCTATGCTTTAATTCTTGGCTTGCTGTATCTATAAACAATAATCAAACTGCAAAGCAAGTTGCATTGTTTTTGTTCACAATTTGTGAAACGATTTCTCTACCCTGCAGTGATGCTGATGGCTATTTTGACCTTCAGGAACCCTGGCCTGTGAGGCTAAGAGCTAATGTGTACTTTCATCGATCTGAGTTAGAGGCACGCAGCAGGTTACTGTGCCTGTTCTTCACAAGTACAAAAGCTGCTATCGTCAATCAGTGTGTGTTGTGAAAAGGGGGCTTGCTGCTGTGACTCAATAAATGGGGACATTAGGAGGAAATGTTATAATTGCTGCTACCCACATCTTGTTAATGAGTAATGTACAGTTAGACTCCATGCAATTGCAGCTAAACTGTTTATACAATTTATTCTTATGTTGCAACTAACATTTAACATAATGAAGTATCATAATTGTAGCCATTAAAGTCAAGATTAAGATTTGTTTAATTAGAATTAAGAAAATGTAGAGTAGACTTTGAAAATGTAGGGTTTGCAGGGTAGATTCTGCAGCGTGTAGGAACATTTGGTGCATTCATATTACAGAGCTTTGTCTGTATAAAACTGTGCATGTAGGCCCTGATTCTTCTCTTGTTTGCGCCAGTGTAAGCTGGGAGGAATGCCTCTGAAAACCTATTTATATTGTTCTGAAAATGATGTAACAGGAGAATCAGGCCCGTGGATGCCAACTCCCTATTTTAAGTGCTAAAATCAAATGTACATAAAGCAGTTTTTATCTACAGGTAACATGAGGAATATGTGGCTTTATATTTCAGTATATGAAAATTGTAGCATCCAAATGTTGAGCGTCTGGTTTTCTCCTTTCTGCAGTCCTGAAATAAATTGCTGTTAATGGTGGCTTAGGCACAGGACCCATCCCTCAGACTTTCTGCTGAATTACTGTATGTAGCATTTTGCGTATACAGTATACAATGATCATATATTGCCTCTTCAAAGGGCTTTATAAACATGGGGTCAGATTCATGCTTACACTAACTTTTTCTGGTGTAAAGCCAGGTCCAGAGCCCTGAGAGGGGGGAGTCCAAGGAGTGCAGGGAGGAATACTGTACTGTGAGGTGGTGGATGGCCTGTAGAAGACCAGACCTACCCAGAGTGTCCAGTACTGCTGACTGAAATATTTCAAAATTTGAAATCTTGATGAAAACTTGTGTCAGAATTTTGACGTGACGGGATGGGGTGGTTGTAGGAAGGGAAAGGATGAAAATGTCATGTTGTTTTTCAGCCGGATCTGTTATTTCAGAAAGGTGGTTGGGGGCTGTTCTAATGCATTCTTAGAGCTCCCAAGAACCTCACCAGAAATTTAAGTTGCTTCCTCTCTATAAATGCTGAGGAAGGATGACAACAGCAAAAGCACTTGCCCTCCATAAAGGTGAGGGGAAATCACTGGTGCTAGCAGGTACAATTTATACCTACCATTTACAGTTTAGATGAATCAGGCCCATTATCTGATTAACCTTCATCATACCGTTGTGAGTGAGGCAAGTATCTCCACTTTAGAAATGTAGAAACTGGGTTGTCATAGGCTAAGTGACTTGTACAAGACCACAAAGGAAGGAGTCACTGTCACAGGTGGGATTAGTACCCGGTCTTGTGCTCAGACCAAAAACTGGAAAGTGTCTCTCTAGCATTTTCAAATTTTGATGATTTATTATGTGCATTATTTCAGCCAGAAGCAAAATAAGTGAGAAGCAAAAACCAGGAGCCAGTAAGATTTTGTATGGATTATAGGTACTGTGATTCATGATATGTTACTGGGACATATCATGCTTTTTGATTATCCATATAAAATTATAATTTTTTTTAAAGAAAACAGTTGTCATAGTAAATAGGGAGCTTCCACTTACATGGAACTACTTTCCTTCTATTTTAAAAAATGTGATATTTTTTTCTTGTCACTTTGAGATACAGATTTTTGGTTTACTGTGCAAGTGTATTGCAGTAATGCTTTTAGTCAAGGCTGTTAATGTTACTCTAAATAACTGATTACAGATTAATAATAAAGGTTCTGATCAGACATTTAGTAATTTATGTAAATATTAATTATATATGACAAACTGAAACAAAGGAAGTTCAGATGGTTGCTACTCTCTATTGTCATATCAAATGAAGTCTACTAATACTACCATTTTTTAAAAATAGACACCCTCAATGTAACCTGTTGGTCAATATCTGTGAAATAATAAACTCTGATGAACAGCTGCATATTCCAATGTGATGCTGAAGGTCATTGACAAAGTGAGTGCTGGTTATCTTCAGATTTAGAAGCCATTGATCCTTTTAAACAAACATTTCTATAAATATGAAATAAAATGGACATTGATTTCCGTTTTTTGCAAGCTACAGTCTTTAAGATAAGGGCCACATTTGAGTGTGTTTGTTTGGCAGGCAGTGGACAGTTAGGTGTATAACTGTTGCCATTGTAGTATTGGCTTCTTTTTTTATGGTAGAAAAAAGGATATTTATGGTAATGTTTTTAAGGGCAAGTTTTTTAATAGACTGAAATATTGCTCAATGAAACCTGACTTGCTTAGCCAAGGGACACATTTTTAAATTCTCGTTTATAGTATATGCAAATATCAAATGAAGTCCCTTATCTGTGCTATAAATAAGTGGTATCGTATGTTTTTAAGGTTGAGTACAATTATAATTGCATTGCTTGGAATTTTTAAGATATATTCTTTATTCATTTCTTTGTAGACCATTTTCTCATCATACAACTGATGCTAGTTGGCTTTCACATCAGAAGGGACAAGTATTAAATGGGCCTGGAGAATGAACAACTGGCCTCAAACATATGTGAGTAACTATCTAGAGGTTGACTGGGCACATTGCATGGGCCGTGCAAGAAAGTGAGTATGGCTTCTGTCCCTGCTTTGTACATAGAAAAGTCATTTCAGGCCCCAGGGGTTTGTCATGCTGGCACCTGCCCCAATGCATATTCACTTACAAAACTGTGCAAATTAAAATGTACATTTCTATTTAACATCAGACATGGACACACTTAATAACAGCCCAACATGTTGATGGTAAATTATGTTACATACTTAATGACAGTCTGCAAATCCCACCTTTTTTCAGGCATTTTAAGAGAAGCCAGTTTGATGGAATGAGACACATAAAACTTAGACTGTAAGCTCTTCGGAGGGGTGGGAGGGCATCTTTTGTTCTGGATTTGTACACTGCCTGGCACAGTGGGGTCCTAGTCCATGACTATGCTCTTGAGTGCTATGGTGGTAGTTATAATAATAATAATAATAATAATAATAATAATAAATAATAATAAATAGGTCTTTTTAGATGTTATTTTTAAAGGGATCTAGCTTTTTTTGCTTTTGGTGTAAGTATTCCATTAGGGTGTCAGTTTGGCTTTGCCACAAGCCCTGTATGTGGAGCACTGTGTACAACCCATGAACAGACCAGGAAAGGCACAGTCTTTCAAGGTTCCCTCTGGTCCAGGAGAGAAATTCTTTGTACCAGCCCTGTACTGTGCCCAGATTACTTCCCTTTGAACACTGGCAAAGTTATTCTAGTCACTACTTTCTGCATCCCTCCCACCCAGTCCCAACTCACATGCATGGGAGAGGACATAACCATCCTGTGGTAGCTGCACTACCTCTCTGCACTCACATGCGATGGAAAGCCAGCATGGGGGAGTAGGGGTCACCTTACATCCTCTCACTCCCTTGCACAGGGCAGCCCACAATATGGTTCTAGAGTGTTCTAGATCTCTTAATTAAAAAAAAAAGTCTGGTTAAGTTTGGGATAGGCATTAAGAAGATGATATCAAATGGCTTTTTTTATATATATAAAACAAATGCTATCAGCACCTATTCCCTCGCCTTCAAACAAGACCCTCAGTCCTACAGAGCAAGTGTATGAGTTTCATTAAGCTGAGACCCCATTGGGATTTCCACTAGTTAATCACACCAGTTTATATATTTTATTTATTAATTTGTATTAATTTATGGGGTTTTTTTTAAAAGTCCCTGTTATCCTGAAGCAGGTTATAAATTATCCAAGACAATCAGGGCCGGGGTAGATACAACAATCAGTCTCCAAATCTATACCACCTCATTTTCTCTCTTATCCCAATTCTTTTTGCTAGTTACCACTGTACTCTCAATATCCTCATTTGACTCCAGCAGAAATAAGCAAATCATCCCCTGGCAACTATTAGCAGCATGTCACACTCTGTACAGGCAACCAGCATGGGATGCTCAAAAAGTGAAGTCTGAATTCTGTTTCCTCTCTGACATACTCTAAGACAGGTCTGAAATCATTGCTGTGCTGCCATCTCTTAGCAAAAGCTACTGGTTTGTTGCCATGCCTGGCTAATTAACAAAATAATGGAATTTGGGGTTGAAAAAAGTCAGACCTCTATTTGAAAGCTGAAAGTCCAAAGATAATGACCATAGAAACCCAGCTTCAATACTTCAGGTACCAATAGGTTTATAGCTGTTTAATGCTCATTAGATATTTCTTTCACAGTGTTCCTCTTCTAATGCAAGACTCTCTTGCTAACCTAATTTGGAGCAACTTCCTGCCAAATCAATATCAGTCTTCTGGCAAATATTATTAAATATCTATTTGATACCTATTTACAACTAGGAAAATAATTTTGCTGCCAAGGGATTGTAAATGTGTGAAAAGACCCTCTGACAGCTTACTTCACTCACTGTCTACAAGCCAGCGTCTGTTTGCCAAAGTCAGAAGACTAAGATGAAGAACATAATTAAGGAAACATATGAAGGCTAGGGCAGAGTTTGAGATTAATTAGCTGTGCGTCAATAATCTCATCAATATCCGATTAACAAATGACACATTGCCCAATGAAACATATTGATTCATTCACACTCCACACTGTTAATAAATTGAAGCTGCTTTACTAAATGAGAGAGCTGACAAAATAATAACTTCCTAATACTTCCCTAGTATTGTAATAAAAACATAAAACTAGCCCGAAGTACACTTAATTTAGCAGCACTGTCACTGCCTTTATGAAGCTTTTTAACATGAGGGAGGAAGGTAAATGAGATCCTTTCATGGAATAATTACTAGGACATGCTAACTGAATAGATGGATAACTATAAATGTAGAAATTATAAGGTATTGTGTGTATGATTTCAGAATATGGCTTCTAGTTGAGTGTTTTTATGAATGATTTCATTTCTGAAGAGTTGTAAACTTTTTGAAAATATTGCGGCATTTTAATTGATCAATGGGTTTTTGCTGGTACATGCAGTCAAAAATAAATTAGGGTAAAATCCTGGTTCCACTGAAGTCAATGGGGTCAGGATTTCACCCTCAGAATTTACACACACATCACTAAAACACATCACACAAAGCCAAATGAAAATCTGGGATGTTGGTGAGGAAAATTCAGAAATGTTGATGAGGAAGACCAGTACAGAGTTAGCTGAGAATTCCGCTTTTCCCACTTAACTGGTGAGACCTATAGTCTACTTCTACAAAGGAAGTTCCTTGTAAAAATGTGCAAAAGTGCAACAGGCAAGAAGTGAATGTTGCTTATTTTTCTCATGAAGCCATCAAAAAGCATGCAAAATCCAGATTAGAAGTGTGACACAGTCTGAAAATGTGTTTTTGCTATGTAAGTGGCACCGCCTGTGTTGTCATGTCAGTTTCTCACAGAATTTGATGCAGTATTTCCTTCGTGATTGGTATTAGACACATCAACATTGCAGTGAGGTGTTTCTTACAGCTGACCGGACAATGACAATTTCATTTTTGCAGCAACTTTGGAGGTTTTCAGATTTCTTCTGTATTGAAAGAAAACCAAAAATTTCCAAAAATGGAGATGTATGATGCTGACTAACTCTATAGCTTGCTGATTAAGGTACTGCCCTGAGAAGACCCTGGTTCAAATCCCTGCTCTCTCTGATTCAGAACTAAGTTTTTCTCATCACAGCTCACTTCAAATCAGGAAGAGCAGGAACTTGTCTCCTGTCATCACAGGTCACGATCATAACCACCCAGCTATAAGGTCTTTCTCTGTATCTCCCTCCTGCCCCAGAAAGACCCCCCCCCCCCCGAAATGTTTTGCCCTTGACGAAACAGCATAGATATTCCAATAAACTCTAGTGTTCTGCTACTGATATGACACCCCTCCCACCACCACACACACACACTTCTGCCATCTCTCATTCACTTAGGGCACAGTTGAGCCCAGGAATTGAGTGCATTCATAGAATCATAGACCCACAGGGTTGGAGGGGACCACAGGGTCATCTAGACTAACACTCTGCCAGTACATTGTGAGATAGGAGGACCCACTGGCTCCTTTATTTAGGTGTTCCTGGTCCCTGCTCCACTTGCTTTGCATAGCCCCACAGCCAACACAGGTGTAAAGCAAGTTTAACTGCCCAGCTGGGGATTGTCCCAGCCTAGGGGAATTCCTAGGTGGTGAACAGCGAGTTGTGATGGCTCTGTTCCTATCCCCCTTGCTAGCACCAGTATATATAGGGTGTGCCAGGGACATGGCTAGGGGAAGGAGGTGTGACTGGAACATTGCAGCTTTGGCAATCCCAGGCTGCTGGACCAGCCCCTTGGTGGCCATTGCACATGGTGTAATTTAGATGCTACTGTAAATTGTGTTAGGAGCTGGCCCCGGAACTAAGCATAAAGGTGTCAAGAAGCTACCTATGTCGGCCCCCCAGGCTATGTTGAATGCAAGTCAAGCGCAGCTGAGGTTCTGCTGCAGTCATTGCAGAGCAACGGTGGCAATTCCATTGGTACGGCCCCCATTCAGCAATACACTTCAGCATGTACTTAGTCACTTGCTATCATTGTTATTTTGATGTCATAAAGTTTCAGAGGGACCTTACCTTTTTTTTTTTTAAATCATCTCATATTTGTCAGAAGAGAATTATTTTTGTGAAGTTTCAGATGTCCTATGAAACTATGAGACTGAAATCTGGGAGCCACTAGATTTGTTTTTTAATTATCACAATGTTCTAATAAGGATCTAGAAATAACTTCTATGGATTTGTTACCTTAATTCTGTCTTAGTCTTTTTTGTCTGTGACCTAGAAATCGGTGATTGAAAAGCCAATGTAAGTAATGTAGCCCATTGCTCTGCCATTGTAGGACTGTTCGCTACATTGATGTGCTATTTCCAACCCAATTTGAAGTGAACCAGTCAGCATATTGGTCCTTCTGTATTTGGCTCTTAACTAATGGTCATTAACTTTTTAGGCTTCTGTGATATGCTGAATAACTTGGAACAACTAATGATTTTATTACCAATCTTAATATTTAGAGTTCCCTGCGGAGTCATGTATGGTTCTTAATGAAACCATTATTTACAGGATTAAAATCTCTCCTCAAATTCTGTCTTTCTGCCTCTGTACTGAAATTAACACACATCCACAGCCTAATTTGGAAGAATAAAGAGCAGCTTTATATACTGATGGTTTGCATAACTGAACTTTAAAATGTCAGGAAGGAAGAACACAAATATAATGTATCAACTTTTTATTCTGGTAGATTTAGCCAGTGATCTAATCTGTATCATTAGAATAGCCTCTAAGAGGATTAGTTTTAGTAGTATTCCTATTACAGTACAGCTCACACCATGAGCTAGGTGCTGCCTCTCCCCCATGTAATAATAACAAGTTAATACATTATTTGAACTACGGCACCACATAGGGGCCCCAGCCAAGATTGAGGCCCCATTATGCTAGGCACAGTACACTTCTATAGATAGAGACTGTCCCTGCCTGAAGAAAGTCTAGTCCAACAAATTCTATGAGACTGACAGGCTGTTCCACTTGGCGTGTTAGCAGTATTTTCAGAACATCTACAAGAGCAGGTGCTCAGCTCTAGTATCTTTCAAATGAAATTCTTACCCAGTGAAAAGGAAACTAGTCTTTCTTAGTCCACCTGAGTCTCTTGCCCCCAGTGTTACACGGACACCCTGCGCAGATATGAGTCTCTCAGGGGGTCCCACGAGAGGAGGTGTTGATTAGCTGCAGCATGTCTCATTGTGTGATCACTATAGCACAAGTATGACTAATCACATGTTGATTGATCTTGGGTTCCCCATCTCCCTTGCACCCAAATATATTTTTCCCATTTTCAATTTTCTGAAATATCCAGCCTGAATTAAAAGCAATGGGCTGAAGTTTCCATCCATGCATCTATTTGAAACTTGTATCCAGTGTGCACTCTAGTATGATTGCATAATTCATTCATACCAAGTCAGCGTGTGGGCATAAATTGGACTACCTCTCACGACTCTTTAGGAGCAAATCCTCAGAGTTAAGAGCACCTGCAATTTCAGCTGAAATCATTAGATCTGCAGGTCTCCTCACTTATTAGGGTAAGACCCTTCACCACTTTGATCGGTTCCTGTTCACTAAGGCAACTCACCACCAGAGAAAGTGAGCAGTACTCAGAATTAGTAGCTTTGCTAAGAAGCACAAATCCACCAAACATTTTGAATGAACTCCAGGAGCAGTTCTGTAAATAGTACAGTTACAGACAATAGCAGCAATATTTTGAAAGCAGTTAACAAGGGCACGAGCACACGTCTACCTTCAGGGAATCAGCCTCAGAAACCAGAGGAAGAAATCCTAATGGGAAGTGTCAAAAAAAAAAAAATCAGTGGCTGTTAGAGTGGCAGCACAGTGAAAGTTCTGCAGGAAAGCTGAAGTTCACAAGCTTTAGCTGGTGACTTGAGCTTTCTGTCACTTACCTGATGGGCTGTCACAAGATAAAACTCATCCCATGATAAAAATGGATGAGTAGATAACAGACAACTCTCCTGCACAACTTCTGACCTTCTCAGTCGTTATCCCAACTATTCTGGTTG
Source organism: Chelonoidis abingdonii (assembly GCF_003597395.2). Classification (NCBI taxonomy): domain Eukaryota; kingdom Metazoa; phylum Chordata; order Testudines; family Testudinidae; genus Chelonoidis; species Chelonoidis abingdonii. The sequence goes on along the minus strand of NC_133770.1, from coordinate 182,119,653 downwards.
TTTCAGTTGTTCCCTGTCTTCTGGTCTCTCTCCAAACCCAAGCATGACTCTCTCAATCCCTTCAGCTTCTTTGAGTCTTCCTGACTTAGGTGGCCAACTGTACATGTATATATCAGTTACTCCGTTTTGGACCTTTCTGAACTCTTCTTGGACCTTGACCTGCAGGTATTTGTGACCTTCACAAGATAGTCACAATTAAAAAAAAAAAAAAGGCCAAAATGACTCACTAGCCAACTCTGATTGCCACTTCTCTCACTTTGCAAAACCAAACAAAAGTGCTGAAAAAGCAAAAGGACTCACTGGAAATGATGCAAGATGAGGCTTAAGATATGCCTACACAATAGCTTAGAGATGTAATTCCCAACTTGGGTCAGCTTAACTTCCGTACCAGGAAAGATAATGGAGCAAATAATTAAGTAATCAATTTGCAAACATCTTGAAGATAATAAGGTGATAAGTAACAGCATGGATTTGTCAAGAACAAATCGTATGAAATGAGCCTGATAGCTTTCCTTGCCAGGGTAACAAGTCTTGTAGCTAGGGGGAAAGTGGTAGACATGGTATATCTTGACTTCAGTAAAGCTTTTGATACTGTATCACATGACCTTCTCATAAACAAACTAGGGAAATGCAACCTAGATGGAGCTACTATATGTTTGGTGCATAACTGGTTGTAAAACCATTTACAGAGAGTAATTATCAGTGGTTCACAGTAATCCTGGAAGGGCATAACGAATGAGGTCCAAGCTGGGAGGGGCTGCAAGTGCTTTGGAGGATAGGATTAAAATTCAAAATGATCTGGACAAACTGAAGAAATGTTTTGAAGTAAATAGGATGAAATTCAATAAGGACAAATGCAAAGTACTCCACTTAGGAAGGAATATTCAGTTGCACACATAGTAAATAAATGGGAAATGACTGCACAGGAAGGAATAACAAAAAAGATTAAGTATCAGAGGGGTAGCCATGTTAGTCTGGATCTGTAAAAGCAGCAAAGAGTCCTGTGGCGCCTTATAGACTAACAGACGTATTGGAGCATGAGCTTTCGTAGGTGAACATGCATCTGACAAAGTGGGTATTCACCCACACAAGCTCATGCTCCAATACGTCTGTTAGTCTATAAGGTGCCACAGGACTCTTTGCTGCATTTAAAAATGATTAAAGGTCTAGAAAACATGATCTATGAGGGAAGATTGAAAAAATTGGGTTTGTTTAGGCTGGAAAAGAGAAGACTGAAAGGGGACATAATAGTTTTCAAGTACATAAAAGGTTGTTACAAGGAGGAGGGAGAAGAATTCTTCTTCTTAACCTCTAAGGATAGGACAAGAAGCAACGGGCTTAAATTGCATAAAGGGGAGTTTAGGTTGGACATTAGGAAAAACCTCCTAACTGGTAGGGTGGTTAAGCACTGAAATAAATTGCCTAGGAAAGTTGTGGAATCTCCATCACTGGAGATTTTTAAGAGCAGGTTAGACAAACACCTGTCAGGGATGGTCTAATACTTAGTCCTGCCTTGGGTGCAGGGGACTGGATTAGATGACCTCTCAGGGTCCCTTCCAGTCCTATGATTCCATGTTCATTCACTAGCTCTGCTCGAGGTAGTGCATAAAAATAGCAATGTAGCAATGTGGCTGCAGTTGCAAAACTCTTTTTCTGTGTAAAACTAATTAAATTAGGGGCGGAGGAAACAAATTTACAAGCCCCACCACTTTATATTGACTCTTTACCTGGATCCCTAAGAAATATCTTGGCTACTCCTGGGCATTGTGCTACTCTAATTGCTGACAATGTAAAAAGTAAGTCTGCTTTATGCTTGTCACAATACTGCCACCAAATATTGCTGGCATTTTTTCTTACCTTGACCTCCGCCCTAACTGCAATCCATATAATGGTTTATTCACTTTCTGTCTCAATAAGGACAATTCTCTTTGGTCATGCAATATCTCTATTCTCTAGCATTCAGGGGTTCTGGAAGTTGTGGCCAGATTATTCTCACTCCAGGAAACACCTTCATATTCTGTCACCTCCACTGACATATTACATAATTCTGAATCCAATTTTAAGTAGGCCGTCTGGTTCTGCATGAAGCTGTTCCACTCTAATTCTACCTCTCTGATCTTCTACCCACTAACTCTTTTGTCTGCTCTCTCTGCTCCTCAGTGCTGCTACTCGGTGAATATCAGTTTCACATTTTGTTTCGGACGCTGTCTTTTGGTGTTTCATAAACCAGTTTTTTGATTCACCAAGAAGTTTTAGCAAATTTGGTTTCATTTTGATGTGGAATTGACCCAACTTTTGAAAAAAAAACAACAACCCATCCTCTTTGTCCACCTTCTCAGCAGAATCCCTCTTGGGTCTTTTTTCATCTTCCACAAGGTTAGAACCTACACAGCTCCTCTGCAGTGTCATCCTTGGCAGGATACCTTGCAGCTCCTCATCTTCCTTCTCCTCAGTGTATACTCTCAGGGCTCCTTTTCATCTAGTTCCTTGGAGGGGTCCCTCATGGGTCATCTCTCCGTCTCCTACAAGGTGTTATTTCTCATGGTTCCTCTTCAACTTCATCCTTGAACTCTGATGTTGAATCATTTGCATGTTTGGGAACATAAATGACCCTTAGGTTGGAGAGTCCAGCCCCTTTGTTGTTAATAAAGCTCCCATCACTCTGTTTGCAGGAGTTGACGGCTCAGCCTGGTGTCCTGGCCAAACCCCAGCTCTGGGATTCCATTCCATCCCTTCTGCCTTCTCAGTTGGATATGCATTAATGCACGGAATCTCCTAACACCTCTTTCCCTTCTGAGGAGTTGTGGGAGGAGTGGCTGATTCAGCTTTGGACACCTGGGCCAGGAAAGCCCATTGCCTTTACAGAGTATCAGTGACACAGACCCTTTCTCAGGTCCTGTTGCTTCTTTTCACCATGCTTTTTGGTTTCTGGCAGAGGCTATGGGGCTGTGGTGGTGTGTGGTCAATGATGCCAGCAATGCAGCAGGCATTGACACCAGAGAATGGGACTTGGAGGTTAAAGAAGCAGTTTATATATGTATATATCAAATGTAACTAAGAAAATTTTCTCCTTTGATATTTATGGACTTGACTGAGAGCCAGGTCCCATACTTAGACCTGGCACAGATTTCTTTTGTGACCTTGGATAATTCATGTAATCTCTCTGATCCCCATCTGTACAATGGGGATAACGATACTTCTGTCTGTCTGTCTTGCGTATTTAGATTATAAACCCTTAGAGCAAGAAGTGTCTTCCTGTGTGCATGTACAGCACATGTCATAACAGAGCATCCACGCTCATAGGGAACTCTGGGTACTACTGTAGAACAAAGAAGAAATAATAATGGGTCACAATAACAATATGGCCATCAGCAGTGTTTTGTGATTCCCCCATTTATGCTGCATTGTGCACCTTGGGTCCTGTCATTGGTGGTGGTAACTCTTTCAATTGGCATTTTTTGGAGTTGGAAACTAAAACAAAATACTTGAACAAACAAGCCAACCACCCCAGCAATCCCAACTAATGTAGCTTTTGAAAAATTGTCTTGTTTCCTTGAATCACATTTTCCTGCCATTCCTCTTCTCTTTATTGATAACAGATAGAAGAGATAGTTGCTTGCGTTAGTTGTAAACTTCCTTTTTTTCCAGCGCCTTTCCACCATCTGTCACTGAATAACTGTTTGTTCCCAGGTTTGTAACTTCAATGTGTTGTTGCTGTTTTGTGTACAGGATGTTACATATTATAAAAGCTCGAGTAAATAATTCATGTAAAAACCTTTGTAAATATTGTCAAACTGCAGAATAAATGATTTACTAAGAGGTCTCTTGGCTCAGTCTAGCAGCTTTGGCTTCATTATTTTAACTTGTTTTGTAAACAACCCCTTCCCCCTACTTTTTTTCCATCAAGTGACTTTGTGTAAATGCAATTGTTAAAAACTATTTAGCTATATTTCAATCCACATAAATAATGAAAGAATCTTTTATGATAGTAACAGTTTAACCATCTGGATACTGTATTAAGAATTAAACCAAAGGTTTAAGATTTATCAGGTGAAGTTTTATGGTATAGATCCTCAGCTGATATAAATTAACACTCCATTGACTTCAGGGCAGATGTATGCTCTCGGGGAGATCACTGCCTCCTTATCTCAATTCTGAGGATGTACTTTGTTAGGCCCGAAAGAAATGTACATGTGCTTAGCTTTACACACTGGGTAAGTCCCATTGACTGTACTGGGATTATTCAAAGTCCTGAAGGTTAAGCCTTTGTGTAAGTCTTTGCGAGATCAGGGCTTTAGACTACAAGGCGCTCTAGGAAAGATGCGGGTTTTTCTTCTAAAATTCTGTTAATAAAGAATTATGACATGTTTGCTTGCTGTCATCGATGTCAGGATTGCCTTTTGGTAAACGCTGATAAAAAGCAATCAGACATTTGGTAAATAAAATACATGACCTTGTTCAGACAGTATTCATAACCCCTGCACACATTTGTGCAAGTGAAATGTTGTTCATAATAAGTAAAATAAAGCTAAATAAATTTTGTTTGTGGAATGGGAAAATGTGAATGTTCATGCAAATTTACCATTGCAGGTATAGGTTCCTGTGCATATACAATCAGAGGGCTATTTGCACTGGAGATGTAATAAACCATATGCTCTTGGGGCACCCATGATTTGTGCTGAGACACTTATGTTTGCTGGGTATCTGGTACCTACAAAATGTAGACATTTAGATTGTGAAACACCTTCCAAACACAAGGTTTTGTGTTGCCATCATGAAGCTCTTTGGGGGTTTGGAGAGTCTTCCAATCAGGGAATAAAAACAGCGTAAACTGATGCAATCGCAGAGAGCAGTTAGCAAATAAATGAAGCAGTCGTCACAGTGTAAAGTTTGCTAGTGTTAGGCTGAAATATATTCCCATAAGCAGCTTGTTGAACAGCTTCAATTAATATACACATTTTAGAAGCTCGTGATCTCGTCATGGATAAATTGCAAATAGTATACATTGTTTGCTATGAATAGTTAGCCCTAGGGCTGGTCATGTGTTTTGGTAGAAATTATGGCTTTGTCATGGAAAAGCACAACAAAAAGTCATAATTATGGTTTAGTAAAAAGTCATGACACAGTATTTTAATTATTATACTTATTTTCAAGTAGGAATATGTTAAGCAGTGGTCATTAATAGAGTCAAAGCATGAAAACAGCAAAACACCAACATGAGGACTAACTGTAAAAATTTAGCTTAGTTTGGTTCACTGATGGAAAAGTGGCAGTGAGGTATTTAAATGGAAAGAATCCTAAAGGTAGAAAAAAAAAAATCACAGCAGCCAAGGTCAAGGCAATTTTAAGCCTTCCAGTCTTATGTTGCAATCCAGCATCCATGGAGTGGATGGGACTTTGCACAGATACAAGAGTCTGCCTATATGGCTCATTGTTCAGGCTTGGTGCCTTGGTTAGTCCAGCTCTATCTAGAATATAAACCTAGATAAAGGATCTCTTCCTCTTTCCTTTTTCCTTTCAACTTTGCACAAGTGTTTAGTAGCAAATGAATCAAATGATCATATTAAAAAAAAAAAAGAGGCATTGCATCATTTGCATAATGTCTCCAAATTCTGGCACCTCCAGCCTTAACAGGTATGTGTCTACTTCTTCACATTTCTGCATAGCCCATTATATTTCTCCCCAAACCAATCACAATAAATAATACTGACCTCTGCTCTCATAGTTTCACTTTCCCTGTGTGCTGTGTTTAATGCCAAATTGCCTGTTGCTATTTCAGCCCTCATTAGTCTCTAAGGCAATGAGATATAACTGTTGGTTGGCTGGTTAAAAAGGGCACCATTGAGGAGGAACAGGGAAGGTTAAAAATTAAATATGTGAATAACTCATATATTTTTCTCATAATCATGGTCCAGATACTATACAAAACACTGACAATGGCTTACCGTGGAATGAATCTGACCTTTGAATTTTAGTTGTCTTCTTTATCTGAATGAAATCACAAATGAGCTGTTACAGCTGTGCACTATACACCTCTGCTAAGTTCAAAGGCCAGAGGCACCTCAGAGTAAAATGGAATAAGAACATAAGAGCTACTGTACTGGGTCAGACCATGGTCCCAGTATCCTGTCTCTGCCAGTGGCCCGTGCCAGAGCTTCAGAGGAAGTATATAGAACAGGGCAATTACACGTAGGCCTTGGTAGAGTTCTTCATCAGCCTGGTGTAGGGATTGAGTCTGCAAGGACGTAAAATGCTCACAACTGTCCCTCATCCTAAGAATTATGATGGGCCAGTAAAGCATGAAGAATGGACAGCAGTGGTCAGAAAGCAAGTATAGCTAGGGTATCTTGTGAGTATGATGACTCAGCAGCTTCTGCTGATAGATCTCTTCCAGGAGTTAAAACACATCCCCCTCTTGTCTTTGGGAAACCCTGATGGAAGGCAGTAATGGAAACTGTATATCCTTCACTGTGGATGTTAACTGTTACAGGGAAGTGTAATACATTGTGTATATGCTTGAGCATTATGCCACAGTGAGATTTATTAGTGAATTTCATTACCAGTGCTTTGTAATCACTTTGTGACTCACAGAAGCCTTTCCTAATGAAAAAAAGTCATCAGAGGCACCTCCCATTGCTTCTCTGTCTGAAAAGGTACACCTCTGCATTGCACAGCTGCTAGTCCTCAGTTAACACTTGGTAAAATCTCCCTGGTATTCTTCTCTTCACTGAAGTGGAGTGAAGAAACATCTTTCTGCCACCGCTTGTTTCTCATACCAATTGGATGTTCAAGGAATTCGCATCATGTTGTTTAGCTGCTAGTTATCAGCTGCCTTTATCATATTATGCAAGTGTCTTCCCAGAATTAAAAATACCCAGAAGACATTAGCTGCAATTAATTCATCCTGTTTATGTGACCCATTTACATCTGGAATATATTCTTTGATAGCATTGGCATCACCTTTCTTTCCCAGGAAATGACTCCCCAAGAATTCCACACTCACTTCTTTTTTTATAAGAAAGTTTACAACAACAACAAAGAAAGAAAGAAAGAAAGAAAGAAACCTTTAGAGCCAATATTTCCCCCCTTTCTTCCTCAGACATTAGATTGTGATTTAGCATAGTTTTCTTTACGCATTTGTTTGTGGCCAAGTCATTCTCTGAGGAAGGCGAGCACATCCCCTTGAGCTCACAGAGAAACCTAAGACTGAAGAGTCTTCTCATGATGACAGGACCACTCTCACACATGTTGAATGTGCCAAGAATCCTCTCATCAATGGAAACTACACGTCACCATTGCCATAGAGACTAGAACAGGGATACAGTTTCAAAAGGAGCACGGAAGGCAGGAACTGAGACGCTAAGGTAGGATTTTCTATGAACTCATATCAGGGTATTAAACGTCAACACTATAATTATTTAACATTTTAAGAATATTTTTAAATGGGATTTTATATAAAAGAACTGAACTGTTTCCCCCCCTCCAAAGATCTTCACTTTCCCTTCTGGTTAGTGCTCTAGCCTATTAATTTAATTAATATGTCACTTATAGACAGTACAAAACCGAATATTGGAGTCTTATTTTAAAAAGTCACAAAGATAAATAGTTCCCTATCCCATGCGTCTACCTGTTTTTCTGAAAAGATGAGCAAATTTTGTGTGCTATTAAATTAATGTTGCCTTTTCTTTTACCACTTGAATAGTCTTCTTTTAATTTAGCAATGGTAAGGATGTGAATCACAAATGATTGTTGACAACTCAAGTAAGGATCAGTTGTGTCGTCATCATTTAAACATGCAGAACTTTTAAAAGTCAAGAACAGGCAGCAAAAATAAGCCAACTGTTGTTATATAGGCCAATAGAACTGACCCTCCAGGGTTCAATCAGAATGTTTACTCTGTCTAATTCTCACCTATTTCACTGCTTTTCAGTGCCACAGCAAATTGTTCTGCAGCTTAGATGGTGCGATTCAATTTGCATAGTGCTGATACCCAATAAAGTTCTGACCCCAAATTGATATTTTTCCAGTCTCAAATGCTAACATAAATGGTTGCTTTATGGCTTTTTTCCAGGGAAAAATTGGATAAACGAATTATTAATTGTGACTCACTTCTTGTGAAGTATTGTCCAGGTGGTAGTGGAATCATAGAGCTTGATAAAGACTGAGGCCTTAATCTTTAGTAGTTGCTGGATGCAACTGAGATTGGGGGTATTTGCAGTTTCCTGATCCTAGGGTCAGAATAGTGTATAACAGAAGTAGAGCTTATCTTATCTATGACCAACTGGCTGTGGTCCTAATAGGCCATTCTTCAGCCTGGGATTGGCAGAGTGTAGCATGCTCTCAACCGGGCTCCTTCCCTGACACATCCCCTGCATTCAGAACTGAAGGAGGTTTGACATAAAAGTCAGCTAGAGACTCCTCTGCACTAGGGAAATCCCCAGCTGGGGAGAGTCATCTGTTTTTCTACAAAGGGTCTGGAGCAGAGCTCAGGACTGAGCCCCCAGCTCTAAACTCTAACATGCTTTCATGAAGAGCTCTCGACAGCGTTTGACTATTTATAATATTTTCGGGCTTTTTGGCAAAAATTCACCTTCTAATGAAATGAAAAGCAAAATTACAAGATGTACACCAAAAGTTGAATTTTCTTTATTTCTTTTCCTAGGTTTATATATTATCATCATTATTATTGTTATTAGCTGTGCTGCCTTGGACCAGAAACCCATTATGCTAGATGTTGTACAAATACAGAATAAAAAGATGTTTCCATAGAGTCTAAGTATATAACCAGAGACAACACAGGGATGCAGAGCGCAAGGAAACAATGAGACAATATTGGTCAGTATTAGGGGCAGAGGTCTCAGCATACTAACTGCCAAACCATTGTCAATTTTTTTGTAGGCACCATGGCAATATATATAATTTTGTGCTCATAAATAGTGCTGGTTTGATAACCCTGGTGGATAAAATTCTCTATTTACACCCACAGCAGGTACAGCAAGAACAGTTGCAGGACAAGATTCACCACCAGTGTGGCTCATTCCTGGCTTGGAGAAACTCACATGAAGGTATGAGATTGTACTTCAGTCTCCAAGCCCATCAGTCCCTGGACTTTCCACTGAGACTCGACAATAGTGCCATGTGATATAACTATACTGGCAGGCAGAAAATAGTACACCAGCCTCAGCCAGTCACAACCCCCTATTTAAAAAAGACATAGTTTTACAATATTGTTATTTCATACATTTCTAAAGTGCACGTCACTGTAGGAACTATTGTTAACAGTTCCCTAGACTTAACACCCTTCTAAGTTGGTGCTGTTTTGGTGGGGATTTTTTTTTTATCATACCACTGGTATGTTTCAATAAGGAATGATTTAATGTGCTGATTTGCTTAACAAACTGTGTTTTATCTGATTGTAAGTGGTGACTGTTGCAAGAACTCATCCACCCAGATTTTAGTCATCATCCTAGTTTTCTGTGAACTTTGTTACCACTATGTTCCTCACCCTGAGTATGAAAATCTAGGCTGGTTATTTTTCAGGAATGACTCAGTTTCTGGTATCAGTCTGTATCTGAGCTATAGTGCCTTCTCCTGTGTTAAATATTCGTTTAAACTTTTAGGAAACTGTCAGATAGATCAGATCTGAGGTACCTTGTCTCTGACAGTGGCCAGCATCAACTGCTTCAGAGGAAAGTGCAAGAAACCCTGCAGAAGAGATGGAATAATCTGCTTCTCTTCCTAGCCCCTAATAGTTAGAGATTGACTTAAACTTTGAAATATAGGATTTTATGTACCTCCTAAAATTCTCTTTTTTAGTATTTACTATTATAACTGTAGCTATTTTAGATATCCATATAATTGTCTAACTTTTTCTAGAATCTTGCTAAGTTCTTGGCCTTATTGGCATCCTGTGCCAATAAGTTCCACAGTCTAATTTTTCATTATGCGAAGAAGTATTTCCTTTTAATTTTTTAATTTGCCACCTTTCAGTTTTCTTGACTGTCCCTTTGTTTTGTGTTCTGAGGCAGAGAGAATGGAAGCTGCTAATCCCATTTTCTCTTTATCGTACATTATTTTAAAACAAAGGTAACCAACCCCATCATTTCAAATTCTCTTAGTATATGAGGTTTTCCATGCCCCTAGTCATTCTCATTGCTACAAATGAGATACACAAATTGCTCTTGCAAGACAAGGATGAAACGTCTTACTTATGAAGTGATACGTTTCTGAAAAAATCCAGAATTGGGAGTATTGGAAAGAGTTTAAAAAGCAGAGGCGGCTTTGTTGGAAAAGGCAGGTTATGCCATATACTCCAAGATATACAATATTCAACTTACTGGGGTCGATGTTTGTTCTGTCAACTAATGTTGTTTGTTCTTTATTAACACGTTTGCTAACATTCTGCTAGAGAGAGAGAGAGAGACCCCTAACTGCACATGTTATTTACTGATCATATGTGTAATAGACAGATCCACATCTAGAATTATAGGTATATGGTGGGTTTGATACTGAACTGATCAGGCCAGTGTGGTACAAGTTTATGGCCAATTTTTGCCTTGTTTTACGACAGGAGTGGCCAGCCTGTGGCTCCAGAGCCACATTCGGCTCTTCAGAAGCTGATATGTGGCTTCTTGTATTGGCACTGACTCTGGGGCTGGAGCTACAGGTGTCAGCTTTCCAATGTACTGGACGGTGCTTACCACTCAACCCCTGGCTCTGCCACATACCTGCTCCCACTCCACCTCTTTCCATACCCTTCCCTAAGCCTGCCACGCCCTCGCTCCTTCCTCTTCCCCCCTCTACCCCTGAGCCTCCTGCAGGCCTCGAAACAGACGATCAGGAGGTGCGGGGAAGGGAGAGGAGCTAATTGGTGGGGGTGCTGGTGGATGAGAGGTTCTAGGAGCAGGGTGGGAGCTAAGGGAGTGGGGTTCTGCTGACATATTACTGTGGCTCTTTGGCAATGTAATTGGTAAATTCTGTCTCCTTCTCAGGCTCAAGTTGGCCACCCCTGCTTTACCAAATGGTGCAAATGTTAAAGCATCTTTAACTATGTTCGTTCTGTCTGGTAGAATGTTGTTCTAAGGTATTTCTTTAATATCGATAGGATTTTCTTTAGATGGAAATTCATTCTGTTAATTTAGGTCTATGTATTCATTTTCTGTATCAAAAATCCATGGTAAAGGAATACTGTCTGCAAAATCCCATTGCTTTGATTGTTATGCAAATGCATTGTATATTTATGATGAAGAGGCAGGACCAACCAAATTGCAAAAGTGACAGTGGGCATTGGCCTCACATTTTCCTGCTAGCCAAGGATCTGCAGGATGGACAGACAGACACAAACAAAATCTGGCAGCATAACCAGCTCAGGTGTCAGTTTTCTTTGATTTCAACCACTAGCTGCTCTCTTATGTCCCTTCTACTAGAAGCCCATTTATTTTTAGATAAATTCACTGTATTGGCAGGTGAATATGCTACGTACAACAGCTATTCCCTGGCTTCTGGCTGTTGTCAGCTACCCCACCACCTTCTGCATGACTCAGCTTCGCAACAGAATTTAGGTAGATGGGCTGGTGGCAGTGGGGATAATGTGCTTCACAGCTGCCCTTTTCCCCCACACAGTACCTCGATGTGCTAAGGTGACTCTGCAGCCACACCAGCCATGATCTTCCATACCATAAAGCGATGATTAGGAGTGTTTAGCTTTGGAAATAAGACTCAGCTTGCTGGTGCTGTGTCAGACCTATTAACTGTATCCATCTCAGAGGCACTCACCACACATTGCACACCTAGTTGTATCTCTGGGCCACACACACATGTTGTCCATCTCTTTTTCTTTATGATGTAAATTGTTCATATCAGAAATATTTACCACTCAAAATCAAGGATATAGATACTGAAGGATTCATTCCCACACATTATCAAACTTTCTTCTCTACCATTTTTGTTGTGTTCCTTATTTTGAGCCTGAGCCCTATTTTTTAAAGGATTATATTATGCATTTACCTCTTGGAGAATTGTGTTTGACAGGCATGTCTCGGGTCATGAAAGCCCGAGGAACACCAGTGGGAGGACCCTATTTAATCAAAATAATTGAGGAATAGGAATAGACTTACTTGCTCATTTTGGACAGAATTTTTGAGACTGAGAAATCTTTTATGCAAAGTACTATTTTGTAGAAGTGACACCAGGATCAATTTAATTGTTTCCTACAAAACCCTTCCAACAATAGATCATGTGACTAGTCATGGGGTAAAAGAAAATGAGAACTATGTTCATGTTTTAGGAAAATAAGTCCCCCACAAAATAAGGCAATGGGATGTGAATGTGTGCAAAGAAAATGCTGCTCATTATAGACAGAACGCCAGGATTGGTCTCTAACAGTGAAATTGATTCTTGTCACTGGACCAGCTTAAGGCCTATTGTGCCTCTTAAGATCTCAAAGGAGGGCTTATATGGAACATAAGTGGTGAATAGGTCTTGTCCTATCCTCCTGCCTGAGGCAAATTTCACCCCAAAGGAGAATATCCTATGTCCTTGTCTTCAAATGTTTATGGTATTGGCACATGTACAATCCATTATATATATCCATTGTATTTCCTAGTGCTTCATTCACTCTAGTTTTCAATATATCTGTTAAGGCTTCCAGAACTTCCCTTAGATGATTCAAGAGTCTAATAAATCTCATGGCCTGGAATTTATTTATTTTTCTGATAATCAGCGTAAGGTAACCAATCTGTAATTTTACTTCAAAACTTCGAATTACAGTCCTTGTGCTGTGCTTTAAGCAATTCTTCTTGCTCATTTGATGATTATCCCCTTGAATTTTTATTTTCTTTAGTTTTACTGTATTTTGTATAACTGATAGTTTTCTTTGGCTTAAAATATGTGGCTGTTTTAAATCTCCTGACTGAGAAAACTATGCTAACAAAACTGATTGACATCTCCTATCTTTATCATCTCTTTTAAAAAAAATAAATCACACCTGAGATCACCATATAAAATTATGTACTATTTCTCAGTGCATGGCAAGAAGCATGTCCTTTTTGTTGAAGTTGGGCAATATTTATGTCCAACAGTCTTGATCATGTTAGGAAAAAACCAAACAGGCCCACAGTTTCAAAAGCAACCAGTGATTTTGGGTGCCCAATTTGAGCCATTTTAAAGGTGTCTGACTGTCCAAAGATAGGAGCTCTGAACTTTCTGAAAATCCGACACCTTTAACATTTCTCAAGTTGGGCCCCCCAAAAGTACTAATCACTTTTGAAAGTTTTAAGCCTCAATAGTCATCAAATTTGAAAAAAAGATTAGATTAGAAATGTCCTTAGCTCAAGTGTAATCTGGGGTGAGTCTCAGACCCAGAGTAAAAGAAAAGGCCAAGTATTGGAGCACCAGGAGTGAGACTATTACTGTTTCCAATCTAGCTGCTGCAGAATGGAGGGAGGGATCACTTCTTTCTCACCAAAAAGTGCTGTCTGCCTTCCCTTTCAGAGATGCTGATGGGAAATGTGAGAGAATAGGCCTATCAGCGAGCCAGTAGGAATAGGCAGGAAGGGCAGTGGATCCACTAGCTGTCCATGAAGAGCCAGGAGAGGGCAGGGAATGGACGCGGGGACAAGGCCACTGGAGCGTTCTTTTCCCTCTCTCAGAATATAGCTAAACATGAAAATAGGATTCCAGGTCTTTAGGGGGCATGGTGGAGACTGTAGTGAAGCAACATCAAGGAAAAGTTATTGGGGTTTTGTGAAACTCACCATAGTTCACTTTGTTGTGTCTGAGTTTCACATTTGCATAAACCCAAAAGGAAATCCAAGTGTCCTATACCTGGGAAAACTGAACCCACTGATGAAGTTTGCAAAAATTCCTGTGAACTGAAACCAGCCAGTTTCACAGACTTATAGCACATTCACGGGCGAGTCATTTCCTGCATTACCTGACATTGCACAAATGATTGGGAGAAAACTCCACAACATGTAATTTACATGAGACTGATGTTCATTGAAATAGATTGCTCAACATGTAGTACAGCAAGATATTTCTCTGTGGCACTGTCAGCAAGAGCAAGCAGAACAAAGGAGAGAGAGATATTAATCAGGAGTAATGGACCAGCAGTGGCAGAAAGTTGCAAAGACACTTTGACTTGTGAATACATATTTTATTGGAAGGCCAGGTGTGCAAGTTAGACCAGTTCTCAGACCAGTCTAAATTATTTGACTAGTGTTTAAGCAGCTGACGTTGTCAGTGACAGTAACACAAAAGCAAAAGGAGAGATCTTTATCAGAATAACTTAACTTGTTGATTTTTTTATATTGTGCTAGTCATGGTATATACCTGAGATTTGAAACGAGTCGAAGCCAAGAGTTTTAGATCCAGATCTTATTCATGCTTCGCCAGATTTAGATATAGGGTTTTGGTTTAGCACAGTGTATGGCAGGCTCTAAGTTTCTGATCTGGAATAAATCTTCTCAGAATTCAGGTGTTTGATATCTGGGGATCTGGATTGGGCTCATTTCTAGGTAATAGTGTTGCTAGGAGAAACCATACTTTAAGAAAAATTTTCCCAAATATAAAACAGGATCCCCCGTTGGCATCAAATGGTGTAGCTCCAATAAAGTCAATGGAGCGTGACAAATTACAGCAGCCGAGAATCTGGTTTATGGTTCTTTTCAGCCTAAGGCAATATAGGTTTTCTCCCTTCATCTAGTCTTGTTTTTTGTGCACAGACAAGTTTGCCATAGATGCAAAGAAGCTCTCTCCTGTTGGGGTTTGTATTTTCTCTCTCCTTCAATATCCAAGGTTATGCTTCATGCCCATCCCTGACTTTTCGATTCCCCCACACCTCCTTGTCAAGTCTCCTTGCGCTATATAGAGCGATTGCTAATGTTTAGTAACTTTCTGCACCTGTAGATCTGCCATTTTAGGACAGTGGAATAGGTTTTCCTCACTATAGGCTGCTGACTGCCTATAAGAAGCAGTAATTGCAGACAGTGTGAAGGCCGCAGCTCTAAGGCCACCCAGCTTGTCAGCCTCCAGATTCTGAGCACTAGCCTTCCGAACTGAGGCAATTCTTCCGCACTACGATAAAAAACCAGCCTGTTTCTGTCATCTGTGTGCTAACGGAAGCTGTTTCTTAGTCGATGAACAAGGTATGAAGTGTAAACTTCATGCTGAGACTTACGCAGTTACCTTACGTCTCTTCCTAAGCAGGGAACTGTGTGTTTTTAGCCAGCCTGCACCTAGATATCACTATGGAGTTTGAGATTTCTTCTTGAACGTGCCATGTGGTCACAATTTACTAGAGCTGTGTAACCTTTGTTTGTATCTCATTCAAAAACTTCAAAGTGAGATTGTTTGTTTGCATTTTGCACCAAGTTCATGAAAATGAACAAATTGAATGAAAAAATTGCACAAATGCCATGTTTTTCACTTTAAAATAGGTTGAACCATTGTTAAGAGAAAAAAAATCCCTATTTTCTGTCAAAAATCATCCTACATTGAACCAAACCACCCAAAGTAAAATGTGGGGCCTGTTTTGAATGTCCAGTTATGTTTTTTCCACAGCTCAGAGAGTTCTTTATCCCAGGGGATACTTGCTCTACATAGAGGCTCCTATGCTGCTCTTGGCACCTGGCAGGTGGAGAGCATTGTGGCCAGTTGTTCCTACACTTTGGCAATTTCATGACTCCTGGAACAGCCTCTGAACTGCTCTAAACTACTCCAGGGACCAGACTGGGACAAAACTGGTTCTAGAGCGTCAGAGCCTGCAAATGACTCAGCTGCAGCCAGCATTCTTTGGGTACAACTGAGAATTGGGTCCTTAATACCAACAGGGATCAGTTTGAATTTCATGTTTCTCTACAAATCTTATATAACTCTCATCACTCTGGTATCTGAATGACATGCAGTTATTAAAGGTTTTTACGTTCCCCAGGGAGTGAAGTATTATCCCCATTTTCAGAGATGGTGAACTGCGGCAAAAGGAAAATAAAATGATGTGTGCAAGGTTACACTGGAAGTCTGCAGCTGAGTCAGGGGTTGAACCCACAGTGCCTGATTCTCTGTCCAGTGCCTTATGTACTAGACCATCCTCCTTCCTATAAATTTGTCCTCTTTAATGAAAAGTGCTATTTCTGAGACCCTAGATTATATGGAAACCAACAGCATATTTTTTTCATGCAGTTTGGAATATTCAAAATCTGGATCCCAATTTTGGTGGGTTGGGCCCATCCCTGATTTGAACTCAACACCAGGGACTACACACTGTACTTGCTGGTTTTAAATTATGGTTTGGAACAGGAGTGGAAAGAACAACTATTCCCCACAAAATATTATGCTTATTATTTTTACTAGCTCCTTAATTAAGAGGGTTTACACTCTTTGATTCCTCATTCACCACTGTGATTCTCCGGTTTGATTTTAATGTAACTACATACATTGCTGGAAAAGTGGAAATAATACAGTGGCAATCAGACCCTTCATATCAGCTTGTTTAGATTGTGGTGTGACCGCTTTAAAGACATGCTTTTCTTTCATCCAGTGGCAGGGTGATGATATAGTGAATTCCAAATCTGTGATTTTAATACCATGATTAGTGCCAGTTTGTTGGCAAAAATGACAATATGCAATGTATTGAAGGCAAAAATAGGATGTTAAAGAGAGTATGTAATACACATTGCCTTATCTGGGCATTGGTTTATGGTGTTCCACTTTTAATTCTGTCTTGCAAAGTGCTAGCAACCCATCCCATTTTGGTGTTATCTGCAAATTGTATAAGCATACTCTCCACTCCATTATCCAAGTCATTAATGAAAATATTGAATAGGATTCAGATTTAGGGATTGCCTACGTGGGGAGCTATTTTGGGATAGCTACTCCTGATTAACTGCATGTGTAGAGACTCTTATTCCAGGATAAAATTGCTTTATTCTGAATTTGAAAGCAGATTAAACTAATGCAGAATAAGGCACTATTACTCTGGAATAAGAGTGTCAACAGGTAGTTATTTCACATTAGATATACTGTTTTATATTAATCCTACCTTAATCTGAATTAATTTCTCAGAGTAGACAGGCCCATAGGGTCCAGTTTTCATACTTGATCACCTAGATTGGATTGCAACATCTCTGCAGTCAATTGGCTTAATTAAGTGACATTAAAGTCTCACTGCTTTTCTTAAAGGTAAGTTATGAAGGAGGTAAATATATATTTGTTCTGTTTTTTGCCCTTAAAATTTAAGTGGTTTCTAGTCCAGTTCCTCATTGTACAGATAGGACATGTGGCTGATAACAGCAAACTCTTTCAAAAGAGTAGAACTTTTAAGCACAGTCAGGGCAAGATTTTTTGTTTTTTGTTTAATCTTGGTTTTTTAATATTTAAAATTCAGGTTATGTTTATCCTGTTTTCCTGGAAGACTCTATGGGTGACTGGAGAGTTGGAAAGATTATGACACCCTAAGTACCAAGAGGACAAAACGTGAGCAACTGAGTGGGTGAGGGATGGACTTTTAGTCAGTTTGTCTAGTCCTGCAACGATCTCACGGGGGTGGACTCTTGCACCCTCATGGAGTCCCGTTGACTTCAATGAAGCTCTGTACTCAGGGGTCTGCCCACACGAAGCTCATTGCAGGATTGGGGCCTATAACTTGTCATTGTGTTTGGAATTTTTTTGATGAAACAGATGCTACTACTATAAGTTGGGTTCGTGACTGATTGAAGGAGTATGCTCAAATAATACTGATCAATGGTTCGCTGACAGACTGGGAAGACATATCTAGTAGGGTCCTGCAAGGGGTCTGTTCCAAGTCTGGTTCTAGTCAATATTTTCATTAATGACTTGGATAATAGAGTAGAGACTATGTTTATAAAATTTGCAGATAATACCAATGTGGGAGGAGTTGCTAGAAATTTGCAGGACAGGTTTAAAATTCAAAATAACCTTGACAAATTGGAGAATTTTTCTGAAATCAACAAGATGAAATTCAATAAAGACTGAGTGCAAAGTACTTCACCTATGAAGGAAAAATCAAAGGCACAACTACAAAATGGGGAATAACTGGCTAAGTGGTAGCAGCAAAGAGTCTTGTGGCACCTTATAGACTAACAGAAGTTTTGGAGCATGAGCTTTCGTGGGTGAATACCCACTTTGTCAGATGCAAGACTTGGCTAAGTGGTAATACTACTGACGAGGATCTGGGGGTTATATTGAATCTCAAGTTGAATATGAGTCAATAATGTGATGCAGTTGCAAAAAAGGGTAATATAATTCTGTGGTACATTAACAGGAATGTTGTATGTAAAGCACAGGAGGTAATTGCCCTGGTTTACTTGGCACTGGTGAGGCCTCAGGAGGAGTATTGTGTCCAGTTTTGGGCACCACGTGTTTAGAAAGATGTGAACAAACTGGAGATAATCCAGAGGAGAGCAATAAAAATGATAAAAGGTTTAGAAAATCTGACCTGTGAGGAAAGGTTGACAAAAACAGGCATGTTTAGTCTTGAGAAAATAAGACTGATAACAGTCTTCAAATATGTTAAGGGCTGTTATAAAGAGGACAGCGATCAATTGTTCTCCATGTCCACTGAAGTGAAGGCAAGAAGTGATTGGCTTAATCTGTAGCAAGAGAGATTTAGGTTAGATATTAGGGAAAACTTTCTAACTATAAGGATAGTTACATACTGGAATAAGCTTCCAAGGGAGGTTGTGGAGTCCCTGTCAGGTTTGTAAGAATAGGTTAGGCAAATACCTCTCAAGGCTGGCCTAGGTATCCATGGTCCTGCCTTAATGGGGAGGACTAAATAATCTCCTCCAAAAATCCATTCTAGCCCTACAGTGCTCCGATTTCTCTGATTCTATGGTTTTTTCATTCACAAATGTTGATTTGTGAAAACCAAAACATTTCAGAGTAAAAGGTCTGTTTCAATGAATGTTTAGACTCCAAAATTTTTTTTTGAAAATTATTTTTTGAACATGTCAACACTTTTTATTTAAACATTTCTTAAATAAAACATTCTAGTGTCCAGTTCAAAATGACTTTTGTGTTTCGAAATTTAAGCTAATTAAGTTAAAATAAATAAAAGGGGTTGAAATTTACATAAAACATTCCAGAATGATCAAAGTGACACATTTAGATGATCCAAACCCATGTTGAAAAAAAAATTGGTTAATTTTTTTTTATTTCAACTTTTAGTCCTGATACAGGATGGCAATATTTTTTGATATCTCCAAAATTTTGGGGGATCGGAAAACCATTTCCCTCCCAGCTCAAATTTTCTTTGTTTGTTTATACCTACTTAGCTCAAATATCTGGCAATCATTTGGGAGAAAAGCTGTCTGTGAAAGATTCAACAACCTCACTCCTTCAACTGAACGTTGTAATAGTTCCTACTCCAGCCTCTGGTCCTTCAGCAAAAAACTGGTAAGAGAAGAGTTGATACTCTTGATATTTCTGCAGTTAAAACATGAAATTTGTTTAAAAAAAATAAAAGAAAAAAGAGGAATGAAACCTTTCAGGCATTCCTTATGCATCATAAAGAAGGAGAAAACCGAGTGTTTGTAGGTCATCTTTAAGAGACAACAGAAATGTTCAAAGTGACTAACAAAAGGCTTAAGATTATCCTACAGGCAAATCAGCAACTTTACATTGAAATGTCATTCCTTTTTGTGTTCAAGAGAATGGACTGAACAATGGGAAAGAATTAATCTGCCCAACCTGAGAGAAGCAGCCATCTGGAATACTGTTTTCATTTGCTATATGTTAAGATTTAGTTAGGAAGGACACATCAGTGAGCCAGGGCCAGAAAGGGCATTCTAAGATGCATGTATAGTATTTTGCAGCACATTACCACCTTTGCTCTTTTAGGGCTAAACCATAGAGAAACCCATGGAAATGTACCAGAGGAGATTGAAGATTCACTGAAGGTCACCTCAGAATTTTCAGGAAATCATCCCCTTTAGTGTGAGAAGTTTGGGATAATGATCTGTAACCAAAGGCCAAGCCCCCAATTCCCTAGATGATGGATCCAAGAAGAAAAGGTAATGCTAGATCTGTGGAGGGTGTAGCTATTCAGTGGGATGGCTGTAGTCCGGTCAGGCTGCACTGGCTGTCTTGCTACTCCATTCTTAATTGTCTGGTTCCGCCTTCTGTTACTTGGTACAAGATACTGACGGGACCCAGCAGGAATTAAAGTTTGCTTTGAACCCAGATTCCCATGTAGAAATCTGCAGGTGCTGTGGAGTGTGACTGGTCCCCTCTTCCAATCGTCACCTCCAAAAACCTTGCAGAGGGGAAGACCACATAAAACACCTGTGACCAGGCAGCTGTCCTCGCTGGCTGGCAAAGGGTTAATAGCAGCCATTGGAGCAGCTGTGCAGAACCCAGCCAATTAGAGGAAGGCTTAGAAGCAGCCAATCAGGACCAGGCTGGGCCCTATAAGAAGAGCTGCAGCACAAAGAGGAGCAGTCTCTCCATCGAGAAATACCTGGGACAGAGCAGTGCTGAGCAGGGTCGGGGGAGCAAGTGGAGCTCCATCCTTGCTGGCTCCCAGACTGTGGCCTTGATATAGGGGCCAAGTAGGTGCTGGAGCTATGGGGAAGTGGCCCAGGGAAAGCAAGTAGTGGCAGAGGGGAAGAAGAGGCAGGGAGTGGCTGCCAGGTAAAGGATCCCTGGGTCAGGGCCCAGAGTAGCAAGCGGGCCTGTCCCTCACCCCCTTTGGCCCACTGGCTGCCGAGGGAAGTGGCCAGCCAAAGGACTGCAGTTTGCCCCTGATTGAGGGGCTGGACTAGGGGCTGCAGTTTGCCACTGCAGTGAAAGGCTGGGTGAAGGACTGACGGTTCCCCTGGAAGAGGGGAGACAACGGAGTTGGGGCACAGCCATAGGGTCTTACCCTGAAGAGGATGCCATGGTCCGGGGGCGATATGGGTCCCCACAGACAGCAGTGACAGTAGAGAAGCAACAGGGCTGGATGTAAGCCAATTCCCTCAATTTCCCGGAATCAGGCCCTGCACCCGCGCCTTAGAGGGCCCCGCGCCTTAGGAGTCTTTTTAATATATATATATATATATTTTACTCACCCAGTGTGGGGGGGACACTTCAGGTGTTCAGTGGCATTTTGGCGGCAGGGAGCCCTTCGGTGCCGCAGAAGATCCAGAACAGACCCCCCACCGCCGAAGTGCTGCTGAAGCTCCGGACCGCTGCTGGGTATTCAAATGGGCCCCGCCCTTCATAAAGCCGGCTCTGAGAAGCAATGTCGGAGAGTAAGACACAAGGGGAGGGTGCCCTGCTGATGGACAGAGCTTAATGCTGGAGCAACCAGCAGGAGTCACCACAGTGGCGAGCACAACCATTACAGTATCCAAGAGAGGCTTCCACAGGATGGGGGGCCCAATGCCATTAGAGGAGATACATGCAACTTCCCCATGTCCAGGCATAGAGGAAATCTGCCTGTATGGAGTTCTTCCACTTGTAAAGACCAGCCAGGGCATTACTGATATTGATCTTATTTAATTTACTTGTATTTTGCCATGTTTTTCACTGCGTATTTATACCCCTGTAGAATAGGTGAAGTGATTGATATGTGATATATATGCTGTAGTCCAGAAAAAAAAACCTCAAAGAAAAATAACCCAGCTCACAGTCTTGTCTTATCCCTGTGAACGGTGTGCATTTTCCAATTAAATGAGCAGAGATTATGGTGGCAGACTTGTCAATTATGAGATTCCTCCAGTGAGTGAGGACCCACTAACTCCTACCTGCTGGGCAGCTTAGGGGAACTATGTGGAGATACTGGGAGGCTTGCCTGCTTGTAATTGAGGAGTGAAATTCTTCTTTTGTCTCATGTTTCTCTGTTCTTTTCATGTTCTCCTGGGGTGGAATTTTAATATACTACATTAGCCCAAAGGTGCAGCAAAGGGGAGACTTTTTGAACTCTGAGAGCGGGTTTATCAGGGTTTAACATGACCTGATGCACGTTCTTTTTTGCAATTCTTGATGTTAGCTGCTTATATTGTAATTCTGGATATTTGCTGAAAAACTAAGCTGGGAAGGAATTTTCCCCCACGGCAGATTGACAGTAACCCTGTGGCTTTTTACAGCTTCTTCTGCACTAGGGGGCACAGGTCACCTGGGTATATCTCACTGAATCCATTCCCTGCTATTGCAGGGGGCTTGGATATTGGTGCACCTCAGTCCCTTCTTTTCTCTGCCTGTGTCACACAGCAGTTTAGTCTCCTCACAGTTGTAATACCTTGGTCTAATTTCAGTTATTGAGTTTAGTGTGTGGGTGATGTTGGCAGTCTATGATATACAAGAGGTCAGGTTAGATGGGCTGGTGGTCCCTTCTGGCCTTAAACTCTATGACTCTAAATTAAAGTGGGAATGGTTTTGCTTGATCTTTCCGGTCACACTGAATCAAACCTAGAGACACTGGAGACCAAGATTATAGCACCAACTTTCAACAAGGGTCAGTAAAAGGTTGACTCAAGTAAATCATTTTGTCCTTACTCTATCAACAGTATATTAAAAATTTCCTTCCCATCCCATTTTACTAAGCCACCTCCCTAGTCCATCGTAGCGCTTCCAAAAGACTCACTTTGTTCAAGTTGCCCCAAGAAGAAAGCTATTGACTTTTTTTAAAGCTTACCAGCTGGATCTCTCCTCTGGGTTTCCATCTGTGTCCTATCTTCTGTGTGTCTTTTTTCTAAATGTAAGCTCTTTGGGACAGGAAGGTTGTCTCACTTTGAGCATAAAGCTCATTGAAGTCCATGGACAGTCTACCTTTATATTCACTGGGTTTAGGATCAGGTCCTTTTGTGTCTTGCACAGCAGCAAACACAACATCAACACTTAAGACAGCTGACTGCCTTTCTACCAGTTAATCACTTTCTAAATCACAAATCCTGGATCCAGCTGTAGGACTGAGCCCCTTTTCACTTGGACTAATTGGTGATAATAACCAGAAAGTTATAATATAACAGTGCCTTGTCTGATTCCATTCCCCTTCAAGAGTATACAACTCAAATGATGAAAAATATGCATTGGGCTGACAGTTGAAGCATAGAAGGTATCACTATATGAAATTTTATTTTTATGTAGATTTTGATCCTCCTAATTTCAAAAATGACTTTCTGCAGTGTAAATGAGAAGTAACTCCATTAAAATAATTGAGATTACACCAATGTAAAGCTGATACAAATGAAATGAGAATTGAGTCTTAAGTCCTCAGTTTAGTGTCCCAAAGGGGGGAATCAGAAATCTAATTTAAAATATACCTACATATTTTAGTAAAGATTTTTAAAAATATGAAGAGTGCACATCCTTAATATGGCCCATATTCTGTAAACACTTGCACCCAGGGATACGTTTATACGTAAGTGTTTTCACTGATTTCAGTTTAACTACTCATGTGAGTACAGAGAAGTGTTTGCAGGATCGGGGCCTGTGCAATTGCACAGTAGGCTAGACAGCTTCCCTTTCAGCCATTCTGTTCCATTTGCTAGGTAATATTTTTCAAAACAGTGAATAATTATGTAGTCATCCAAATTAATCGTTTTTTGAGGGTAGGGGAGGAGGGATGCAACATTCTCTATATATTTTAAAGAAACTAAACCAAATCCTAAGTAAACAGCCATCGTGTAGAGTTCAATATCTTAAATGAGAAAATAACATGCTTTGTGTTTAGAAGGTTCAATGACTTTTTTTTAATGTGTCATCTGTAATAGTGCGCAACGTAGCAGTGAAACCTATTTTTAGTTAAAATTATGGGTGTGACGTAAGCTAGCAGAAGCCAAAATACACTTACTTTCAGCAAAGGGATTCTGGAAAAATAGCTTTGTCTGATTTGGCGTATCTCCTCCCTGGGTGAAATTCACGCCTGTGTGGAGGGCCAGTACAATGCCTATGCACCATTTAAACGCTGTTAGACTTAAAGGATGTATAACCCTTCTGCTTACCCTCTGCACAGGAATAAATTTCACTCCTAATTAGCCAGACTGCCTCAGGCTGTAGTGTGAGTACACAAATTGTAGGGAGAGGGCTTGGGGAGCTTGCCTTCCTCCTTTCCTTGTTCACTCTGTACAAGGATAAAGGGGAATCTGGACTGCTTCTTCCATGGGCCCTCAGAGCACAAATTGCTCCAAAGTTGCTGAGAAGGAAGAGAGGCCCTATGACCCCTCACTCTCACTGAACTGCAGAGCTGACCAGCCACAGAGATGGGCGCATGCTGCAGCACCGTAAGGAATGATGCAAAGTGCACATTCACCCTGTGCTTAGGGAGGTGGGTGCATTGAGTGGCACCATCGCTGTGGGCACCCCCACGGGGCAGTGTGGCTAAATAATCATGTGTTGGTGCTGGAGTCTTTCTCTCTTTATCTTCAAATCATAGATGCTTGCTTCAATGATGAAAAGCAGTTTTTATTGCTGTTACCATTGCAGAGCCAATACAAGTTCTGTATGGAAGAGCTAGATGGATTCCTTCCTGCTCTGCAGATCATCAATTCAATTTTCTGCTGCATTCTGATGATGAAAGAGCACAGCTAGGTTTTCAGATCTCTACTTGAGTTTACAGGTCTGGCAGTTAGCTAAGACATCTTTTGACTCTTAGACTGAGATATGGAAGATGAGAGGAGGAAAATATGGAACCTCATTTTTGCAGCTGCTTACAGGTTATGGGCTGACTTCAAGCCTAGTATAATCAGGATCAACTCAAATATTTTTCTTTTTGTCTAGGAACTGCATCAAGATCAGAAGC
Organism: Chelonoidis abingdonii; assembly: GCF_003597395.2. Classification (NCBI taxonomy): domain Eukaryota; kingdom Metazoa; phylum Chordata; order Testudines; family Testudinidae; genus Chelonoidis; species Chelonoidis abingdonii. The sequence continues at coordinate 182,094,911 of NC_133770.1, read as the reverse complement.
CATTGTTTGTTCATTCTTTGTCTATTGAGGTGTCAAGATTACTCAGTTTATGTCCTGCATTGTGATGAGGGAAACATATTTAGCATTCATTTTAAAGAGAGCCTTAGTTCAAAGGTTCAATTGCCAGAGTTAGACATTTTAGTTTCTATTTATCAGGCTGCAGTAAGCAAAACCAGCAAATAGATGTTAGCAGCAGGAGAGACTCACATAGTTTAGATCATGTGCGAAATAACAGTAACATTGAGATCTATTGATGAAAGGTGCTATATAAGAGCTCGGTAAAATTTATTTTTGTGTGATTGATTATTATTTATTATTTTATTAGTCTATCAGATAAAAACAAATGGAAATAATTCTAGAACATTTCAGTTGTGTGTATTCAGACTTTTTCAGTTAACTGAATGCTATGGCAAGTGAAAATCTTCTTGCTAAATAGTCACTTTTGTATGGCATTCCCAGATATTTTGATGCTAATTAATATGTGAAAGTTGCCATAACTATCCCTATTTATTCTGTATATCTTTCCCTGTCGCATACTTGATTGCCTCAGTTTCCCTTCACTTGCCGTTCAGCTGTTGTTTTATTCACAGATATGTGACAAAGAAATGCAAACTTACTGAGATGAGTATATTGATATATACAGTCAATGTCAACTGGAATATAGAGTAAAATAAAGGAAGTAATGAGAATGTATAAACAAATAGCCTATGTTGTTTCATGTTGACACATATATGACACTAATCCCGAAACTTATGCCAGAGGCAAGTGAAGTATGTTTTGAACCACTAGAGGTATCTCTTCTAGGACTGCTCATATAGTATAATTTATGTCTCATTGCTTTCAGTCAGACTTCACTGATCTATTAACAACAGTATCAATATATGCAGTGGTAGGTATGTTGGATACATTGCAAGAAAATGCATCTTCAAAAGTATTTTGCAATGCATACTCAATAATAGTGGTGGTTTTAATTCTGATAGCGGAGATTTTTTTAAAAAAAAAGTCTTCTACTGTTCTTATCTATGGCTGCATTGATAAATAACAACATCACCTTCTTCATAACATAGGTCATGTGTGTTACTTACAATAGAAAATGTCTGGGAAACTGGGGCTCCTACAGTCAGTGATTTAGACCCAAAAAAGCTACCACACATTTGTGTCATTTTGTGGGCTCGTTTTCCTGGTGTGTTTGTTTTAATAATAGCTGAAAACTGAGAAAAGAAATAGAAGTTTGCAAAGGACTTCTAAAATCCATGGACCATTGAGACAGTAACCAAAATAAGTTAGTTAATACCTGAAAATAAGATTTCATGGTGGAAGCTCTGACATATCCTCTGAGGAAAAAGTCAGCTCTGTTGGCCTCTAAATCAGTGAAGGGCTAGGCTACAATACATTTTCTACAGTGCTTACCCCTTGTATATCTATTGACTATGCCCCACCTGATTGGCCTACTGTTTACCTTAGCACATTGTTAACGTTTCATATTCTACCATATAGTCTTGTATAGGAGCAAAATCATTCAGTGACTTAAGTATCCCTAGTGAATTAATACATTGTAGAGACTGATGAATAGGCTGATGCTTCTATTCGCACATTTCTGGAATTCAGGGGCCCTATAGAAGAAATAATGTGTTAAGTATGGACTGTTAAAGAAGTGGGAGTGAGGGTGGCAACAGGAGCACAGAGTCTGCAGAAATGTAATGCTTTTGAGGTCCCTAATACATTAAGAGCATCCAATAGGGTCCACTGGCATCAGAGAAATAACATGGAGGATTGCCCAAATTCAGCAAAGCTCAGTGTACGTCATGATTTAAAAAACCCATAGCGTTCCTTCCTTCGCCAAAGAAATATGGCACCCGGCACAGGCAATAAGCAGCATGATGATATGTCCCAGGAATAGGGGACAGCAGCAGTGGTAAGATCATGGTGTGATGTTTGTTACAAGAATTCAATATGTACACCACAGCCACTGCCCAGATAGGAGAGTTACAAACTAACAGTGGAGCAGTGCAGACTGAGAGAGAGAGAAAAGCTCACCTGCATGAACCCAGACAGAGGGCCTTAGAAGTAGGACACGTGGACCAAAGCACTGGAGCCTTCAGATGGGTGAGCTTACAGTGGCATTTGGTCAGTGCCTGTATAGCAGACAGAAACAGGGAAGCAGCATCATAGCGAGAGGAGATGATAAAAGGAGGGATGGACAGATGTTTTTTCTTTCATTTTTTTATTATTGTTGGTGTATCCTTATGGGGTAAAAAAAGTGACAGACACAGTCCAGGGCAGTGAGCAGGATGGGCCCTCAGCCACAGTCTGGGAGTTAAAACATAAACGTGAATAGAATAAATTCTGAAAACCCCAAAGTAAGAGAACATTTCACCGGCATTCTATCTGCTGGGCATACTCACTGTGAAGCCTAGAACAGAAAGGAAACACCAGAACACGCACCTCACATGCCATATGCTCTATACTCAACAATAATGATCAGTTTTGCTGGTTACTTAATTGATTATTACAGTGCCCATAGACGTGAGGATAACTGTGCATATTTTGCAAATAGGAAAACTGAGGTTTTTGACCAAGACCTTAAAGGAAAAAAGTACCAGAATTAGGGTTAGAATGCAAGAACCTCTCACCCTAGGTCCTCTGCACAGCCCAGTACACTCCAATGCCTGTTATGCTGTTAAGCTGAACCCCGCCAATCCTTGAAGTGAGAGGCTGCTGAGAAGAGACAGCAGATAAGCTAAATTTGCTGGAAAGGAGCTTGTTGCAGTCTAGCTAGCACCCGACCATGCTGAAATCGGTCTGGGCTCCTCCCACAATTGAATCTCCAGTGGCTATAGGTTTCAGAGGTCTCAAAGCCCAACCTTAGTATCTTCAAAGGGGGAACCATGAAACACAGGGTCTAGAACAAATCAGTGACAAGCTTCTCTATCTATTTATATTTTCAAGGTCATCTCCATAGAAAAAGGGTTAAAAGCTTTCATCCAACAAAGCACTTAAGCATGTGGCACTCTCTGACAAACACAGGAAGTTAAACTCAAACTTAAAAGCTCTTACTCAAACTTAAAAGTCACTGATTTATGCTGGAGGGATAAATACCAGGGAGGAAGAGGATTTATTTAAGCTCAGTACCAATGTGGACACAAAAACAAATGGATATGAACTGGCCATCAGGAAGTTTAGACTTGAAATTAGAAGAAGGTTTCTAACCATCAGAGGAGTGAAGTTCTGGAATAGCCTTCTAAGGGGAGCAGTGGAGGCAAAAGACATATCTGGCTTCAAGACTAAGCTTGATATGTTTATAGAAGGGATGATATGATGAGAGAACCTAATTTTGGCAATTAATTGACCTTTGACTATTTGTGGTAAATATGGCCAATGGTCTGTGATGGGCTGTTAGATGGGGTGGGATCTGAGTTACTACAGAGAATTCTTTCCTGGGTGTCTAGCTGGTGAGACTTGCCCACATGCTCAGGGTTTAGCTGATCGCCATATTTGGGGTTGTGAAGGAATTTTCCTCCAGGGCAGATTGGCAGAGGCTTTTTGCCTTCCTCTGCAGCATGGGGCATGGATCACTTGCTGTAGGATTCTCTGCACCTTGAAGTCTTTAAACCACAAGTTGAGAACTTCAGTAGCTCAGACATAGGTCAGGGGTCTGTTATAGGAGTGGATGGGTGAGATTCTGTGGCCTGTGTTGTGCAGGAGGTCAGACCAGAAGATCATAATGGTCCCTTCTGACCTTAGAGTCTATGAGTCAAAGCCTTTCTTTAAGGAAAAAAAATTGAGATTAGACTTGAAAATAGGCTCCCAAAATCAAGAGTTAGAGAGGGAGAGGGCTCCTCTACTGAATTTAACTGACTGATAGGCTTTTTCCACCAGAGTTACAACATTCCATTAAGATGCACCTTGTGAAGACCAGGGCCAGCTGCTCGATGTTTGAGAGAGTCCAAAAGGAGTCTTCAATAGTCTGTTAGGGTTATTAGTCACTTACTGGTTTTCTGCCAATATTTTAGGATGGAGTTCCCTCTATAGTTCTTAGCACGTGATGCATTCTGTGTACCATGCCTATGCGTATTCACATCACCACATACCACAATACTTGTTTGCATTATGTAAGGTGACACTTTTTATCCCCCTTTCATTCCCAGACCTACCCCTTTCTAATAGCAGCTTCCCACAATTCTACACAACGGGGTCACCACAATGACGTTGGGATTGACATAGTCATTTATCAACAGGCCTGTTCTGAATCAGTCTTCTCTATTGGTGGAATTCTTGCCCCCTTCATTTCCTATAGCTGCACACAACTAAGCAGTAACCAGAACACCTTTCTGATGCTGGACCATTGAAATCAATAGGAGTTTAGCTGTTGAATTCAATGGGAGCAGTACATAGGTGGGTCATTGAGCAAAGTGGAAGGCGAGCAAAAGGGAATCAGATATGATCTTTGTCTAGGTCCCCAATATTGGCTCTGAGAGTCATAGTTCCTGGATAATGTTTTCTGAATTTGCTACTGACTTGATGTGTGAGTTGAGGCAAGTTGTGTGACCTCTATGCACCTCTGTTTTCCACATTATAGAGGGCAGAGGAATTTCTGTACCAACTCTGCAGACAATGCAGGAGATTATACAGTAGCTGTCTGGGTAGCAGCAGCAGAAACTGCAGAATTTGCTGGAGCCCTCATGAAACTAATACCTGTGATGACATTGGCACCCCCCACAGGAGGGCACTGGTATCCAGTGAAGGTGACAAAGGTCAGGAGACTCAGCACCAGCAGTGATTAGAAAGAGTTCAACCTTTCACTCCTTGCGGAACAAAGAAAATGAAGATTCAGAAAAGACTTCCATTGACTTCAATGGACATTGGATACAGCCCTGATTTTGCAGCGATACTTCATGTAGTCCTGTCCAGTTTTAGGGATAGATTCTTTACTGACAGGAGAGTAGATATTGGGGTGTGTGTGGAAATAATGGGGGAGCAAGACTTCTGGAGATGCAGATTTTCCCCCTCCATTCTGCTCTTCACAGAACTTTCATCTGTGCTGAAATGCTGCTAGCAGAGCAGAAGCTAAGTGCTAAAGGGATGTATTCTTCTGGGTTAGGGATGGCAATAGAAAATGGGAGAATACTGAGCTGGGAAGAGTGGTGGGGACTCTCATTGCAACATGAGGGGTAGGGTGTTGCCCCTAAAGGAAAGGTATGAGAAACCTGGTCAGAAGCTGGGGGCTGGGGTGATGTCTGAGTGGCTGATGGGTTCTGGTGATGGCAACAGCTGGGAGGCGGGACCAGCAGGCTGACCAGGCACCACCTTTAGTTAAATTGGTAGAGTTCCTAGCTGAGATCTTCATGTTGATTTCGATTAATATTGACAAATCCAAAAAGCCATTCCTCATTTGTCCCAAACAAAGTAATCTTGGTTTTAAGGTTTTTCGTACAGATAAACAAAGAAACAAAGTAAAGTTTCTGCTAAAGCCAAACAGCAAACCCCTTGTCATTTGCTGTGATTAATGTACTGAAAATTCAGATAGCATGTTCCCTATGCCAGTCTTACTCGCACTGAGCTGGTATCGTTCTCTGCGCGTAATCCCAACAACAAAAAGGAGACCCCTATTCTAGAGAACATTCAGGTCTGTATTTAAATCCATCCCTGGTTAGGACAGCACTTAAGCATATGGATAACTTTAATGGGATTTACGTATGTACTTAATTTCAGTGGGACTTAAGCACATGCTTAAAATTAACCACAGAATTTTTTTTTCTTCAACTGAAGTCAGAAAAACTCTTTGTATAATGAATTCTTCTAGCCTGAAAGATCAACTAAAGCTCTGAGGGAATTAGAAGGGACATTTTTAATTTTTGAAGGTTTGATTTGTTGTCTTTATGTTGGCAAAACAATCTGAATGTGTGTCTGTATAAATACATAATGAAATGACTGTACAATTTGCTATTCCTTATGGATCTGATCCTCCACTAGAGAAACTATTAGGAGTTTTGCAAATGTAATTACAGACATTCTCAAGGGTACTTAGATGCCTGAGCCCCAGATTAAGGCACCTAAGTCTGTAGAGTCATTGGGGCAGAGAGTAAGCGACTGAGAACAACTATACAGTCCAGTGGTTAGGGCACTTATCCGGGAAGTGGGAGACTCTGGGTCCAGTCTCCCTACACCAATGATTCTTTCATTGTGTATCTACAGTGGAACAAATTCAATGGAAGAGATTGAGGGAGCCCCATATCAGACTATCCCATAACTCTGTGATTAGAGCCCTCTTCTCAGAAGGGGGAGACCCCCTGTTCAAATCCTTTCTACCTTCATGGCAGAGAGGGAACTGAATCTGCATTTCCTACATCCCAGGTGAGTGCTCTAATCACTGGGCTAAAAGAAGGTAGGCACTACTACTCGTGCCATTTCCCCCCTGTTTGAGTTAGACAGGTGCCTCACTCCATTCTTGTAAGAAACTCCTCAGTCACCTAAGTCATCTGACTCCAGGAGAGGGGTTTCCACTTAAGTGCCTCTCTCTGCTAGAGATCCACATCTCTGAGAGAGGGCTGGGGCTTAGGACACATCCCAGTTGTCAGTGTCTCCCACTGGCTAGCTTAAACGACATTCCACCTAATGTTCTGGCTTTGTGGATCACAATCTAATGCATCTCTCTCTCCCCATGCATTGTACAGGGGGCCTAGGTGCCTGACTCAGGCTTTGTGAATCTCGGTGGTGTGATTTTTTTTTTAGGCGCCTAAAGGTTAGGCACCGCAACATTTATTGACACACTGCCTATGTCCTTCTGTGTATCTAGCCCTTTGTATTTAAATAATGATAGAATTATTAGCATACAAATAGTCGCAACACTGGAAACCAGGGGTGTGTAGTGGGGGTACTGAGAGCCATTGAACCAAACTGTAAACCCTGCAAATAATAGAAACCACTTCAAGCCAGGGGGTGCAGCAGCACTCCTAGTTCCAGTACCTATGCTGGAAACTCGAGTCACTTAACTACCTCCAGGTTTGTCATAAACAGATATCTAAGGGTTAATGTTTCTTTTACCTGTAAAGGGTTAACAAAGGGAACCAAACACCTGACCAGAGGACCAATCAGGAAACCGGATTTTTCAAAGCTCAGGGAGGGAATTTTT